>NC_138548.1:119935661-120368161 GCF_964273705.1 Natrix helvetica | reverse complement strand
AATTTTATTTATAGGCTACTTTTAAAAAATCTGTTGTTAGTCACGCCAATGCAAATAGGTCATAGCGGTGGTCAAGCCACATTCTTAAGCTTGTTACAATAAAGCAATACATTTTTTCTGCAATTCATATTAGAAAATGTACTGTAACCTGCTTATATAGCTGCACCAGCTAATACCTCTGATCCTTGAAAGCGTAATTTGTTATACAAGCTCCCACAGAAATGATGTCAAGGTGCATAGGCTGCTTCTCCCTGCCTGCCTCAGAGCTGGTAGCCCCGGGCCAGGCAGCTCGGGTTTTGCTGTTGAGAAGCAGAGATCTCTCTTTAGCAAGAAATTGTTTATTCCCTCATCCAAATTCAATCTCTGCTTCTCATTATTCTCCTGACTCTAATGGGACCAGATCTATCTCCAACTGTACAAGTAATCACCAAGTGCTGAAGGAACAATTTCAGAATGAATTAACTAGAGGTCAGAGAAATTCCAGAAGGTCGTCTTCAAACTTTGCACCAACAGAATAAAATAGCAATGCTTTTTAAAAATGCCATCTTAGCACTGTTGTAGCCCTTCCAAATACACCACGTGTTTGCTTTCTTATAGTCTTTACAAAATCTCTGTAAATAAAATAAATCGGGAAATTTCTTATATTCCAGGGGAAGATAAGCTGGAAATTATAATGAGACTCTGGCATTTAGTGAGATCATGGCAGATATGAATTATTAACTGGGAACTTCCAGATTTCTACGTCAGCCTCTAGACCAGTGGTTCCCAAACTTTTTCAGTCCACCGCCCCCTTGGTGCTACAAACTGATCCTCAGTGCCCCCCACCCAGTGGTGGAATTCAATTTTTTTTACTACTGGTTCTGTGGGCAGGGCTTAGTGGGCATGGCTGGAGGGGGGGGTCATGTGATTGGGCGGTTTGCACGACAGAAGGAAGATAGTAACAGTAAAATTCAAAACTGTAACAATTAATTGCACATTTATTCAAAATCCAATTTAAAAACCTTTTTAGTTAATGTTAATTCAACAAAATTGATGAACATGATCCAGTGATACCAGGTTTTCAAAGTCTGATAGTCATTTGTCAAGAATCTTAGTAACTAGTAGTAAACTCAGTAAAATTTAGTAACTAACTGTACAGTAAATTCTTAATGTGATGGATGGGCTTGATGAAGTGATATCAGTTTCCCAGTTATAATTTTCACTAAAGAATAATGGGGATGGAAAAAGAAATATAGACAATGGAGTCCAATCTCCTTCCTCAACAGATTGGAAGCGAAGAATAACCTCTTTGCCCAAAGAGGTAAAAGGTAGCCTTTTACCTCTTTGGGGAATCATTTTCTTTTTGTAATTATTATAATATTTTCCCCCCAATACAACTCATGCAAAGGGTCATCCACACATACATTACATTTTCCACACTTTTAACTTACATATTTGTGATTCCTTATAACTTCTTTAAGCTAAACATTTTTCGTACAAATCAACCCATTGACATATGTATCACTAATGCACTTTCCTATCTCTTCCATTGACATAATTAACACCTTTTCATAAGTAAAGTTCAGTTGTCTCTCTCACACCTCTCTTCCTCCCTCTCTTCCCCTTTGCTCTCTCTCTTTCTCCTTTCCTCTCTTCCTCTCTTTCTCTTCCTCCCTCCTTCCCCCCTTTCCCTATCTCCTTCCCACTCTCTTTTCTTACTCTCCTCTCTCTCCATTTTTCTCCCTCTCACTTTCTTTCTCCCTCCTCCCCTCTCTCACTTCTTTCCTCTTTCCTTCTCACTTCCTTCCTCATTTTCTTCCTCTCTCTCTCTCTCTCTCTCTCTCTCTCTCTCTCTCTCTCTCTCTCTCTCTCTCTCTGACTTCTCTCCCTTCCTCTCTCCTTCTCTTTCTCTCCCTCCCTCTCTGCCTTCCTCCCTTCCTGCCTCTCTCCTCCTCTCCTTGTGAAAAAAGAAATAGTTTAGAAAAAAGAAAAACTTTTTTCCCTCCTCCTGGCTGCTCTGTTGCCCCCTTCCTCTGCCCTGGATTTTAAACTGAATGCTAGGCTCAGCTCTGCAAGGGAGAGCCCAAATGGAGGGAAATAGCTTGGGAAAAGAATAGATACCTTGGCTGGGGCATGGGGGAGGTAGCTCTAATAGAAGCAAAGGAAGACTCACCGGACAGAGATCTGCTGGGCTGTGTGGTTGAGATAAGCGAGGGAACCAGGAAGCAGCAGCAGCAGCACCTGTGTCTCTAGGCAGGCGAGGTACAAAAATGAGAGTGGGAGGGGTGGGAGGTGAGGGCGGAGCCAGTCAGTGGTGCATTTTACCGGTTCTCCGAACTGCCCATAATTTGTCCCACCATTCAGGAGAACGGGTCAGAACTGGCTGAATTTCACCCCTGCCGGAAGTGCTCAGCCGACTGGCGGCCAACAGAGCCCCAGACAGAATTGCGCCCTGCGTGGGGGCCACCTCCAGCAGTCCTCTGCCACTTCCCTTGCCTCTTAGCGCCCCCTGCACCCCCCATACCTCTTAGCGCCCCCTGCTGCCCGCCTTTCCTCTTAGGCCCCCCCCCTGTCATCCCACCGCCCCTCAGAAGAGTGGTACCGCCCACTTTGGGAACACCAATTCTACCAAGAAGGGTGTCAAACTCAAGGTCCGCGGAATGGATCTGGCTCACGGGGTGCTTAGATCTGACCTGCGATGCTGCCATGGAAACAGCGAAGGACTGGTCCACGGTGCCTCTGCCAGCAAAAATGGAGCTAGGGCTCCGGTTTCCCTGGCAGAGGGTTGAAGAAAACCATCACAGCCAAAAACGAAGCTCAGGAGCCTGTTTTTTTCTGGCAGAGCATTCGGGCCACCAAAGGCACCCCTGACATGAGTGACGTCGAGGTGGCTACGCCCACCTTGGCCATACTCATCCCAGTCCTCTGAGGTCAAACACAACCCTGATGCAGCGCTCAATGAAATCAAGTTTGACACCTGTGACCAAGGAGAACATGATTAGAAGCATAGAATATTTATCTCCTTTTCCTAAGTCTAGGGGCTTAGGTTCATGCCATTCATAAATCAATTTCATAATCAGCAAGGAGTGTTATGATCCCGCTATTTATTAGATACAGTGGTATCTAGTAAATAGGGACATAAGAGAAGTGATATAATACCTAAATGATCCATTATGTAATTTTACTAATTCCATATCGTATTGGCCATTTTAAATAACAATGATGTGAATAATGAAAAAAATGTTTGGCTTATATTATTGTAAGAATGGAGTAGGAATGGAACAGAGGTGCATTGCTACCAGTTCGCATCAGTTTGGGCGAACCGGTGGTGGAAATTGCGACTGGGTTGCTGAACCAGTAGGGACAGCAGGCTTGCCATGCCCCCGAACCGATTCCCTGGTTGCCACGGCATGTTTTTTTGACATTTTTAATGTTCTGCGCATGCACAGACCTATTTACAGGCAACTGTGCACAGACGCAAATCACACGCACACCGAACTGACAGTAATACCGGCAGAAACCCACGCCTGGATTGGATGCATGTCATAGAAGGCAACACTTTGGCCAACCTAATAATATGTAACTGTAGTCCTTATTTTATGAAAACTCTCTTTCTCTCTAAAAATGGAATTGTGAGTGAGTGGTAGTCATCAGATGGAAGCTGATTCTGCTGGGCAATTGCAAGTAGATAGTTTATTTTCACCTATGGACTGAGTTTTGAAGAATATCTTCCATTCATAAATTTCATATATTAAACATTCATGTTCCTATTATGGATTCTTGGATACCTGCACTGATGAGTTTACCATGTCAGGCAATGAAAAGTTTGCAAGCAAACAACCAAACTCAGAGAGGACCAAGAACTCTAGAGTTCAACCCTGAGGGCTGTGTGTGTGTGTGTGTGTGTTTTAATTAGATACAGTAATGAATTTTTAAACAAGCCTTTTCCTAATGTTCGGTTGGGACTATAGCTCCCAGAGTTCCTAGCCTGCATGGTGGCTGAAATGCTAAATCAAGCTCAACTCTTTGGTACTCAGATATTTAAGTTCCTCTAATTAGAAGCTAACTTAAATCCCACATTTGTTTCTTATTAAATAACATTCTCTGTCATTGATTTAAAAAACCCAGCCAACTTGGTCATTTCAAACTATTATATGATTAGAATGTGAAATGTCATAATTATGTATTCCATTTCTAAATGGATTACAGATGCAATTAGATAAAACAAAACTGCTATAATAACATGCCAAATATATACAATAAATGACCTCTGTTATAGGCTCTATTCTTAGTAGGGATAATGGCAAACTTTTACCACAAGCCTTTGTTGTATAAATATATATTTATATATATACAAAAGTGGATGTTCATTTGTTAAATGCTGCCATTTCTTATTTGTGTCAACATTAGGCATCATCCATTTACATTTGTTCTTTTTTTAACATTTTTGAACTTCATTCCTTTCAGTCAGCTTTCAGCTTTTAGCTTTTAACCTTGACATTCTCTGCATTTAACAGACGTTTTATCTTCCCCAGCACTAAATTATTCACTTCACTCCTCTTGTTCTGATTTCTCTCTAATTATTTATCTTTGTTAATGATTTCTTGTGTCTTGTAGATGCAGACTTTTTTATTGCTTTTATAACCTCTTGTTTCTTCTTCTCCCCCTTTCTCTTTCTTCTCCTAGACTAGAGCAACATTCTTTGCTTTTTCAGCCAATTCAATTGGCTGAATCTGGGTTTGAAGTTGTTCTCACAATTGCGGGTCATAGACTCACCAAAGATATTCTGTTAAAAGCAATATGATATGATGCAATAAATGCTCTGCTCTACATCAATCCAAAATTAATTTGCAATTAGTAAGGCATGAATTCTGTTGGCTGCAAAGGCAAACTTAGCAACTGGCTTGTGTTATCTTCGTGTCTTTGTTTGCATGAAGGAGATTTACATGAAATTAATCTGGTCATTGGGGAATAACTTAATGAAGTATGTTACTACCCATCTCTCTATAGAAGCTACAACAGAGTACAGCAACAGAGGGGTCAGTAATTCAATATTCCCAGACTGACAGAGACAAGTTCCTTCTGAACAGAGGGATTTCTAAAACTTGCCCTCCAGGATAGCTGAGGGCAGATATTAAAAGTCTTACTACAGCCTAACTGTAAGCTGGTTATAAAACTGAACCAATTTAAGAAAAACACATTGTATTTCACGTGGTATGTTGCTGTTGCTCTTTGCAATTCTGCATCTAAGGCTCCCTTAATCTAAGAATTGCCATAGCTTGTTTTTGTTCCATTGGCAATGATGCCTCTGGTACAGCACCCAATTTCTGAACCTCAACTCCAATTTGCTAATTCCAGGAGGGTTTGAATTGTGTAACAAATTGAAAAAGGTCATGGTGGGAGGGGGGAGGTTCATTTGGTGGAATGTCTTCTACCTAGAACTTACAAAGGTGTCTCCACAAAGTCCACCTGGAGCTCAGTTCAGTTTGAGGGAGATTTCATCCGCAAAAAATGTGTGCAAATGATTTCATCTTAGCAGAAAACTCTGTCATACTGAGCAGAGAAAATTCTATAGCACCTCCTAGTGGTTCTCCAGATTTTTGCAAATCAGAATTGGTAGCTCTCATTTTGGTTGGAGCTAAGAAACTTTGGTTCATCTATGAATTCCCCTATTATTATTATTTTTCTCCCTTGGGAAACAACACTGCTTCCTGGTTTCCTCTGATTTTCCCTCCTTCTCTCTCACACACCCCAAAAATGTTAATGATCTAGCTTGTACTATATTTTCCAATCACAATTCAGGAGAAATAAGCTATTGAGATCAATAGACTTTGACATGCTTCAGGTTGTAGTATGAAAGGCCAACACCCCACAGTGCCTGTCCTCCAACTGGCAAAGTGAGATAGATGCCTTAGGCGGAGAAGGGTAGATTAACAAGGAAGAGGGCACTAAAGGCTTCAGAATGGGTGGGTGCCCGAAGATCTACTCAGTGACTGAGTCTACTCAGTGAGTCTCAGTCCCTCCCCCCCCAGTTACTCATCTGCCCTCTGGCTGGCCTTTATAAACAAGAAAAGTAGTAACAGAACTTCTCATGGCTAGCCCTGTAGTCTTTGTGTTTTTATTGTATTTAAGACAGTAGGATTAATGTTGTCAGTCAATATTTAATAAATTGGGGGGTGGGGACACCAGGGGAATAGCAAAGAGATACATCTTACTGCTATGCTATAAGAGAGAGAGTGAATATGAGATCTGAACCGCCCTTAGGTTGAAAAATATGCAGATAAGTCTTTCGCTCTGCTTTTTTTGCAGCTGGTTCAGGGAAAAAGCATCTGCTAGAAACCGCAGAAACGAGGTATGCTAATTTGGTCTGTGTGCTGGGCACTTCCTTAATTTAAGTACTCAGGAATAAATCGCAGCCTGGGCAAATGAAGCTGAAGCTGCCTGGATGTGTGAGCCCCTGATATGGCAATTGTATTCATTAAATGAGCATATAGTGCCTACCTAGGAGCCCAGGAGGAGATTGTAGCAAGCAACAATTATTGCCAAGGTTGCTGCAGCTTTTTACAAAATTGTATTCATTAAATGAGCATATAGTGCCTACCTAGGAGCTCAGCAAGGAGATTGTAGCAAGCAACAATTATTGCCAAGGTTGCTGCAGCTTTTTACAAAACAGAAAACAGTCTAAATTTCTTCACTCGGTATTTCAATGTATTTGCCAACTCAGGATTTTGGACAGAAGCCTAGTTAGAAATTATGCTTTCAAAACTAATATTAACACAGATAAAAGAACAAGTCAGATAGTATCATTGGCTGGGTTTGTCCATTATGCCAAATATACACGCACACACATACTCTTTGGCTGAGAATAATTTTGCAAATCCAGCCACTGTGGCTAGGAAAAAATGGCTTTAATCTGGTTTATAAATCAGGTTACAGAGCACAGCATTGCAATTAGATGGCATCTCCTTTGAGTCAAGCTGGATTTCTAGGAGCTTCATAATCATGTGGTTTCCTTGATAAACAATGTTACATTGGGTCCTGATCACAATCAGTTTGATTCTTATTGGGACTCTTCAGGCACAGACATCCTCCATATTACCGTACTTTTTGGAGTATAAGATGCACTTCCCCACACCTAAAAGTGGGTGGAGATGTCTGTGCATCTTACACAGCGAATGTTGCTGAAGCCAACAAGGGTGCCCACTCGCCAGCCCCCACCCTTTGGCCATTTTTGGCTTTTGTGTATTGCGTTTTCGGCCTCTGCATGCCCCATTTACAGTCCGTTCCAGGCTGTGGGGATTGCCAAGGTCCATCACTGCCAACTGCTGCCTCCACTCATTGCATTTTTGGCCTCTGCATGCCCCATTTTTGGCCTCCACACATCCCATTTTTGGCCTCTGCACATCACGGTTTTGGCCCGTTCCAGGCGGCAGGAATCGCCACAGCATATCATGGCCAATTGCTGCTTCTGTGCATTGCATTGTTGGCCTCCATGCATCATGTTTTAGCGTCCGCATGCCCCATTTTTGACCTTTGTGCATCACATTTTCGGCTGGTTCCAGGCAGCAGGAATCGGCAGCAATTCCCCCCGCCTGGAACGGGCTGAAGACACGGCGTGCAGAGGCCAAAAAGGCAATGCCTGGAGGCCAAAAATATGATGCGCGGACATGGTGATTGGCGGCGATGTGCTGTGGCAATGCCCACAACCTGGAACAGCTGATTGGCAGTATTTTGGGAGACCAATCCAACCACCAATCAGCTGCTTGTGCTGAATCAGGCTGCGATAACGTGCTGAAGCTGACCAGGCTATTTGCTGTAAGGATGCTAGCCAGATGAATACCAATGGACGCTGGTAGGCAGAGGCAGAATTTTTTTCTTGTTTTCCTCCCCAAAAACTAATGTGCGTCTTATTCTCCGGAGCATCTTATACTTGGAAAAATACTGTAGATGTTTTACATTCAATCCTTTAACAAGGATTTGAATGAGTAGGTCTTTCACTTGATGACTTTACAGTGCATTTAGCTTTAGCGTTATCTTGGCCTGGCTTTCAATAGCTTGAGGGTAAGAGATCTTATAGAAACTATGCAGGAACACCTTCCTTTTTTTAATATCTTGGTAGGCTCTCCTAGAGAAATTTTGGGGATATTTTTTGGCATTAGTATAGAGGTAATTTGACATTGTCTTTTTCTGAGATGCGCGGACTCAAACGTAGGACCCAATGCAAATAATCAAGGCTTCCTGCAATGTTTATTAGACAGCACATGCTGGTGGGACTCTCTTTGAAGAACATTGAAGAAAGCGATGCACTCCTATTCGTACATTTCGAAAAGGCAGGAGAGACTAATGCATAAGCAACAGATGATATAAGCATTTATGTTTGGAGGTATAGGCTCTCAAGTTACTATAAGTAATGGACCGTTGGTCCTGTGCCTGTTTCCTTTCAGAAACCAAAAGGGAGAAATAAAGCAGTAAAACATTACAACAGGGAGGAAAACGTCTCCATAAATCAAGAGCACGGAGCAGTTTGGGAATTCTAGACATAAAAGAAAAAAGTTCTCATTGCAAATATGGGGTTATTCTAATGAGGCTGTGGTCTCATATCTGTATATATAAAATTGATTTGAGTCCATTTATCTAAGAACTGATTTTCCCCATAGATGTTTTACTGATTTCTGAGTCTTGATATTTCCTAGCGGTGTCTCATTCAAGTACTGAGCTTAGTTTATCTTTACGGTCAGCAGACAATGAGAGTTTTTGATTGGGATAATGCTGAACAAGGGACTTCCCAACTCACCTTCATTGTATCAACTCTCAGTTGAACCAACTGAAAGGGATCCCATCTATAGTTAACTTAAGTGAATGAGCAGCTTTCCTCTATCTGCCAACTCCCTAGAATTAAAGACTGAATTAAAACACTCCCGTTATTGAAGAACTTCTTGACTTCCATGGTATGATATTTTAGTGAGCCATTTTTAATCCCCCCAGATCTATTTGACTAACATAATGTTTTATCATAAAGCCAGCCTATTGTCTTTGGTTTCACAAACCATAATTTTGGACGTTACTTGAAACATTGTCACTGTTAAATATGCATTTTTGTTTAATGAATATTTGGCAAAAAACAAACAAACAAAAACAAAAAACAAAACAGCAATATAGAGGGATTGGAAGGTTAACTCCCCCATAAGCTCTGATCTTAATGAAAGTGCATCCAAGAAAGGAAATCATAGAAGGGAAACTTCCTACAACAAGCTGCAGGTGAAACTCAAAAAATTAGAATATCGTGCAAAAGTTCATTTATTTCAGTAATGCAACTTGATTGCATGTAATATTCTAATTTTCTGAGATTGTGGATTTGGGGTTTTCATGAGCTGTACACCATAATCATCACAATTATGACAAATCATGGCTTGAACTATCTTGCCTTGCATGTAATGAGTCTTATCTCATATATTAGTTTCACCTTTTAAGTTGCATTACTGAAATAAATGAACTTTTGCACAATAGTCTAATTTTTCGAGTTTCACCTGTACACAAAAACCAGATTAACATACTTTATTATGTAGGATGTTGTGTAAAACCAATGAATTATTAGGAATCGCTTCAGACCAGTCTCATCTAACATAATGCCCTCCAGATGTATTGGGGTTCATAATACACAATCCATGTTAGTGAAAAAATTCCAGGAGCGGCAGTCTCAACACATCTAAAGGACATCACTTTGAGAAAGACTGGAGGGATTTCCAGATTTCACCGCAATGGGAACATCCCAGTTGCCGGCTGATTTTTCTCGATTTGGGAACACAGCGGGTTTTGCAAAGGAGAGCTTGAGGTCCATTGTTGTTACTATCGTTCAGTCATTCAGTCACTTCTGATTCTTTGTGACAGACGGGCATCATCACTTCGTTAGAACTGTTATGGTCAGTAAAGTCCTCTTTCCATTCTTGCAAGCTCCTGCTTAGGACACGAGAGAGAGCATCCAGACATCTGTTGGGTCTCCCTCCCCCTTCCCCCCCCACTCACAAATGATTTTCCACAGACGCGGCTCTCCTTTTTTTTACTTTCTCTCTTCTTTTCTGTCGCCGCGGCCCCGCCTGGCTCCGATCGCGGTCAATTCCTGCCCAAGTCGATGGCCTCGTCCCGGGAGGCGCGGCTATCGGGACGGCTGGGTCACCTCGCCTGTCGACAGAGGAGCTCTAGGACCCAGCAGGCATGCGGGCAGGAGCGGAGCCCATGTGCTCCTCTCCCCTCCTCCGCTCGCCTATCTCTATTGTCTGAGTAGCCTGGCGGCGGCAGCAACACCTACAGCTTCAGCAACTATCTGGCCGGGCTGCGTTGTGCGACTCGAGGGGCGGGCGCGCACGGACCACAGCTCCGACGGGCGCTTGCCCGAAGCCGAGTCCTGCAGCCGCGCCGGCCACTCAGGCCCGGCTGGGATGGACCTGCGTCCTGCAGCGGCGCGAGTGGGCATCTGAGCGCAGGGAGAGAGGCGGGTCGGGTCCGGCAGAATGGGCTCTAGCCGCGCCGCCCCCGGGCTCTGGCTGGTCTTCGCGGTTGTTTTCCTGAGTGCTCCCAGAGGTGAGTCCTGATTGTTCGCCTGGCTGCCGGCGGTAGAAAACTTCCCCAGCTCGGTCCTAACCTTAAGGGAGCCGATCCTTCCCCGGGAGGGTCTCTGAGTTGGGCAGGAGGTGTGTTTGTGTGCATGTGGGCGGGGGAGATCTGTTGTTCCGACGGGAATCGGCCAATTCGGGTTTTCGGAGCTCGGTCACCTCTGAGACTTGTTGGGTAAGGGAATCCCTTGGTTTCGGCTTCCGAAAACTATTCCGCGTTCTCGGGTTATCACCATGGAAACATTGAACCCGTCTACCCGGCGGCTGTATGTGTGCGTGTGTGTGTGTGTGTGTACACACCGAGCAGCTGGGGTTCGCCGCCGTGGGCTCCCCCTCTCGGACTCCTAGGCACGGATCGTAAAGAAGGTGCCCTCCGGCTGTTTGCCAAAACCCAGAGGTTTCCCCCGCGGCGGTTTTTCCCCCTCCTCCAGGTTGGACCTCCCCCTCTCGCAACCTGTATATCCCCAGATGCTGCGGGATTATTTAATTCTTTCCCCACGCAAGTTCCCACCACCGTCTTTACCTGCAGTGGCGGGTTTTCCTGAGAGTGCTGTTGAGATCTTGGAGATGCAACTCCCCCTCCTGCAGGACAGGGTTAAATTTACCTTGAAAGGCAAAGGAGCCGTTTGGGATCTCTATGATTCAATTAGCTTCCCTAGTCCACGCCTTCCCCCTCTTCCAGCAGGGCAGGGTCAATCCCTGAGGAGAGACTCCCTCCTCCCTCCCAGTCTCGAAGAAGGGAAACGGACGCTGCTTCCCTAGGGAAATAAAATTCCCTAGAAAAGCAAATACAGCTGTGCCTTACTGCTCCCCGAAAATACTCCGTCCTACTCTCCAACTGGCTGAAAAGCTCTTCAAATATGATTATCATTGACCTACTTGCTGCTCTCTGACTTCACTCCTTGCATTCTTCTCTTTCAAAGCAATCCAGAAAAAAACCCAGATCCTCCTTATTTATATTTGCAGCTCTTCTAGTGAGAATAAGTAGTTTCCAATGTTTATGTTTTAAGAATTAAGACAAGACCCTCGGTTTGGGCAAAGCATCCTTCCTTTCCTGCCAGATACCCTCCAGAGGTACTGGACTACAATATTAATCTTCCCTGGCTAACATGACCATTCAGCATTGAGGTTCACACATGGGGGAGATACAGAGACTACTTGCTACCCTTTATTTGTTTCTCTTGTGGTATAAATTGTCATTAGAGCCTAAAGACAACAAGCCACATTCCTGGCTTCTCACTACAACCTTAATTGATTTCTGAGCCTTCTCTGAAGTCATATAAACAAAAGATATATAGCTGGCTGGATCCCTTAATACCAATATCAGGATTACATCAGAATATGGTTGCCTCAATAATATTGAAGAATTAAATATATGGAAATGTTTCCCAGTAATAATCTCAGCATCATTTTGCACATGTGAGATCGTTGTTCCAAACCATAGATTATACCCTATGCTGGTTTGAATGAAAACATTTTGGGGCTAAGAGCTATTGGGTCCATTTTATAATACTGAATCAATTCTCCTGGTTCTCTTCTTAAAAGCAAGCTTATAAGGTAAGCAGGAAAGTTTTATTGTTGCCTGAAACCTTGAAGAAGGTACATTCTATTGTGGGGAGAGGGATATATTTTCCAGTAATACCTGATTTTGCTGTGACTGTGAAATGGAGAGCTATTTCGCCAAAGGAAATTGTGTTGTGCAAGGTGACATCTGAAAGGTTTTTCTTATGGCCAACAGAGGAGGAGAGAAAACAGACATGTTGTGAGAAATGGACCCAAAATATATTGGAAGATATAAGCCTGTGGCTGGATCACCATGTCAAGTTGATGAGGGGAAAATAGATGAAGAAACATCTATTAGCATAGAAGGGAGATGAGGTGTCAGAGGTCACAGCCCAGGGGAGGAAGACACCAGATTGGTAAGGAGTCCCTTGCTCCTTCCCTGTCATCCCCCTTTCTGGAACCTAACAGGGCAGGGAGTGATGTCATGGTATCTCTCAACCATCTGCTGCTTCTTCAGAAGGAAATCCTGTAACACAGAATCTGAGGGAGCTTTGATAAAGGGTGCCCATGGGGTTTACCATCTTTTAATGGACTGATTGTTCTCTAGATTGTGGGGGGTGTATTTGTTTGCTGCTCTAGCCTCACATCAGACAGAGGAGCAGGTGGAGATAGCAAAAGATGTTGTTTTATGGAGGTTGCATTATAACCATTGATACAGATTTATGTATGTGCATGTGTGTGAGAGAAATTCATTGTTGGACTGAGCACTTTCCAATTGTGCCTCTGGCCACTAACCTCAATATAATACTATACAGTGAAATCTGGATTCTTTCTTATCCTTGCTCATCTGGCATAAATTGATGAGAGGATCATACAGACAGCTAGTTTAATTCATGGTTTTTTATGGTCAGAAATGTAGTGATGTAATTTATATTAATAGCCACACAATTTTAGGAAACATGTTTGCTGCAACAGTTTAGAAAGCTGAAAATGCTGTTTAGGAATTAGTCTGTTTCTAATTTGCAGAAAATAAAAGCATAACAATATTTGGATATATCTCGTCTTTCAAAATGGGGGCGGGATTCCTAATTTTTTTTGAGCCAAGATGTCACATCCATAGCAGTGCTGGATGCTAGAAGAGAGGGATTTTCAGATTTCATTTAGGAATACAAAACAAAGTGCTAATCTGGCACTTTGTCTCTAACATGGATTAACCAAATGTTTTGGGATACCCACAAGCATCACCAATGCCCAGGCTCTAGTATTAAGACATACACCATATCTGATCCTAAACTAATGCATACACATCAAGACTATAGTAGTCACCAATGATAATCTCAGCCTTAATGACTTTTTAATCAGGCTAATACTTAGTTCCTTGAAAGAAGCCTTTTATTCTCAGGTTGGCTTTTCAACTGATTTTTAACACTGGTATCCAGCTGAGGTGATGCTAACCCACGCCTGCTTTACCTGAGTTTCTGAATATGTCAATGACTATCATGCAGACATTCTTATTTCTCTTCAGAGCATGAGGGAACCTAATATTTGGACATTGCAGGGAGGTAGTCTTTGACTAACTGTCAGGAAAACCTTTCTGAAAATATAGAATCTTTAACAATTGAACAAACTGCTCGAGGAAGTAGCAAGATCACTTCAGTGGAAGGCATTTTAAAAAGACTAAATGACCAAGTATCATGGATGGTGTAGCTGTATCTTCCATTATAAGTCTTGTGTCAAACAATGGGTAGGAATAAAGAAATCCCAATTTTCATTTTTTCGGTGGTGCAGTGGTTAGAGTGCAGTACTGCAGGCTACTTCTGCTGATTACCGGCTGCCTACAATTTGGCAGTTCAAATCCCACCAAGCTCAAGGTTGACTCAGCCTTCCATCCTTCCGAGGTGGGTAAAATGAGGACCCAAATTGTTGGGGGCAATATGCTGACTCTGTAAAACTGCTTAGGGCTGCAAAGCACTTTAAAGTGGTATATAAGTCTAAGCGCTATTGCTATTGCTATTCCAGCAGTATGATTCTATTATTCTACTCCTAAACTGGGCAAACATAGAAAAGCATCAATTTAGTGATTTGGAAGGTGTTCTTAAAAAATGTAAGTCTACTTTGCTTTGGTCTGTACTTTTCTCTTTCAAGGGATGGTAGCTGTAATGGATCAATAGGCATAAAGTATTTGAGCATAGAGGTGATGTGGTGTAAAGGGCATGAAAATAACCCATTTATGGACTACATACAACTTTGCACTTGGACTTGTACCACATCTGAAGTTTAGCATAAATCTTTCACATATTATAACTTGCCTGATCCTTAATAATAAGGATAGATTTTTCCTGGTTAGATAGAAACTCCTTTTAATTGCTCATCTCCATGGACACAACTGTAATGGTTATGCATTGTTTGGTGCTTTAATCCAAGGAGTGGCATTGGAAAAGGCAGTAGACTTTATACGATGGACTGTGTAATAATAACAAATTTATTTTGTATGCCATTTAGTTTTTTATTATTTTTATTAACACACATAGAATAACGGAGTTGGAAGGGACCTTTGAAGTCTAGTCCAACCCCCTGCTCAAGCAGGAGAACCTATACCATTTCAAAGAAACGGTTGTCCAATCTCTTCTTTAAAATCTTCAGCGGGGGAGCACCCACAATTTCTGAAGGCAACCAGTTCCACTGATTAATTGTTGAATTCGCAAGAGGATGTTGTTCAGTGAAGTAGTACATCCTTCTTTGTTTTGCCCACTTCAATTCTCAGGTCCTGGATTCTGCTAATACATTGTTCATGCCTGCAGTTAGTGTTGCAATATGACCTTTGAAGGATGTTGTATTTTCGTTCTTACAGTGGAGGACCGAGTGGGACGCTGGATTTGAATCAGGGAAGGTCAGGTGTACATCTCCACCCAACCATGGAGCTCAGTGTTCTTTTAGGCAGAGAATTATCTTTCGGATGACCCCACTTTACAGCTGTATTTTGGGAATGAATTAGAAAAATCTTGTGTATTTTTGGAAAAGAAAAGAAGTATCAGTTATAAAGAAGTACAATTTTGGCAGAGCAATTTGGCTTCCTAGAATGCAACATTTGGGCTAGAACTGAATACCAATTGCCTTTCAAAATTCTCTGATGAATTTGTGGACAGAGAATTGGGCTAAAAGATTATCTCCAGAGGAAGAAGAATATTTCTAACATTGTTTTCAAGAGAAGGATTATCCCTTAGTGGTGATAGCTGCAACACTCCACAAAAGCCCCATTTTAGGAACTTCTTCCTAATATCTTCTCGTTGTATGTAATGGAAGCATTGGAAGACCAGCAAGCTGCAGATTGCTAAAAAGAAGGTAGTGAGGGAAGGTAGTTATTCTCATACAATCTATGGCCTAATTGTAATTGTAAATATATCAAGCACACCATACTCCACCCATTAGAATGTATCCAAAGTCTTTCCCAGCTTAATGCTTTATAGAAGCATTAGGTTCAACTCCCCGAATTACCAGCATCCTTTAGGACTTTGGGATGGGGATGATCACGCTGTTCTGCAAATATTAATCACTTTGTAACTATCCCCTGCCTAAAGAGAAGTGATGTATTTTAGATCCAGAAGGTTTTATTTGGCTTAAGATATCTGAGCTTCAAAATTCCAGAGACCACTAGATATGGGATTCCTAAACTTTTTGCCTCACTTAAAAATCCAGACACCTAAATAAAATGGACAATGAAGACAATATTTTTCCGTAGGCCATCTACAGTATCTCATATATACATATTCTCCACAAGTGGCTGTTTAGGAAATGCTAGGAAAATGCTACTTTTTGCCAGACATGTAATTCACAGAGCACTTCATTCGATTTCAGTTAATTAAAACGACGTCCTTATCAGTATCAACATTGTTGGAAGCTGGAAACATGCCAAAACTCAAAACTCAAGTCTAGTTGAATATTACTGTTCCAAATGATTGAGGGGAGGGAGTAGAAACCATCCAAGAAACTCTTATTAGTTCTTTGCGCATGCAGAAGAAATAAAATGGCTGCTTTGAACAGAAAAGCCAAATGAAACTGAAGTGTTGATCAGCAAATGAGGAAAACGGGATAAAGTACATTATCAAGCAGATAGACAGGAAAGCCAGGGCTAGCAGCTTTGAACTGCGAACATTTGGAAGATCATTTGGTAAACTCATTGTTATCAAGTGTCAAACTATGGTTTGACTGCTCAGATTTGGGAGTTTTAAGTAGAGACAGCTAGTGATTGTTGATAAAACAAAATTTACTCTGGCGGAGTCACCTGCAGAATGTCCTTAACCTGCTCAACAATTGTATTTTGACTGGCACTTATTCCCCCTCCCCCCCCAATTCATTTGATTTTGATTATGCAACCTACAAAGTAAAACATAGTTCAAGATGACAGAAATTGAGCACTACAGAGGTTTTCTTTTATTTTTGTCTTTACCATAAATTATTTAATGATGAGTCAGGGTCAATTTTCTATTTATATAAAATATTTTAACTCATCTTGTCTTCTCAAAGCAATTTAGATGATTACAAAGCATCCAACAAATAATTTGAATGAAAAATTAATGGTTAAGAGTTCCAATTAAAAAGCAGAATAAAAACCTATCAATATTGAAAGAACTAAACAGGATCAACTGTGTCTTCAGAATTTTGCTTTGTTTTGTTTTTAAAGAGGACATTTAGGAGACTTTTCCCTATATCCATTAGTGTAACAGCACTTATTGATGAGCCAAAGATAATCTTGATAGGTAGTCTTGTGGTGGCCAGAATAGTGGCCACCATTGAAGTGGGCAAAATAACATTTCTTATGGTAATGCCTTTTTTCCAGGAGTTAAGTTTTGTATGTAAGCTATTCTTGCTGCATTAAACCTAAACATAAGCTTAAAACTTAATTGATAGTAATTTTGTTTGGAACAAAGTGAGAGACCATACCTCCACTTGCTAGATTCAACAATTTGGAGGAATTCTGTGGGTTACAAAAAAAGGGGGTGGGTGGGAAATGCCAATCATTTCCATGGAAAACTATCTCAAGGCATCAGGAAATTACTAGAGAAGGAGATGGAGGTGTGAAGGGCACCATTGAAATTGGTCTTTCATCTTTGTAAACCAGCTGTTAAGTCATAGTGCTCTGTTCCGGGAGAGTGCTTGTTCTGTTTTATTCTGGGCGAGGGATCTAGGAGTCCTAGTGGACAACTACTTAAATATGAGCCAGAAATGTACACAAATAAAGCCAATACAGTCTTAGGTTGCATTAACAAAGGGATAGAACCTAGGTCCTGTGAAGTACTGCTTTAGTATTAGTACTGCTTTATAATGTCTTGGTAAAACCACACTTGGAATACTGCAACCAGTTTTGGTCGCCACAATATATAAAAGAAGTTTAGACTCTAGAAAGAGTGCAGAGGAGAGCAACAGAGATGTTTAGGGAACTGGACACAATTCTCTCTCTCTCCCCCCGGCTGTACCAGATTCTGGAGGAACCATGTAAGGTGTTTATATCCCTAACTTCCCTAATTAGATCTCTGTTTATAAGCACTTTAGGACTTGAGAAGATTGTAGACAGACCTCTTCAATTTTCCTGAATGAGGGATGGACTAAAAGATTAAACAAATTATGGTGGTCAAGATCACCTGCCCTTTTGAAATCTAAATTACCAAAATAGTTTTTAATATTTAAGCAATAAAATGAAATTTCTGTAATAGAGCCTCTCTCCTTACTACACATTTCAGACATTCCTACTTCCCCTCAAAAGTATACTGGGTTCCATAATTACCAAAAATAATTTAAAAATGCAGTTCTTCATTATGATTTCCCAGCCTCCTGTACTAGTTGGCTGTAGTCCAGGCTCTGGGTTACTGGGCATGTTTGGATCCTGGCTGTTTCAAATATTTCATTCTCCCCTCCCAACAGGCTCATACATCTGTCTCTTACAGAACAGCTTCTAAAATCAGGGAACTGGAAAGGATAGTTTAGAAATACCCAGCCTTGATGTTCCTCATCTATTTGGCTTTCATCCCTTTCCCTCATCAGATGTTGCCTGCATTTACTTTTTATCAAGCTGTGGGTGTCCAGAGAATTCTGAGAAGGATGAGAATTGAATTTATAATAGGAAGTGGGAAAAGCAAAATGCAAACACCTGAAATAAGAGACAGGATGTTTGTACTGTGCCTTTCTGGGTATCACAAAAGGCAGATTTGTTGGCCCTAGGTAGTGCAAATAACTGTATCTTATAGCAGGATTTGATTTTTCTTGTACTATTGGGTGGCTTAATCTTTTAAAACCCTTCATTCTGAAAACATTTCGACTTCCCCATAGGCAACTTTTGACAAAATAACACACCATTATAAAAGAACTAAGGATTTAAAGTAACTAGTAGCACAATTCAGGGGCAGTTCCCTTGATGGATTCAGACTTGGCCATGCTTAAATGATACTCATTGAAATCAGTTGGACTTAAATTAGCCCATTGACCTAAATTGCATTTAGTTCAGTAGGCCTTATCTAAGTGTGCCTTAATCTGGCCTCAGTTCAATCAGAATGTCACAAAAGCATAGGAAGCATGTTTTATTTTATAGCCTACTTTCACTTATAAGTGGAATATGTACAAGACACCTGGCAGCTAGTGTGATCGAAGGGCTAGTATTGGGCAAGGATTGATAAAACCCAGGTTGCATTCTAATCCATGTAAACCAGTGGTGGGTTTCAATTTTTTTTAGAACCTCTTCTGTAGGTGTGGCCTGCTTTGTGGGAGTGGCTTGCCAGCCATGTGACTAGGTGGGAGTGGCTTGGCAGTCATGTGACTGGGTGGGCATGGCCAACTTGTAAAATGTGGTGAAACTCACTTAACAACACTCTTGCTTAGCAACCAAAATGTTGGCACAGGAACTCTGGCATTGAAGTGTGCAAGCCTTAAAGCTATCAAGTTACAAGACCCTTGCACCCCTAATCCTTTAGAAAAAAAACCCAGGGGTGTTCAAACTTGACAGCTTTAAGACTTGTGGACTTCAACTCCAAGAATTCCTCCTCTCATTCTTCATCTTGATGATGTGCGGACGGGCAGGGGGAGGGAGCTGGAACTGGTTCTAAACGGCACTGTAGATTTGTGGAACCTCTTCTATAGAAGAGGTTAGAACTGGCAGGAACCCACCCCTGATGTAAACTTACTGAGTGACTTTGAGCCAGTCATTCTCTCCCCATGCAGCATACCTTGCAGGATTGTTGTTTTTGAAATAAAATGAAAGGAAATCTCCATGTCAATGATCTTGAATTTCTGATTGTTGACATGTGAGTAATTTTTGTTTTAAAAAACCTGCATGTGTACTGCTCTCATTTTGTACATTCAGTGTGCTTCCAGTAAACTGGTCACAGTAATCTTCAAGCCATTTCCCCAAAAAGTCCATAGTAAAATTGTGCTACATTTTCTTGTTCTAGTGCAATTCCAATTAGCTGTACTGTAGAATACAATAGTCGTTCACTTCCTAATACAATCCTGAGGATACTTTCTGTGAAGTAGGTTAAACTGAATTTATTAGGATTTACTCCCTGAATAATGTGCACTTAATTGAGAAATATCCAATTGAACTCAAGGCACATGTTTATATAAAATTTTAATATTTATAGTTTACCGATCTCAATATTCAGAAGGAAAGTCTTTTTATTTAGTTAGTCAAAATAATGCTCACCTGTTTCGATTAGCTGGCCTGGCATAATTATAATTGTGACAACTATTACCTCCTGGAAACATATTCTTACCTGGTTATTTATAGGGTACGGTTTTAAATTTAACTGATTTTAGGGTTTTTAGAACCAGATTTATATTCTTCCGTACAGTTCTTTTTAAATTTTTAACCTCCTCCTTATGTGTATTTATATCTGTATTTATATTTGTATTTGATACTTATTGTTTGTTGTGTGGACTGTACACTGCCCCGAGTCCTTTTCGGGAGAGGGGGCGGTCTAGAAATTCGAAGAAAATAAAATAAATAAATAATAAATGCAATTTCTAAGAGTTAGTGAAAAATTGAGGAAACTTCAAGATACAGAGCTATGTAAAAAGGACAGGAAAAGCTCACTAAAAAGTAAACATCAGACTGCTCTCAATAAACTTTGCTTTTGTGAAAGTTTGAGATAATATATAGGCAATAAATAGAATACATTTATGAGTATCTTAGAATATTATATTAACTCTCAATAGTAATAATTTCATTCATTTATATTTTTCTTATTAATTTAAGTATATGTTTATTCACAAAATATATAACCTATTTTTCATTGATAGCAGAATTCAAAGCATGGATAAACTGTTTTTAAATATAACAAAATATTATCTAGTTTTTTAAAATCATAAAGCGATTAAAACCCCGTAACAGGATAGAAATTCTAATAGAAAGACCATTAATAGCAAAACATGATGAGAGGAGGATCCAATGTTGCGACGAGACAACGTGCGATCTCAATGCTCTGAGATTGCCGTCGATACTTTTGCTGCTGGGTGGTCCAAACGGACCTAAACCGTCCCGCAGAGACGGTGAACAGGAAGAATACGTCGCAAAGTCCCCGATCAATCCAAGAGAAGTTCTTCAAGCCGGCGACAAAAAATCCAGCCGTTGGCTGATGAAGCCGGGGCGGCTCCAAAATGGAAGGATACGGAAAGAGAAAATGTTTCCAGCTGGTGAGGAATTTTCACCATTTTAAAAGGGACTGCCTATAAAAAACTTAAAATTAATTTAAATTAGAGAACAGAAGAAATAAGCAGCAGAATTAAATTTGGAATGGTTTTGGACAGTGGGTTATCTTACTTTTTAAATGCTATCTTCATGAATGGAATTTATGCAAGCCTTTTAAAATGAATGGATTAAGTTTTCTTCTATTTTTTTTCTTTTATTATTCTTCGTAACCTATGGACAAAAATTCTTGTCTTTCATTACTGTGAGTGTTCTTCTAACTCATTCAAGAATCAGACTTTTTTTAAAACTTGAAATACAAAAAAGATACAAAAAGAAACAAAGAAAATTGCAACAATAACACTGCTACTCGGAGGCTGGAGGTTTGTGTATTGGAAATGAAACACTCTTACTTTTCTCACTGATTATCTTGGCTTGGCACTCCAAGGTCTCATTTCTTGTTTATAGAGAGTGATAAGAAGAAAAGCATACAGATGTCCCTTTGAGGTATATCTTTAACCAGAGAAAGGTGAAAATAAAACATTATTGTGAATCTATGCTTAATCTTGTTAAAATCTTCCAAGCTGGAGCAGCAGTGTTTGTTAGATGGAGATAATGGGACAATTTCAACAGCAGAAAGAAATTTTAAGTCTGCAAAAGATATTCTCAGAAATATAGAAATTATCAAACACATATGAGAGGATAGAGAAGAAGTTGGAAGACTTAGAGCATCTAACAGCAAAATATGATGAAGAAGATGGAGATGTTTATCAAGTGGAAAAAGTGGTGGTTAAAATCCTAAAAATCGAAGAGGAAAATGAATATAAAGAAATTAAAATTGCTGATATTTATGGTGATTGGTTTGTCTCTGAAAATGGAAAGAGTGGAATACTGAAAGAGGAATTAAATGGAGGGGAAATCTACCCCAGATGGCAAGATACAGAAGAAGAAAAAACAAAATAATTTATGGATTTAAAGAGAGAAATTTTATTAGCAATATCATTGATAACACTACCGACAATCAAAGATAAGCTGATTAAGGAAACAGAAAAAGGGCATCGAAATTACATGAGAGATTTTATAAGCAAGGAATTGCTAAGAGGAGTCCATACAAAGTTGATTAAGGAGATGATTAGAGGACTGACACCACAAATGGCAGAAGATATGAGAATGTTTTGCTACTGGAAAGATACAGGTTGATAGATGGAAGAGTATAATTTAAAACTAGTTAAACTTAGTGAAATTTAGTGACAATAGATATAGCTAAATAAATAATTGATAATAATAATAATGTACACAATGTGTAGTGTTATGATAAGTAATAATTGCATATGAATATTGAATGGTACCCATGAAAGGAAGATTATATATAAAGGTTAATAAAAAAGAACTAAGTTAGATACAGTTAAGTCTTGATTATTAGGGGGAAAATGTTATGATGCAGGATATAGTTAAATAAAGGAGGGATAATGATAACAACGTATATACAGGTATACAGGAAACTGGATGTAAATTGTAAACAGTGATTTGGAAAGGAGGATTAAAAAACTTTTTTTTAAAATATTATGGATGTTTAGCTAGAACAGGACATAAGGATTCAGTGTTATTGGAGGATTTTAGAAATAGTAAATGAAATGCCAGTATGTGGTTATGTATTCAATCTTGGTATATTTTATGATGAAGGATGTTTAAACAATTATAGTCAAATGAAAATGGAGGTATGATGATGGTAACATGTATAAATACCTGAGTTAAAATACTTGCGTTAATATGAATTATGTTTGTTGACTGTGGAAGAGATGCACGAAAGCCTTTTTGTAACTAACGGATACACTTCCTACAGTATGTAAAGAAGGATGGGTGGTGTTTGTTTTGAAAATTAATTTTTTTTAAAAAAAATAGCAAAACATGATGATGATGATGATGATGATGATGATGATGATGATAATGACTACCCAGTACAGTTACAACATTGTACTGAATTAGATCAATAGGAGAAGTCATCAGTCATTTGTCAGATTCACCAACTGAATTAAAAGTACTCAATGGTTCAGAGTATTTCCGTCTTCAGTGTACTGAGTCTTATATACCAGGAAATGTTTCTTTCTATATATGTATATCAGAATAAGGTATATAAGCACACATATGTACAGTACCTATACACACACACACACACCAATACCAGAATCAATCTGAGCAGAACGTCTAATAAATATAAGTCCAGATTTTCGTCTATGTCTGTCTCTCTGTCTGTCTGTCTATCTCTACCTATCTATTTATCTATCTATCTATCTAATCTATCATTCTGGATATATAAGCACAGTGTAATGGATGCAATCATTTACTTATAATAACTAATCACTAGGCAGAAAATCTGGACTTATATTTAATAGATGTTCTACTCAGATTGATAGTGAAGCAGAAGAGGCTGCCCATTAAAAATGTAACTCTCATCTCCAAAATTGAGATCAGGCTGAGGTCCACACTCTACACCAATAGTTGAATGTCCATGATTGTAGAGGTTACATGTAAAACACTTGTTGGTCCCAATCATGATTTATTCTGATAAGGTCACCAGTTATATGGGTTTAATTTCATTTGCTGATTATGTGTCACTGACTCAATGTTGACTCTTAGCAACCATATAAATAGATTTTCATGATGAGGTCTCAATCTACACCTTTAGATGGTTGTTTGTTTGCAGAAGAGTATTGTATTTGGACTGCAAAAATCTAGCTGTATTAAATTGCAGAAAGCAGAGTGGTCCATATTTTTTGTCAGATTATTGCAGCAAGATAGGGTAGTCCTATTCCTGAAGCCCTACTTTGTTGTTTGAAAGTGCTCTGAAAAACACCGATAACAACTATTATACAGATGAATTATTATTTTTTAGCACAACTTTAGAGTAATTGGAGCCAGAGATGGTTCCTTTGGGGACCTACTGATTATCTCTGATCCAAGTCTGAGTTCCTAGTTTTGCCAAAATGACCTTGAACACAATACATTCAATTCTTTTACTTAGGGTTTCCCTCCATCTCATAGAAGGATTGGGAGTGGGAATGGGGTCACAAATGTAAGTGTCTATGGAGTGAGGAAGTTGCATGCCTGATGTTGATGGACATAGTTCTCCTGTTTGCAGTGGATTGTGAATCTGATCCTCCTGACACGGTGTATTTGCCAGCTGAATTAAAAGTACTCAACGGCTCAGAGTATTTTCGTCTTCAGCGTACTGACCGTTACTCACCAGGAAATGCTTCCTTCAGCTCTCGCTCAGAGACATTCCTCTTCCTTCATCGTCGACTTGCAGGAAAGCCCAGTATCCAAGCTACATATCTTCCTTTCACTGCCCAGCAGGTAAATTTGCCTTAAAATTGTTTAGAAAGATGCTTCGATATAAAATGGAAACCACAGCACTTAAGCCATATTTGGAATTTTAAGAATGTATCCTGGTAGGGGGGGGGGGAGGCAAGGTGGAAAAATGTGAAAACGTGATTTACAACAAAAGTATACATTGGGTGGGCCTTATGTGATGTCACAATGTAATATTTTGACATTTTGATGTGTCCCTGGTTAGGAATGGATACCTACAGTATGTTCCCAATGGTGGCGTAGTGGTTATAATGCAGTATTGCAGGCTAACTCTGCCCACAGTCTAGAATTCAATCCAGACAGGCCTTAAGGTGAACGCAGCCTTCCCTCCTTCCAAAGTCAGTAAAATGAGGACCCAGATTGTTGGGTATCAATATGCTGATATATTGCTCAGGGAGCACTGTAAACACTATGGAGTGGTATATAGATCTCTAGTGCTGTTGCTATTGCTAATTACTTCTGTTTAGTTTTATCTTTTTTTTAAAAAAAACTTTGCTTTTAACAACACAAAAATTTGCAGCCACCTATTGTATTTCTTTTCTAAAAATGATTATAGTATCCACGTGGCATCCAGAATCATGCTTGTAAAGTAGAATGATGCCAGAGGTTGCCACTTTGCTCTGTAACTGGATTACTGGTACTATTTATATGTTTGTTTGTTTGTTTAAATTGGAGCAGGAAACATGATAGGTACCAAGTGAGCTACCTATGGATACCACACTGAAGATTCCCAGTGTAAGAACTGGAACAGTGCCGTTCCATTCTTCCCTGGATTTGTTTAATGAGATTCTATCCTGAATTCAGATTCTCTTTTCTTTCCAGGAAATTCCAGCAGATAATTCCCAGTTCACAGATGTCTCTACTACTTGGGACATCCGTGCCGTATCCATTGAAGGCACAGTATCGCCTTATGAGCCCTATGCTCGTGTTCTTTTCCACCTCCAAGGGCAGGATTGGATGTCAAAACGACAACCCCTGCCTTGTGTCAGCCTGCATGTCTTTCATCAGGCCCAGGTTGTGCATCGGGCCTGCCACCTTCAGGTAGGCACAGTATGTACGTTTACACTCTCACAAATTGTGGAGAAATTAAGTACATGACTCTCAGATGGCTTGGAAAGTAAAGTTCTGCTGTGGCTGTTTGACTGCATTCTGTTGAAGACAGCGGAAGTGAATATGTGGAAGTGAGCTGAAGTTATGTGGTACAAGTTGCTTGGAGGCTCTAAGAGATCATGGACAATGTATGATGATATATGGATCATCATGGATCATCTATATCAGTGGTTCTCAACCTTCCCAATGCCATGACCCTTTAATAGAGTTCCTCATGTTATGGTGACCCCCAACCATAAAATTGGTGTCTCGGTTCCTAAGACCATTGAAAATATGTGTTTTCCGATGGTCTTAGGCGACCCCTGTGAAAGGATCGTTCGACCCCCAAACGAGTCCCGACCCACAGGTTGAGAACCACTGATCTACATGATGATTTCATTCCACAAGCCTCTGGTATGATCTGCATGTTAAAGAGCCAGGCAATTAATCCCAGGAATCCATGATTCTAGAAAAGAAAAGGTTGATATTTAAATATTAAATATTAAAAAGTAGTTAAATATTAAATAATAGCATTCTTCTTGTAAACATTGCTTAAAGCAGAAGTAGGATGCGAAACATCTGATTGGTCTGAAGTTTGGTTTTCTCTTCTCAAATATATTTGTCCTTCTGAACGCTCCCACCCCTCACCCACAAATGCCATGAAGTATAAGGCATGGAATAAATTGCTCCTTTCTTCATCTTTCATAAAATGCCTTTATTCATGCAAGAAAATGATTCCAAGCTTAGTGCAAAGATATTTGTGCTAGGTGTATGTAATAACAGCTCCCAACTTTTGAAAGGGAATGTTTGCTGTTTGTTATGTGCTGATCCCATTGTCCTGACTATGGCTAGTCCTTGATTTATGACCATTCATTTAGCGACCATTCAAAGTGACAACATTGAAAAAAGTGACATTGATCAGTCTTCGTACTTAAAACTGTTGCAGCATCCCTGAAGGTCATGTAATCAAAACTTGGGCTCTTGGCAACTGGCATGTATTTATGAGTGTTGCAGCATCCTGAGGTTTGCAACTTTCCCAGGGAGCCTCCAACAAACAAAGTCAGTGGGAGAGGCTGACATCATTAACTGCAGCAAAGAAAGATCATAAAATCAGGCACAAATTACTTAACAACTGTATTGCTTAATGATAGAAGTTCTGGTCTGAATTGTGGTTGTAGGTTGAGGATTAATTGTACTCCAAAATGTGGAATTGATTCCTCTCAAAAGGAATCACTTGATCCCTAGTGAGTGAGAGAATTGTCACTAAAGTGATAAGTGCTTTCAGAAGAATATCTAAAAGTAGCAGATAATTGGGGCAGGGACCATAACTGAGCAGTAGAGCACATATATCATGTATTTGCAGTGGTACATCAATACTCCTTGTTAGTTGGTTCTGGGAGGCATGATGAGTACCAAACAAATGATGAGTACCAAACAAAGCTTTCCCGTAAGAAATAATGTAGTGAGTCACAAGGCAGCCAACACTGACAAGTTCTATCTTGTGTGCTGAGTACTGAACGAACAATAAGTACTGGGACAAAATTTCCGCATCAAAATGCCTTCAGTACCAAATTCAATGAGTTTCAAAGCATTTGAGTACCAAGGTACCAACTGTATAAGGTTTCACGTTTGATCCAGCTATTGCACTCAGTGTAAATGTGAGAAAGGTGTGTGTGTGGGGGAGAGAGAGAAAGAGACATTGGCATCAGTTTCTCAGGGACCTGTTGCCTATTAGACTAGGTGGAATTCGGCAAGATAGACCAGGCCATTACTCAGTATAAGCTTTGCATAGCTTGAGGGTGGGCTTTACAATGAGACAATAGCATGTGAGTTTCTCTCTTTTCCTATCTAGGCTCCCCTGGGCATGTGTGTGGTGGAACTAGAACTTCCCCCTCGCTGGTTCTCTCCTCCACTTGGCACTCTTCATCGCAGATCTGAGGATTCAGTCACCCCAACTCTAAGGGCAGAGTTGTACTATAGGCTGGAGGCCACTCTACCTGGGAAGGTACACAGAGATTGTCCCCATGTGCGAACCCAGCAGAGGCCGCATCCGGGTACAGAAAGCTCCAAGGAGCAGCTGCACTATGTGGGTCCTGTGGACATCAGAGTGATGAGCACTCCACGGCGGCAGGAAGTGCGGCTGGATGACAATGTGATGGTCCGAGTTCCTGACACAGCCCTGCGCCCAGGACAGCTTTTCACTGCCACTCTCATTCTGCAACAGAACTTCACAGCTGATCTGCTGACCCTCCGGTGAGTGACAGTTGCCATGCACTTACCTGAACGACAAACAAAGGATTTCGAATTCAAAAGTCTTTTCAGTCACAGTGAACACAATCTTGATAAGTAATCATAATAGTGAACAATTGCGTATCATATTGTTTTCAACTGTTTCAAATTCATTGCACCCATTTCTTAGTTGCGGAATGTACAATCACTCTGGACTTCTATATTATTCAGCAAACTCCTGTAGATGAGATTGAAGATGTGAGAGAGTGGATTGCCTAATTAGTTGATGGCAGAGCTGAGATTTACAGCAAACCTATGAATTTCTTGATGCCCATCTACTCTCTGGGTTCTCTGATACAGATTTTCATCTCTTCCGAAGGTCCTCATCATTCAAAGACTTCTCTTTGCTCCTTCTAACCTTACCACTGAGGCTGTCTAGATGGTCTTTGCTTTGCTGTGCATTTTATTATTATTTTTTATTTGTGCTTCCTTTCAGAATCAAGGTAAAGAAAGGATTACAGGTTCTGGCTGCTCGTCCCACCAGACCAGAGGCTTGGATGGCAAAGCTGGACAAGTTCAAGAGTGCCAAACACCACACTGCTTTGATCACTTGTCGTCGTTCTTCTGGCAGTGGGTTAGACTGGAAGTAGGTAGCCTTTGAGGCTCATAATTGTTTCTACAGAACTGCTTGGCTCATCTTGGGATGAGGCATCAAGCAGCATCTCTGAAGAGTTTGTACTGTAATGCATAGGGTGTTTTTCTTTTGAAAGGAAAACGTTGCCCTTATCTACATATACTGGACCTATAAAGAAAGTACTGAACTAGGACTCCGCCTGCTCTGCCTCTCCCCATTCCTTGTAAAAGGACAGTTCATTTCTTGCTTGAAGGGAAGTTGAATACCACATCATTTATCAACAATATAGTCTAGGCAAAGTTCATTGTTCCTTAATTTACATAACAGTACAACTGTTCTAGTTTGCATAATTCTATGTTAGCGATAGAAGGGACATGTTCTCCTTCCAATAAATGTTTGTCTGCTGTTTCCTTCTTCATCATCACTAGGACTAAAATCTTGTTGAGCAGAAGTTGTTAACAGAAACTGAGATGCCCTAGAAATATAGGTCTACACCCAATACTCCATTCTACGTCTTTAAGAGCTATTCAAATTGTTTGCATAGTTCTGTAACTGCCTCAGCATATTAATTTTCTCTGCTAAATTAGACTTACCTTACTCCTTGTATTATTCAGGTAAGTCTGATTTTTTAGATACTGAATACTCTGGCTGGCCATGAATCTAAAAAGAGCTAAGGAAGTTTAGACAGAAATCCAGGGAGCACATATACTTGAGTTTTTCATTCCCTGGATCTCAACAAAAGAACCCTCATCTGTTATTCCCCCTACAATATTGATTCCAGTTCGACAGCCACAAAGTTCTTCCTTTCTTTTTTTCCCCTGTGTAGGCACAATCATGGAGGGAGGGGGAATGAGGATATAGTTCTTCCCAGAAAGCCAGCCAATCATATTGTATAGAGCATCCTGCCTCTTCCCTCCCCTCCCCAAAGCGACATTCTGCATTTGTTAATATCAGTTGTCAATTCAATTTTAATGGAAGAGAATTTGCTTGAAAAATTCTTCTCAAGGAGTTGAGCATTTGAGAGAAATACGCAGGCCTAGCATTTCATGTTCTTGATAGCGATAAAGAGGTACAGACTGTCCCCTCTTTCATTGCACACTTGCCTCTCCAGAAGTGTATAACCTCCCTGGCTTCTCATACTTCCACCAAATTTCAGGAAAAGAGATTCTGGAGGATCTTCCCTCATTAAGCTTTTTCCAACTGGGAAGTGAAGACAACCTGGGAGGCTTCATAGTGGGGGGGGGGGGAGATTCAACCCAGGAGCCAGTGGTAGCACTGGCACCCTGTACCACTTCCCAAAAAGAACGAGCTCAAAAACAGTACCTCACAGTAAGGTTCAAAACAAAGCAAAACCAGAGATCTACTGTATTTTACAAGGAGCTTACATTTGCGATAAAAAGTGCAACCTCAGTTATGAAAAATCATTATTATTATTATCATCTTCAATTAGTACTAAAACCTCTGGCCAAATATCTGCCTTATACTATTTCAACATTTATTTAGTGATAAACAAAGAAGAGTAGGCCCAGGTATGCAACTGAAACATTTCATCCCTTAAGTTTTTTGTAGGAAGTGGGGAGGTGGAATTTTTTTTAAGAAAGGAGATGTTCTGCTGAAAATTGTGGCTTCTCAGAGTCATAAAATAGAGAGAGGCTCACGCAATGCATAGGTCTCACAGCTTGCTCATCCCTGAGACAGGAAATAGGAAAACTTGGAAAAGAATATCCATTTCTCTAATGCTTGTTAGAGGCATTTGTATGGTTTTGGCACCTTCCTTGACTCCTACTGTGGAAAAGTAGGACAAGAATGGTTGGTTGGGGGTACATCTTGGAGGCATTTCAAGCAGCATCTATTGTGTATTTCTTTGCATCGATCATGTTCCAGAGCAGGAAAAGTATCAAAGGGATTTAGTAGTGCTAAGTTTCTGGGTTAATAGGCCAGGGGCTAATTATTTGGTATCCTGATTTTTCACCAGCAGCTATGGCTGGCATCAGTGGTGGGTTTCCAAATTATATACTATCATTTTGCTTGTGCACAATGCCTACCATCCGAGCAGGTAGGCGGAGCCTCCCACCGCTGCTACTACTGGGAGCCACCCACTTCTGTCTGGCATCTTCAGAGGTGAAAGAGATCTTTTATATCACTACGCTTTTTGGCAGCTCAAACTGAAGACTGAACTCTTGCACTAGAACTAATTTCTAAGTGGACTATGGCATTGGTATTCTGAAAAGCCAGTTATCGATTGGATTTTGGATTGGATTTTTATCCAGATAAATTTGTCTGATTTGAGGAAGTTTCAGAGCAACTCATTTTTTCATTGGTCTTTGAAACACGCTGCTGTTTATTATATTTCAATTGAGACTGCTATAAAGTTTATCTGGTGTCGATTAATTAAAGGTTGTCTTATTTTGGTATGATGTAAAGCTGTAAATCAGGCTTGGTTAACTTTCTTGTTCAAGTTATTGGGAAGTTTACGCATTTCAATATCTTTTCTAAGTAGTCATGCTTGATGATTTGACAAGATTGCTAGTATTTTTGGGTCTTTAAACTGAATATTGTGCCCATTAGGCAGTAGCAGGTGTTCAGCTGCCACAAATTTTTCAATTTTTTTCTAGCAGCAATATGAGAAATACATTTTGAAAGTCTGAATGGGTTAGTTTTTTGAACCAGAGAATGCTATTCAGCTCTTTCAGCTCCATGCTGATCAAGATAAGTGAGGTCGACATATTATTATTCCAGGTGTTCTATCATCTCCTCAGTTTTCCCTGCGTTCTCTGATCTCTTGAGTGTTGATTTCTAACCTTTCCATTTAGGGCAGCAGATTCTCCAGAGTTTCTATATTTGGATTTTCTTGTGGAGAATGGTACAGGTGCTCTGGCGGCTACACGCCCTGTTACCTGGCAAGTGGAGTACCCTGGCCAGGATCCCGAGGCTGAGAAGGACAAGATGGTGTGGGAGATCCAAGTATCAGAGAGAGATGTGCGGGCCTTGGTTCCATTAGTAAAGGTAAGGCCTGAAACTTGGTATTTTTCTCCTCATGGATAACTTGTAGCATGGATCCTTACACAATTCCTTTGACTCTCTCCAGGAGCAGGAAATTGTGAACACTGCACTCCTGACAGGAATCCCCCAGTCTGTGCCTGTGAGGCTGGTTGTGGTTGAAACAGGAGGTGCTGTGTCCGAAGTAACTCAGCATATGGGATGTGAATCCTCTAATAAGCAGGTCCTACAGGTGAGAAACAAGCACCGCCATAAAAGCTTCTGGATCAAAATCAGCAACATTTTAAAAGAGTGCAGCCTTCTTCTCTAATTGTCAAATTATTTCTCAAATGAGAGTCAGACACAGAGTTACAAAACGTGCTTAATCATGTCAGTTAAAAGTTTTAGGGGTTGCCTTCTCACAACATTGTTAGTTTTAACCTTAATTAATATGTGTAGTTTAGGACGTTGGCAAATTCAGCCAATTCAGTTAGTTTATGACTCAGTATATTGTGCAAATAGAGAGAAGAGATTAGTAATCAAACTTAGCCAGAGTTCTCATTCCAAATCAAATAGCCTGTTTTTGTTACTTTATATTTCTACTGTATTTGTGGAAAAAATAGACCCTGCATTACTACCTGGAATGTTTTGAAATCTTGGTTCCTAATTCATGTAGCTTCCTCTTGATAACACCTCATCTTAATTTTACCCGTTCTCCTTGTACATTTTAAGACCCTGCATTCCACTGATCTAGCAAGCTCGTGCTGTATTTTTTGGGATGCTCCCTTCTAGTGGTCTCCATCAGTGGCCACAGCACTGTCTTTGTCCAATGTTCTTCCTCCATGTTTTCATGCACGTGCAATTTCTATGGGAAACATAGAATGAAGCCGAGCAATGTTGAAACTCAAGAAACATAATTATACCAGTATATCCAATAATAGTGTGTGACTTCGTTCTTCCTCCGTGTTTTCATGCACGTTCAATTTCTATGGGAAACATAGAATGAAGCCGAGCAATGTTGAAACTCAAGAAACATAATTATACCAGCATATCCAATAATAGTGTGTGACTTCCGTCATTTCCTTTGGCATTTGCAACCCATTTCTCTATAGCACCCAAAAGGATTCAGTCTCACACTGATAGATTATAAGAACTCACAACAATTTCCAGCTATGGTTCCATCTTGAATTGTTCTAGAGGAAAACGAAAGAAAGAAATCCCATACTGAGTTAAGGAATCAGTATGGACATTCTTGCTTTCTTCTAACACTTCCTTAGGCCTTTGGAGGTACATCTATGGACCTGAATGTGTTTTCTAATTTACCTCTAGGTATCGGATGTATGTGATGCTGTCTATGTAGGAGGAAAAGAGAGTCGAGGGGCACGGGGTGTAAGGGTGGATTTCTGGCACCGTCGTCTGCATGCATCATTACTCTTTACTGTCTGGGCTCCCCTTCTGCCTTTGCGTATTGAGCTGACTGATACCTCTTTGGAGCAAATACGAGGCTGGAGAGTACCTGGACCAGCATCCGAAAGGTAAGTGTCATGATTCCAAGAGAGTCAATAACAATGGGTTAAAGGTGTGGTATCCTTCCTCACCTTAGCTCCCTGTAGATGTTTTGTGAGTATGTTTTCTAGATTCCCTATCACCAAGACCAATGCTGATACAAAATAATGGGAGCTGTGACCCCAAATCATCTAGAGAATATTAAATTAACTGCCTTATGCTTTGTAAATGTGCTAGGTTCTTGCATTTCTTCTCTGAACAGTCCAGCAGAACCAGAAGAGGGTGGAGAAGAAGCTGAGAGGAGAGCACGTGGCTGTCGGTTGCAATACCAGCGTGCTGGGGTCCGTTTCCTCACCCATTTTGTAGCTCACCCTCTAGACGGTGGACGTCACCTGACCTATATGCCAAGCTCTGATTGGCTACTAGATGTTTCCCATCTGGTGCAGAAGCATGCTAGAATCCAAGACCCTCGAATAGCAACACTGGAAGGTGGGAAGGTGGTGGTTGGCCGTGAAGTAGGAATGACCTCTGTGGAGGTAAGGAGTATGTGAGGAAAAAATGGGGGCTGAGATGGGATGGAATGAGATGAAAAGTTTGCTTGGAGCATGATGACAGTTGTTCAAAGAGATGAACTGTGCACATGCTGTGGATGTTACTTTTGTCTCCGGTTTGGGGAAATGGTGGTATAATATGGTGAGTGTGGGTATGAAGAAAGAGACTATAAAGAGGGATGTGACAGCTTTACAAGCAATCTTTGAAACACTGTACATTGCAAGCATTTCTATTCTCCCTCCCTCCCCCCTCTCTCTCCCCCTCCCTCCCTCCCTCCCTCCCTCTCCCTCTCTCTCATATATCCATCCATCTGTCCATCTACCATCTATCTATCATTTATAACTATCTGTCAGTCATTGAAGGGAACTCACTCTCCCTATTTGGTCACTTGGCTGGCAAATTAATCATTCTGTTAATCATGACTTGATGTTGCAATGGATGAGAAGAACCATCAAAATGGACACAGTTTCTGCACAAAGTCTCCTTATGAAATAACAATATATTCTCTATTTTTTCAGGTACGTTCTCCAGTTTCTGATTCTATCCTGGGAGAACAGACTTTGGTGGTGTCAGAAGAGAAGGTCTCAGTGACAGAGTTGCAAGCCCAGCTGGTATCAGGTCTATCACTCACACTGTTTGCAGAGCCAGGACATCTGAATGTTTTCACTGCAATGTGCCAAGGATTTTCTGCTCTGAATTTCCCAAAACAGGTGAGGAGTTTTCTAGACATTCATGGCATTATGAATTTAATTTTCCATCCTTCTGTGTTACAGAAGCACTAAACTGCATTTTGAGGGTGCATACGTGTCCTTCCATGGCTCACTTAAAATCAAGTTAGGCTTGATAGAAATGTCATGTTGTAATTTTCTTCAAATATGGAATGTATCATGTGTCTTGTTCTTTCCAAGATTTGCAAAATCTTTTATTTGGGTGTCATGACGGGGGATCAATGTACAGTGAGTTTTCTTGCCATGATGTGTAGTAGTCAAATCTTAGAAATTTGGTAAAGGGGAAGCTGCTTCTTCGAGTTGGGTAGCATGATTTACATCTGCTACCAATGTGGATAATGATGCCTTTGTTTGCCCAACCCACCATTACCGTTTTAAGGCAACTTGAGATCCCAGTTTTCTTTCTTTCTTTTTCTGCAGGAAGCAGTTCTGAGCATTTGGTTGGTATTCAGTGATCACACCTTGGCTCCAGTAGAGCTTTATGGCTGGCGGGATGCATCTCTCTTGCTTTCTTCTTTGAATCCTGAAGTAATATCTGTGCGGCTGGAAGAGGAACATGCTTACCCAATGATCATTGCAGAAGGGCCAGGCCAGGGGTCCCTCCTGCAGCTCAGCCTACATTCCCCAGACTCTTGCCGCAAGGGGAAACATAAGGCTCCCCTTTCCCAGGGGACAGCGTGGCTGGAAGTGAACTTTGGCTGGCACCTCTTGACCACTAAGAGCCCACAGCAAGAAGATCTCCAACGACATGGTAAGGCCCCCTTTCAGCGAGCAGAAGGTGCCATGTCAGGTGAAGCAGTGACTGTTGCGGCTATCACAGAGAATGGCAAAGGTTCAAGGAGGCATGGCCCAGTAGCACGAGGGCCGCCAATGACCAAATTTGAGGGAGCTGGAATTAGCTCCTATGAGGATATTGAACAAGTGGAAGAAGTGGAGGAAGATGAGATGGTGAAAGCACCTGCAAGGGTGACAGATCTAGAGATTGGAATGTATGTCCTTCTGGGAGTGTTCTGTCTTGCCATCTTTATCTTCCTCGTCAACTGTGTGGTCTTTGTCCTTCGTTATCAGCGCAAGGAGCCTCCTGATGCTGGATCAGGTCCAGCCTCTTCTGCCCAGCAACCTCACAATTGGGTCTGGCTAGGCACTGATCAGGAGGATCTTAGTCGGCAGCTGGATCTGTGCAAGCAACACTGCAAAGACCAGCCTCGGGGCCCGTCTAGCACTACCAATGATGGGTACTCTTGCTGTGCAGGGCCAGATGGAACTTTGGAAGCTTTGGCTTCAGAGGCCCCAGCTCCATTACCAGAGCCAGAAACAGGGGTCTCTGCTAGTAATTTGGGCCTGACTGCACCAGGGAACCCAGCGCTTACCAGCACCTTGTCCAGGAAGAAAGAGGGCAGGGATGTAGGGGGTCGGCGGAAGCGTGTAGAATTTGTGACCTTTGCTTCCCCGTCCAACTCTGCACCCAGCCCCCCTGCTTCTGGACCAGTAGTTCAGTCCATTCTGGTGGCCAGTGAAGATGACATTCGTTGGGTGTGTGAGGACATGGGGCTGCGTGACCCAGATGAGCTACGCAGCTACATGGAAAGGATTCGAGGTAGCTCCTGATCTGCCCTAGCCCGTTCATGTGGGCAAACCAATAAGATGGTCACCCCCTTAGGTGCTCTCCTAAGATCAGTCAGCTGAACTCTCTACCTGCTTCTTTTTAAATAAGGGCTCTCCACAACAGGACACCAGCCTTGGACTAGTTTGTGAGGAGAAAAAGAGCCAGAGATATTTCTGCTGCTCTTTGTGTTACAGACACAGGTCCTTGGCTGCGCTATCCTTTTCATTCTGGTTAGAGGCATTCTCTCCACCTATTCTCTCAGCAGAACTAGCCCATTCCTCCTGGGAAGAGAGCCCACATGTGCTCATTGCTTCTCCCTCTACTCCCTTAGGAGGTGTGGATGTGGAGTTTGGAGACTGGAATGTAGGTGAGAGGTAGGCTGGCTGCGATGTACTGTGGAGGTGATCTAGGGGGCTGATCCAAGACCTCACCTATTACGTTGACCCTCATTGCCAGTGTGTGTCCATTGTGATGGTATGAACAACGAGTGTCTTTCCGTCCTTTCTGTGGTCTGAGCCTGGGGCTCTGCCCCTATCCCCCCTCCCCCCCAGTTTCCTGATCCCTCCCCTAAAGGCGGGCAAGGACAGAGCTCCAGGGAGCACTGGCTGGGCCTTTTCCACCCTGGTTGTGTGCCTGATGTCCTTAAGAGTTTTGTACAATCGCTCATATTTTATACCGTACTATTGGGAGGTTGCCAGGCAAGTCCTTTATTTATGGAAGATTTTTAATTCTTACATTGTTAAAAAAAAAGTAAAATAAATAATAACTAAAAATGAAAGGCGTGTCATTTTTTGTGCAGTCTGGTTTATTTGTGTTTCCTTGGTAATAGAGAAGTAGTCATCTCTGCAACTCCAGACACCTGACAGTTCCTTTCATTCCGAATATTTGTTGCCTTGATCCTAGCCTAAGGCCAGTGTGTCATCACTGTTGCAATGAATAACTTTCAGCATGATTTTAGTTAAACTTTCTTTACGAGAAGGCAGTTTAAACTACAAATATGGGCAATTCTGGACTTAGAACCATTCATTTATCTACCCTTCAATGTGCAGGTACTGCTCAACTTACAACAGTTCACTTAATGACCATTTGAAGTTACAACCGCCCTGACAAAAAGTGACTTAGGACTGTTTTTCACACTTGTGACTATTGCAGCATCCCCAAAGTCATGTTCGGATGCTTGACAACTGACTCACATTTATGACGGTTGCAATGTCCTGGGGTCATGTGGATCCCCTTTTGCAACCTTCTGACAAGCAAAGTCCATGGGGGAACTAGATTCACTTAATAACCGTATTCCTAACAACTGCAGTGATTCATTTAACGAATGTGGCAAAAAAAGTCATAAAATGGGGGAAACTCACTTAACAAATTTCTCACTTAGCAACATAAATTTTGGGCTCAATTGTGGTCGTAGGTTGAGGACTACTTGAGCATTGAAACAAGTGATTTATGATGGGTTCTCACACTTACGACACTTGTAGCATACATAACAGGCTCACTCGATCAAAATTTGAGTACTTGGCAAGCAGCATGTATTGATGATGGTTGCACTTTCCCGAGGTCATGTGATCACTTGCGAACTTCCTAGCCAGCTTCTGACAAGCAAAGCCAATGGAGAAAGCCAGATTTGCTAATTGGGGGTGACTCATTTAACGACCACCTTGCTTAGCAATAGAAATTCTGGTACTAATTCCGATTGTAAATCGAGGACTACCTGTAGTATAAAATCAATTCCTAACAAAGAACTCTCTGGATCAGCGTTTCTCAACCATAGCTACTTTTAAGATGCATCCCAAGGTGGGGATAGCCAGCGAATTCTGGAAATTGAAGTCCATGCATCTTAAAATGGTCAAGGTTGAGAAACACTGCTCCATCTAGTTATTTACTAAACTTAGCAACTAGGAGGCAGCTTATAGAAAAGGAAAACACAGGAATGGATTTATGACACGTACTAACAGGCACTGCTAGGCGGTGGGGAATGAGAATTGCTAAACCAACATCATGCAGGGTGTAGCATCTAATGAAACAATAGTGCTCAATAAAATTGAGAAAAATAACATATTGGGTGATACAGCTGGAGTATAAATCGCACAACTGATGTATGTTTGGTTGCTGCTTCCCTAGGCAGCTACACTGGGCCCACTTCTCCAAGTGCAATGGGGACTTCCAGTTTCACTATTCGGTCCTTGTACTTTTCTAATGTGTATAGGCAAGGAAGCTTTTGGAAACGTTGATTTTTATATCCTGCCATGTTGTATCTGCTAAAATGTTTCTCTTCTATATAAAAATTTCTAGACTTCTTACATTCTAAAAATGGTCAGCTCTGAGCAAATCTTCCACAGCTGCCTTAACCAACTTTCTCCTTCCTAGGGTCTCCTCAAATAAAGTAGATCATTAATTATTAAAGATCATTAATTCCTTTTTTTTCAGATTAAATTTCATGTTACTGCTAAAATAGCTTTATTTCTCATCAGTGCTATACGCCTGGTTATGTCTAGGATTATACAAGTGTGGAGAGTACAGAGGATAGTCTTGAAAGACAGAAGGAAGATCTGTTACCAAGGCAACAATCAGACAAGTGTGGCTTGAGTCCAGGCCAAAAAAGAGATTTACAAAAGCACCTCAGACAATTCTCCCATTCCCCTCTCTGTTCACATGAAGATAGAAGAGGGAAGCACAAGATTTAGTTATTGTAGCTATTTTAATAAAGTAGATTTAGGCCTCATTTGGTATCTGTTTTTAATCTGGTCTACTTTATGAGGCTAACAACTGGTGAACTGCCAAGTATGAAATTTTATAGAGTTTACACTAATTTGAATTTTAAACATTCAACAGCAAATTGAAAGCTTGGGAAGCTGAATCTGAAATGAGCAATCCCAATAGAGTAGGTTTAATGTTTCAGTCCAAGTCAAAAACTCTCTCCCTCCCTCCCCCCCCCTCTCTCCTTTCCTTCTTCTCTCCCTCCCTCCTTCATTCCTAGCCCCCCTCTCTTTCTTTCTTCCTTCCTTTTTTTAAATCGTCCATTTCCCTCACTTTTATATTGATTTTAAGTAACTGTGGCATCTCTTTGGATCTGCACATGCTGAATATTTTTCATACCAATTACTTGGGGGAAATATCTTTTTCAATTTTGTCTCTGAGATTTTGCAAAAATACCTGTAATTTCCATTCTTGCCACCCTGAAAGGGATAATGGATTTCATATCAATTTCAAACTATTTCCTGAAAGGTTTTTTTTTAAAAAAATGTTTAAGATTTTGTACATGAATGCAGAAATGCATTTGTCCAAAATTAAAGCTACATATGTTAAGTCACTATGTACCATACAGTCACATAACTGTAGCTCCCATTATAAATGTCCATATGCATAATATAATGTATAATATGATATTTCTGTATTCTTCAGTATTATCCAACAATACTTGGAAGCAAAGATTTGCATGTCCACAGATGAAGGACAATGCATTATTTATTTAAAGAAATAAATGCTGTGACTGGTAATATGCATTTTTAAGACTTGGGTAGGTTGCTGAAAAAGAAACTTTTGGTACCTTCCTACTACTTTAACAAAAGTTAGCTATAAATACAAGATTTTATTCCATAATTGTGATCCCTGTGAAATCTGCATTTGCAACACTGATATTTGGCTGGAAAGTATCAGAAGCTTCTGATGACTTTCAGATCTCCAAATTATGTAAATGTCTATGTACAAGTACATACAATATGTATGACGTTCTCCTTTTTTTTAAGGATTTAATTTTCTCTCCCCCAAAAATGGTTCAGCTCAAAGGAGATGGTAAGTACTAAGAGGGGCAAGAACCATTTAGATGGATCAAGACATGATCCGTTTAACTTACATTCAGTAGTTAATATCTTAGCGTCAACCTTCCCATAACTCCACTGTTCATATTGAGTTTCTGGAAAACATTAACACATCAAATAAGAAACTGTACTTCTTAGTACCCTGATCAGTTGCTATTGTTGGTAATCTGGACTACTTTCATTAATTTCATTCATTACAATTTTCATTAATACAGCCTTCACAACATTTGAATCAGTTAACTTTCTGCAATAGCCATAGCATTGACCCTCATGATGAAAAGCATGTGTGACTTCTTGCAGCCCTGAAAAATGTGATCAAAATTGTTCTCTCAGCTGGTGGGTCGCTGTTGACGCTCATAGCGGACGGAGATGAACATAAAGAGGATGCATGTTACCGCCTGAATCCCACCTAGGAGGAAGAAATAATAATCCATCTGACATTTGTTGATGTTTCCTAGACAAGAAAGAGAGAGCAAGAGAGCCTTTAGTATACAGCTGCAGAAGGATGTATTCTTGCATTCTGCAGCCTTCACAGGTCCACGAATCCTTTTGTAGAACAGTCTTTTGACAACATGTTTTTAAATAATTTTCTTTAGGTCTCCTCCAATCTACCTGCCTTTACCATAAGATATTTGGCTTTGCTGGAGAACAGTGAAAACTCTTTGAATGGCTTCTCCATTCTCCTTAGTGGAGGAAGGGACTAAAGGGTATGACAGATGCTCACCAAAATCTTCTGGGCAGTGCATCCAACCACTGGTTGGCAGGGAGAGTAAACTCAGGAGGCCAGATCCTAAAAGAGATCCAACTCCAGAAATGAAGAAGAAAAGACCCATGATTGCTCCTTGCATGCTTCTGGGAGCTTCAGAATAGGCAAATTCTAGCCCTAGAAAAACAGAAAGAATTCAAAGGATTAGCAACCTAGAGGAGCACATTGAAAGTAGGTTTGAAGGATAGTTCAAGGCTCCTGAGGTCATGATGAGAACATTGTGCTTTTTCATCTTTGATGTGCAACTAGCTGCACTACATTCGGATCAGGAAATTCTGGTTTAATGCTGATATAGGAACAACAGGGTTAATAAAGCCTTGTTCTCTGGCTTACCTGGAATGCTGGCAAAGATTTCACTGATTCCAATGAGTAAATATTGAGGGATTTGCCAGAAAATGGAGAGTGGGGCTGCAATGTATTCATCTTTCCCAATTTGTTGTGTGATTGTCTGGTTGTTGTTCACATATTGCAGCCGCTTAGTTTCCAGGAAACCTAGATAGGAGAAAAGCATTTGGACCCAGAATAAGATATTGTGAAGAACATTCTCATAGATGAGGCAGATTTTTAAAAATCAGAAAATAGGTGTCATATCTTTGTTATGTTAGGTATAAAATATTTACTATAGGTATAAAAATGCTTACTAGACAACCCATGTCCCATTGGATATTTTTTCAGAGATATTTCTTTACCCTAAACCAGGGGTGTCCAAACTTGGGAACTTTAAGACTTGTGGACTTCAACTCCCAGAATTCCCCAGCCAGCCATGCTGGCTGGGGAATTCTGGGAGTTGAAGTCCACAAGTCTTAAAGTTCCCAAGTTTGGACACCCCTGCCCTAAACAGAAATACGATGAACAAGGGTGGACAAAAAGCAGGAGCATCTTCCGACATCCTATCAGCTTGCTTCCCCTTTGAGTTTTCATGTGCTAATCTGGCTGGGAGCATTGGAAATCTCCCTCCCCTCCCTTTCCCTTTCCTTCTTCACAGGCAGATAAGTAACTGCTGATGGGTGGGGGAGGGAGGAAGGGATTGTGAGACTGGCTGGAAAACTGTTAACAGAACTTTGAAAATGAAGATCATGTGACCTCAGAAGTAGCCCAGCAATGCATCAGCAGCCAGTCACACTAAAGCAGTCACAACTTCCCCACATTCCATTCCCTCTGGAGTCTTTAAATCGGCCCATTTGAGATACCGTGGTTCAAAAATCATTTCCTTTTTAATGAACTCTTTCGCGGGTGGGCGGAAATTCTCACCGCCCCCGGTACTGGTTCGCCTGAACCGGATACAACCGGCTGAATTGCACAACTGCTCTATGGTACAATTAATAACCATTTCCAAAGCTACAATGTGAAAATATCTGTTTTCTTTCACTTTCTCAAGTGTCCAAACTGTAGAACAATATCAAGACAGACCGCTCAAAATTTTAACTGGAAACCAGGACGCTGCTTTGTTCACATCCCCCACATAAAGCACATGAAGAACAGATTATGTTTGGCAAGGATGAAAGATGTAGACTTGATAAGAGATTGATGGGGTTCAAGGAGATGACTGGAACATCCTTGGAACAGCTATGGGCTGTCATCAGGGACAGGTTGGGATGCCAGGCACTTGAACATTCAGTCCCCAGAGAGTATATAACTATGTTGGCTTAAACATTAATGATCAAGATTTTTTTTAATCACTGAGGCACAGACAGTACCGTACAGAATGAAGGCATTGTTTCCCTTGAGTCAAGCACCTATTAACTACTTGATTAATTGACTACATTTTTATACTGCCAGACTTAAAAAACTAACTCCTTACATTATACATGATACCTCAAAAAAAGATTAAAAATCAAGGTAAAAGAAGATCTACAACAATATAAGTGCATCATGATGACTATTCCCCCGTACAAATCTTCTCAGGACTGCTTTGTTCTGGAAGGCTAACAATGAAGGAAGTAGCCTAATTTTCAGAGGAAGATTATTCCATAATATGGGAGTTTGCAACTGTCCATGAGCTTGTGAACTTGTGAAATTAGGATGCATTAAAAGATGTTGTTAGTGTTGAGTGAGCTAGCTGCTTCTATAGAGAAAAGGAATCATGTATGTATCCTGGTGCCAAGCATTACAAGGGTTTATAGGTCAAAAATAGTACTTTGAATTGCACCAGGAAAGCTACTGGTAACTAGTGCAGTAACCGCAAAAGCGATGTTAGCTGATTACAGTAATTTTGATTTGTTATTCCACAGGCTGCTGTATTTTTCAAGGAGGTGTAGAGCTGATTACAGTAAACCAAATTGGGGCAACAGTGTCAACAATTACATGAGTAGCATTTTCATACAATGCAGAAATGCTTTGCGTTGCCTTCTTTTGAGGTGCAGAAAGCGAAGGTAGCCAACATTCCATTTAGCAGTGAAGAGAAATAAATTTTTAAAGCTTTGTTTACTCTAATATACAAAGGAGAAAGCAAGAAGGAGGAAATAAAAAGAAATAAAAGACAAAAAAGAGGAAAGGAAGAAACGAGGAACCCAGAGAGGTGTTTTTTTTAGCATTGCATTAAACTTTGATCGCATAGAATAATATTAGCCCATCTTTCGTTTATGTCAATAGAAATAGAAAGCTAATTCAGAAATAGATGAATATGTAACATTGCATTAACTAGTTTCTATTGTATATCCAGTGAGACATTGTTTTCCATGTCACTTTCGCAGTCTGTCATTGGTAGAACCACTTTTGATGCCATCTCTGCCTTTCAGTACAACTTATTCTATATCTACCATTACTTCCATAACATCTTTTGGACACAATCTATCCATAGAAGCAAACATTATTATTGACATTGTTGATATTAACTTCTGGTTCCATTTTTCAAAAGTGTCCATCAGTATTTTCAGTGTTTCTATGTTTTGTATCATTTTATAAACCCCAATTAATTAGCTGGTTCGTGTATTTTTCTTCTTTAACAAAAATCTTTAGTTCCCTCTAGTGTCTAATTTTTAAAATTGCTTATCTTTATTATGTCTTGCTAAAAGTCCAAACTATTTCCTTTGGGAAGGACTCTTCATAATTGCAATTAATTAAATTTAAAAAGTGATTAGAAAAGAAAATTCATGAGCCTAGTGTCCTTTAAAGGGCAAAGTTCACATTTACGAGCAGGATGACTATCCTTGTTGTCTTTCCGTTCTCAAAATCTCCTGGGGACTACTGTCTTGTGGTCTTCTTGTAAGGAGCAACTATTCAGAGTGCATGTGGATGATGTCCCATCTTCTCCTTGCCCAGTGAGGTTCTGAAGAGTTGGTTTACTCATTGACTCTGTTATCTATGGCAACCATATGCCCAGGTTTTTGTGGTGCCATCTTCAGTCTGCGATTCTTCCTCTGAAAACTCTTTTTATAGCTCATTTTGAAACAAAATATCTGATCCTTTGGGGGACCTCTTGCTGGTGCTCTTTCATCATAACATAATTTCTTTACGGTATCCAATACCTAATTAATTAATTTCTTCATACATTTACTGCTGATTGAAATCCTAACTTCCATAGTACTTTTAACTTTTTCAGTGCATAATGCAATGTTACATTAGCAGATTAAAGCTGTATTCATCTTCCCAAAACCATATTAACAAATGTATGATTATTAACAAATATATGTATATCAACCTAAAACTGGACAATAATGGGACAAACCCATACAATATATCTAAGTATCTCAGCAAACCAAGTCATGACCAAATCATGGCTGGTTTTTAAAAAACATTTTAGCCTCCACTGCTTTAGGGGTAAGGAATGTGGGGTTAGTAAAAGCTTACGAATGAAGGGCTTACCTGCTAATAGGACTGAGCCAAGACCAAAGATCATGCCTAGGGCCATTCTCCTCAGTGCTGATGGCAACAGGTTCTTCTTTGCTAGGAATGGGTCTATTACCCTGTCCTTCAATGGAATGAGGATCAACAGAACCACTACATTGGCTAGAAGGAGCCAGGCATCTGGAAACTGAAGAGAGATTGAGGAAAAGAATGCAAATATTATTCTGCATTGAGTTCTTTTCCATTACACAAAAAGGCTGGTTTTTTGGGTCTCTAAAGAGTCAATGAACAAAACTAAATTGTAATATTTATAGATTTATGCAGTTTCACAGATGCTTCCAATACTCGTGCAACTGCTTATATCTTTCAAGTCCCCTAATACTAAAAGCATCAGGAATGGCTACTAGAAGTGATACAAAAGTGCTAGGAGATGTGGATGGAGTTGTAAATTGAATACCCACTGATGTACCATGGCGCTGATTGTTTTAATGTCAAATCCCCTCAACTAGCACACATTCTCAGTGTTCTTGTCCAGGCTTGTGAATTGTTTCTCCTCCAGGCAAATAAAGAACACCTGAAATCATATTTCACTCCTTTTAACTCTCCTGGATTGATTACATACAGGCAAGAAGCTTTCAGCACACTGTTCTTACTGAAAGTGATTTGCAGCAAGCAAAAAGCTAATCTTGATTACTCCAGACATTTTAACAGATTTCAGCAGAAAATCCTATTTCTCAGTCATGTGAATCAGCCTTTAGCAAGACCATTCTATAAACTGGGGCAGTCACATCTAATAGCTGGAGCAGGGAAAGATGTGTGGTGAATGATCCAGTGATTCAAATTAGCTGTGCTGCATCACATATGTGGGGAACCCTTCCCCCTCTTTTTTTTAGTTTTTAGGGGAGAGGGTAGTATGATTTTGGATGTGGTTATGGTTCATGATGGCATTCTGCAGGTTCTTGGCAATAATGAGCAACCGTTGCTTCAGGGTTCAGATGAATTGTAGTAGAAGCCTCTTAACCCCACTCAAATATATTTACAAGCTAGATTTAAATTCATGGTGATGGGAGTACAAATTGAAAGAAGAACCAATTTATTTTCATCCTGAAATAACAGATCTCTTCGAGAGAAAAAAATGAAATAATCAACATTAGTTTTTTAGAATCCTCACTCTCCTACTTATACACGCACTCTTCTAATGTTTCAGTAATTCCTCTGCCATAACCAGCTTGTGGCTTGAGAGAAAATAGAACCATTTCGCTTCCATCTATAGTAACCATGATCTTAACTAACTATGACATATGCAGTTGGTCAGGAGATTTGCTGCTTACAAAACTAAGGATTGGACTTGGGTTCTTGGAGAAGAGGACGATTGAAAGGATCTGTTTCACACACCTTCATTCCACAAATGATCACTTTCCTTCTACTCAACAGAGCTATTTATTTCTTAACACATCTATATTTGATGGTGGCCCTTTATGTGAGCTGTTGGACACTTAGAGCTTCTCCATTAGAGGGACCTTTATTATGATTTGAGAGAGCCAACATGCTTTTGAATGACTGAACGAAAGCCAAACTTCTTAGAACATAACAACCCAAACCGCTTAGTTCATCTGCCCCATAGCTTACCATATATATAGTATCTATGGTTGCTGAGAGTGCACTGTTATTCATATGACTATTTTGAAAGAAGTTGGGGATGGAGAGATGGAGACCCTGCAAATAGTAGGTTGACTGCATCTAAAATAAAATAAAAAAGTGATATTGTTAAAGAAATAAACACAAAACCTAAATGTTTTTCTATGTGGAGCTTTCCTATAGTAAAATAACATGCACTAAACCTGGCAAGCCTGAGACATGTCAAACCAATTCCCATATTCTCTCAGCTAAGCTAATATGTCCATTGGTTATGGTGGCTGGAGACAATTGGAACTGAAGCTTAAAATATTAGAAAGGCACCTATTTGGGGGGAAATTAATGTTCTTATCCTATATCCTTAACAGAGGACCCTATCCATCTTCATGGAACAGTGAGTCTTATTACATGGTAATGTCAGTGTCCTGTCATAGGGCCTTAGTAATATCATAACATGGGTAATTAGATATGGCAATTATGACATAGGATGAGCTGGAAAGTACAGTTTAGATGATCAACTCCTCCCCCACCCCACCCCTTCCCCAGTCAGTATAAGGAATGTATGAAAGTATCCCTGACTAATGGTTGCTAATTTTCTGCGTGAACACATCTTGTCAAAATGAACTCTCTTGCCTTGATATTTGATTAAATTGCTGTTCCATTTAAGAAACTTTCCCCAACATTCATAGATATGAATGTTATGATTACATATAGATGATTAACACACAGGTTGTCTCATTTAATTTGTTTTTCCTAAATGAAGAATTTTATATTTGTTTGATTTGCATTCCAAATTTAATATTTATAAATAACTCAAGGTGGCAAACATATCTAATATTCCTTCCTTCTCCTGTTTTCCCCACAATAACCCTGCGAGTTTAGTTGAGAGTCAGTGACTGGCCCAAAGTCACCCAATCAGTTTTTCATGCCTAAAGCGGGAGTAGATCTCACACTCTCCCAGTTTGTAGGTTAGCAACTTAACCACGAGACCCAAATGGCTATTGGTCCATTTCCCTACTATATCAAGATAATTTGAATTTTGTCCTTTAGAATATCAGTCATCCCAACTACTTCTTATATCATCTGCTATCTAATTGATGTTTTACAAGACAAGAAATTAAATAAACACACACACACACAAACACACACTATCTATCATCTATCTATCTATCTATCTATCTATCTATCTATCTATCTATCTATCTATCTATCTATCTATCTATCTATCTATCTATCTATCTATCTATCTATCATCTATTTATTGTGTGTGTGTGTGTGTATGTATGTATGTATGTATGTATGTATGTATGTATGCATGTATACATACATACATATAATCAGTGGTGGTGTCCGGATCCTGTTCCAACCGTACTGTGGTATCCACATGGATGCACGTAGTGCATGCGCACATGTACGCAGCATGCACATGTGTCTTAGTACCTCCGTGAGCCTCCGCGACACTCCAGCAGTTCAGCAGAGCATTGCGCAGGTGCTGTATGTGCTGTGCATGTACACGGAAGCGCCGAAGACTTAGAAGACCGGTAAGGAGCTTGGGCGGGCTGGTGGGCCCATACGGAACGGTATCTGGTGCTCTGGGCAGGCTCCAGTATGCCTGTACCAGGGCATACCACCTACAACCCACCACATATATATTTATATTCCCCCCTCACACCACCATCACATTTTCTTCATTTTGGAACAGTTGTGATTGCACTTTTAGTATGTCTATTTCTAGGAATTCTTATTCATCCTGATTGCCTCTTCTGATGAGCTTCTTCTACCAAGAAAACATACGTATGTTTGCTAAAATATGCTGAAATCTAAAGTATGCAGTCATTTCTTATTTTGGTTTATTGCTCTTGCCTTAGCTTTCTTCTTTTTCTGATCCTTTCCTTACACAGAGTTGCATTTCAACAAACTCATTGCTCGCTCACTCACTTCTATCCTGGCTGCCTTATATTCTTTCTACAGTTTCTGCAACAGTCTCTGCTTACTCAGCAGGAAGCACTCAATCATTCACAATGAGCAGCTAACTATTTTCAGGACACATCATTTGCAATCAAAAGCTACTTAAGAGGTGACCTTTTCAACCCATATAGTTGAGCACGCTGTCCCTACAGCTCTCCTTTCTGTTGAACCCTATTGCCAAAATAGGGGGAGAAAATGCTTAAGGATAATCCAGGGCAGTTTTGCCACCTTCTTCTTTTCCTCATTCATGTATCTCTTTAGAATAATTGTTTCTAGATTTTCTTGGCAAATGAAATTCATTGCACAACAAGGATTTACAATTCTTTAAAAAAAGACTATAGAAAAAGCCAGACCTTTTTTTTTGTTTTTTTTAAGTGCACATTTCATTCAGTTTATTGCAATCATTTATCAATTTTATTGCTGTGCTATAATAGCAAACAGTCATCAGGGGAGAAATGAAAGTGGCAGGCTTCCCTTTTTCTCTAACCAACCTTTCACAGGTTGATAGTATTGAAGTGAATCTGCTTCCTATTTATTCAGTGGGTTTAATTTGAATTGCACATGGACTGAAGCTTAATGGAATCTGTCTTCCTGCTAACAATTGGGCGGAATTTATCTGGTGAAGAGAACCAAGCTATTTTCATGTTCAGCATGATCAGGCTAAGTCAGTGTTGGCGAACCTTTTCGGCATCAAATGTCGAAACGGGAGCGAATGGGCGCACGTGCTAGAAACCGGAAGAGCAGCTCTTTCGGTTTCTGGCGCATGCATGCAAACTGGCCACCTGGTCCTCCGGTTTCTGGCAAAGACCAGCTGGACGGTGCGCATGCATGTGCCAGAAACTGGGATGCTGTCCCAGTTTCTGTGCACCGTAACCCGGAAGAACAACAGGTGATGGCTAGTGTGCCCGGAGAGATGGCCCTGCGTGTCATTTCTGGCACACGTGCCATAGGTTTGCCATCACATGGCTAGATAGTGTGCAGGATTCTCTCTGAAGATTAAGTAAAATAATGGTTATATCAAGTAAATAAATAAACTTGCGAATACGAAGGTTGTTTTTCTATACAGAAAAAACTCTATCCCAAATTAGCCTTTCAGGGCTCTTCATCCAATTTAAGGACATAAATATTAGGTGGATGATTTATCGATTTTTTTTAAGAATAAAAAATTACGTTTTCACTTCTTAGTATAGGAATCCTTTGAATGCCAACAGTATCATTCAATCGAAGCATGGCAACCCTTTCTTCAAATATCCAGAAGAACGTATACACAATCAAATAATTACATTTTGGTTGACTCTCTTATAACCAATTCCCTAAGGGGCAAGAATATCCCGCCACACCTATGAACATTTCATTACAATGCTTCTTTATTTCCTTTGAAAGAATTTCTAAAGGAAGAGTTCTTTTGTGAAATTGAATGAGCAATATAGAAAAAAAAACCACAGAGGGAAACTTCTTTTCCTGGCATCAGCTGAAATCTTTTTTCTACATGTCTAAAAGATTCTCTTGCTTTTTTCTCTCTCTCTCTCTCTCTAGACAACATTTCAAAGATCAAACTTGAATTGCCATGAATGTGCAATCTACAGAAAGCAGTAACCACCCTAGGATTCACATTGTATATACAGGCTGCCACCCCAAAATTACAATGTTAATTGTCCTTCACCAGAGCATTACTGAAATTGACAATACAAAGAAATGCATGGCATGGAAAAAGTGCATAAGGAGGACTGAAGGCTGGTGATGAAACACATCTTTTTCATTTAACAGGTACCATGTTTCCCCAAAAATAAGACCCAATCATATATATATATATATATATATATATATATATATATATATATATATATATATATATATATATATATATATATATATATATATATATATATATATATATATATATATATATATATATATATATATATGTGTCTGTGTGTGTGTGTGTGTGTGTGTGTGTGTGTGTGTGTGTGTGTGCGCGTGTGCGTGTGCGTGTGTGTGTTGTAGGTAGGTAGGTAGGTAGGTAGGTAGAGAGATAGATATAGATATAGATATAGATATAGATATAGATATAGATATAGATATAGATACAGAGATGGATAGATAGATGATAGATAGATAGATAGATAGATAGATAGATAGATAGATAGATAGATAGATGATTGATAGATAGATAGATAGATAGATAGATAGATAGATAGATGATAGATAGATAGATAGATAGATAGATAGATAGATAGATGTTAGATAGATATAGATATAGATATAGATATAGATATAGATATAGATTTGCCACCAAAAAAGGCACCAAGTCTTATTTTGGGAGGGATGTCTTCCACTGAGTCATCTCGCAGCAGCCTCCGGCCTCCATTTTGCTGTCAGAGGCCTCCAGGAAAGGATTCTGCAGGCAAGAAATGGGCTCCAGATTGATTGGCATGGTGCCCCCCTGCCCCCCGCCTCCATTTCGCTGTCTAGATTGACACATGCAAGGCCTGGCTGCAACTATCTGAAGATAAGTACCGGTAGGGCAGCCCTACCCCACCATCGCCACCCTAGCACTCACACCACCCCATGCACCTTGGAGAGGGTGGGGTCGTAAGTAGGACTTATTTGGGGTGTAGGCTTATATTGGGCGCACATTTAAAAATCAAGCTAGGTCTTATTTTTGGGATAGGTCTTATTTTTGGGGAACTACAGTATCAGTTTCAGTCTTTGGCATCTCTTGGAAATATGAAAACCCGTTTTCTGAACCACTGGACACAACCTAACATTAGAACACACATCTTCCAACTGGGCAACATTATCCTTTCCGAAACCCTCAAAACTGTTCCTGCAGCTGACGCTGAAGGTCTGACTGGATCAGTGCAGGAAGGAGCACACCCAGCCTGCACAAAATTCCACACTTAATAAGGGCAAACCAATTCCAGTCCTCAGAGCCTTGTTTACCCCTAGGCCTGCCCTGGGGCACAGCCAGTCAGCATGCTGAAGCGATATCCACCAGTCCTTGAGCCAGCAGAATATTATGTTTAGTATAAAATTTGCTTGGAACAATAGTTATAGCCATCTGCTAGGTTACCCCACCAACCCGTTGCAGCAGATGTTGAAGTGCTCCATACCTATGAACCAGTTAATCAGGCAGCACTTTGTATTTTTACGTGCACATCTCTAAGGTTGAAAGGACTTTTTTTTTGGGGGGGGGGGATACAAATCTATCTAAACTGTCTACTAAAAAATGATTTTAACATTTCCGAAGGTGCTACCTCTTTTCTGAGACACAGAATCTTCTAATAATTGCATTAACCTGCAAAGAAGAAAAATGCATCTGTTTGAATTTCCTTTTTCACTGAAATCATCATCCAGAGCCTTCTCTGGAGATCCCCTGGGGTGAAACTTGCAAATGGTGAGGAAAAAACATTTCTAAATGGCCCTGCAATCAGGGAAGGCTTGCCCAAAGAAGCTGCTTGTTGGCCATTTTGGGGGAGGTAATTTTGTTGCTAGGCAACTCCCTTAAACTGTTACAGTAAAAGGCTTCTTCTGATGCTGGATTTTTGCTGCCGTCCTTGCACGTCTTCAGTTTTAACAAGTTCATTTTTTACTATTACTGTTTAATCTTAATGTACAATTGCGTGTAGATAAACAGATAGTGGGGAAAGATGGAATGTAAATCTCTAAATAAATACTAAGTAAGTGCTTACTATTAAAATGCAAATTGAAACTGGCATCCTCCTCAGATTCCCAGCTAAACGCTCCCTCCCAGAACACCACAAGCCACTATGCTTCCTTCTGCTGCTGGCATCATTGCCCATCAGTCAGGGGATCTTCCCATATGACAGAACGAGGGCCCTGTAAGGTGGCTACCTGAAAATAAACCATCCAATAGGGGATGAGAGTCATCAGAACTGGCAGGATCTTTGCCATCACGTGGAGGTTGGAGGCGTGTTTACAGGATGACCCCATAGGCTGGTTGCTTTCCCTTGAAAGGGGATTGGGTCTGTCTGCTTCCAGCAGGGGATTCCTTGCCCTGTAAAGAAAAGGGAGGGAGGAAGATGTTGGGTTTAAATCAGCTTTCTCCAAAATGGAGAGCCAGCTCCTAGATGGATCAGATCACATATCCCAGCCATCTAGAAGCTGTTGTCTGATCACTGAAGGGCACCAGACAGGGAACAGATTAATTCAAGTTATAATAGACCCCTCCCCCCCAAAAAAACCCCCTACTTACAACCCAGATTTGAAGTTCCAATGTCCGAGCCTCCCACCTGGTCATACAATGACATTTTGGGTGCTTGGCAAACAGCCTGCATTTATAGCTGTTTGCAGCACCCTCTGGTCAAGTGACTGAAATTACAACATTTTGGCCAGAAACCAGGATGTATTTCCAATGTTTGGCTAACATTTGTTTAACGTCTGCTGAATTTGCTTAATGATCCCCACAAAAAAGTTTGTAACTTACAATTGAAATTGTTGGCTCAATTATAGTCATAAATTGAGGACTACCAGTAGAATTGATTGCCCAGGCAAAGGGGATTGAAATCTTATCACTAATAATGAGAAAATATTCAGAAGTGGCTCAGGCAGACACCTCCCTAGTTCACTGAATTATTTAAAAAAAAAGGAAGAAGGAAAAGATACATTGCAATCAGCCTGCCTATGGAGCTGATTTCCTGATCTGGTTTACCTAGTGAGGCCAACACAGTGATAATAAATTGGACTGGCACTGGGGAGATCCAGATTCAATTCCTAGTGAGGGAAACACTTTTCCTTAGCTAAATCTACCCCAAAGGGTCACTGTTGTGGGGGGAAATGGGAGAAGGAAGAACTTGGTTCAGGGGTTGCCACAAAGAAGAGGGAGTCAAACTATTTTCCAAGGCACCTGAGGGTAGAACAAGAAGCAATGGGTGGAAACTAATTAAGGAGAGAAGCAACTTAGAACTGAGGAGAAATTTCCTGACAGTTAGAACAATTAATCAGCGGAACAGCTTGCCTCCAGAAGTTGTGAATGCCCCAACACTGGAAGACTTTAAGAAGATGTTGGATAGCCATTTGTCTGAAACGGTATAGGGTTTCCTGTCTAGGCAGGGGGTTGGACTAGAAGACCTCCAAGGTCCCTCCCAACTCTGCTATTGTATTGTATTGTATTGTATTGTATTGTATTGCATTGGTACACTGCTAGGGGCTCCTGCAGGAAAGGCAATTAGATCTTATAAATAAGTGCTTAAACTTTGTTAGTGAAGGGAGCAATTCTCTTCCTACTGTTCACGCTGTCAGAGAAACCTCACAGGGGAAGGACATTGCTCAGTAATTTGGTTCATGCAAAAGTTTCATCTAGCAATTCTGGTCACAGCTGGGGAAAATCTAAAATGTTAGTAAAGGAGCCACCAGTTATAACAGGTAATGTTTTTTCCTGAACTGGATGGACCACTGCTCCGACTCAGCCCTCAGACATTGAGTTATAGTATGAAGTTTAGCTAGTTTGTTGAGTAAACCACAATTTGCCTGGATCACGCAGAATGCTAAGCTGTAAATGCATTGTTTGGATTTATCCATTGGGACCTGACAAAACAACCTCTGACTTCCTCACCCCAAAATATTATTGCCTTTGGCAGTGCACAAGGCCTAGCAATGGAATGCAGCTTCTTATGTGTCTGGTGAGAGAGGAGTCTGTACTACTTCTGCTAATGCAATGTTTCCCAACCTTAGCAATCTCAAGATATGTCCAAAGCAGATGGAAATGCATTGCTGAGATTCATTCAGTTCCAATGCATGAAGATTGCTGCTACCACAGAGGGAATACTAATCCCTCACAGGACACCAGAAATATATGGCAGCCATGAGGCCACCTTCTGCAAGAAGGCTTCTGTCTGCCTTACCTGATTTTTATGGTCACCTTCTGCAATGCTTTGCCGCAACAGCTGTTCTGGAGAGCCAAATACAACATGGTGCAGACTCGACTGCCAGGAGCTGGCTTTGTGACAAAGATGGGGGCAGCCAGAAGAAAGATGACAAGGGCCAGGGCCAGGCAGACAGCAGGAATGGCATAGCCAATCAGGAAGTCCACATTCTGTTGGATGAAGGCAATCACCAGCAGTGAAAGCACAGCCCCAATGTTAATGCTCCAGTAGAACCAGTTGAAGAAACGTCGGGTAGCTTCCTGGCCACGGTCTGTCACCTGTAATGAAAAAAAATAGAGAGAGAAAAGAATGGGGTTTGATTCTCCTGAATTAGTCCTTAATATACTAAGCCCAGCAATAATTGTCCAGTTAGTTGCTTTTCTCTTTATTTCTCCTCTCCTCTCCCCTCCCTGCTCCGCACCTCCCTTCCTTCTTGCATCCAGATATAAAGCATGTCTAGATTAGTAAACATTTATATAATATAGCAATTTTGTCAAATTATTGGCATGTACAGAATGGCTCTAGAGAGCACCACTGCTAAAAAAAGAAAATGAGAATAAGAGTAAACCTCTCTCATGTTTTATCCCCTGGGAAAGGAAATGAGTCTGTATTGCACTGTACAAAAAGCAGCAGCTCCTTGCATATGGACAAGTGTGGAAGCCCATGTTTGATAAAGGAAAAGATAATTGTTGACTGGGGGCAAGAGAAGGAATGGTGGGAAGGTATCAAAACTTTCCTTTTGCAAATGGCACTGCTCTTCCAGCTGTGGAGGTAACAAGTGGCACTGAAAACAGGCCCTTAGCCTTGCTTGTACTTTACACAACATAGGTTTGTTTGCATGATATTGCCTTCATATTGTCTACAGGTTGTGTATGAAACAACTTTAAAACTTTATTAGATATACTGGTCTTAAAGCAGCATCCCTCCATTCCCAACATTTATCCCAAGGGGTATAAAATCATGCCTTGCCAGTTGCCACACACTAGCTTGGAGATGCAGTCAGCTATTGTGGATCTTATCAAAGGCATGCTAGTCACTGGGCATCTTCCTCATCCAGAGTTAGTCCTCTCCATTAACATTTTGTTTCCTTTTAGAGCAGTCATCTCCCCATCTTCCATTCTGATTTGACACCAGCTTCTCCCTCAGCTTCCAGCAAGAAAAGAGGACAAAAGAGCAGACCACCAGCATTTTATTTAGACTAAAGGAAGTATAATTGTTCTAGTCTGCTTAGCCACCCCGGGTCTCTCCTGTTCCTGCTGCTGTGCTCTGATCAGTGGATATTTTCCCCACTGATGATCTGAAAGGAACAGGAACAAAGCACGACTGTCAGCAGTGATCAACCCCAGAGGCATCCGTAGGAACAACAAGGGGGACAAGTAACAAAATGTGTGTCCTTCTGACACAAATCCTATGACCTACATACTTCCATCAGACCTCAGAATGCAACCAGGGAGATCATTTCATGGTGTCATTATATACGTATTGTCATTTTGCTGTAATGTTGGTTTGTGTCAATTGGGAAATACACCATTTGGATGTGACTCAGAGGAGGGATAGAGATTGACGCAAGGGACAGTAAATTGCCTGACAACATAAGGCCACCGTTTTAATTAAATAGTGGGGGAAAACCCTTGTGAATTGAAAAAGAGAAATAAATGAATAATTTCAGGATTTCCGGAAACAATGAATAATTAGCATTACAGAAGTGCTACAGGACTTCTGATTTTCAAAGGAAAAAAAACCCTATCATCCCGCTTAACGGTTGTCCCTGCTTCCACACAGCAGGTTGACCATTGATTATGATCATTGTTTCCCCATTGTTTTACAGGAGGTTTACTGGATGCTCTTCTTTCCCCCCACTCTAAATATTTTTTTTTTGGGTCATATGATCCCCAAGGCTGTTAATCATTCTCACTTCTGTATTAAGGCTGCTGCTACTTTAGCTATCTGGCCTAGAGATCGTTTTGATGGGGAGGATAGTATCATGACGTCATGATTGCTAACATTCCTCAATTCTAAAATTCTTTTGTCCCTCATAGCTTTGCCAGCCACCAAGGCTTGTCTTTTCAATCCCGGGTACAATTCCTTTCATTTTCAGAGGCCTTCTCTATCTTTGGATAATTCAGGGGTGTCCAAACTTGGGAACTTTAAGACTTGTGGATTTCAAGTCCCAGAATTCCCCAACCAGCATGGCTGGCTGGGGAATTCTGGGAGTTGAAGTCCACAAGTCTTAAAGTTCCCAAGTTTGGACACCCCTGCGCTAATTAAACCAAAATAGTACTGTGTCTTCCTATAGTCTTCCTTCTCTGAACTTGCTTTAGATGGCAATCATTTAGAAAATGTGTATCAAAAAATACGGCACAGCTATATGAAATCAGTAAAGGCAAAACAACAGAAGACATTATATTACATCAAAATATGTTTTTTAAGGCAAAACCCTGAGGCTTATTGGGACAGAACCATCCCAGCAATCCAATGACGGATTTAATAATAATTCCAAATTGCTTGCCTTGAAATAAATAAAGGATAGATCCGAGAGATGATCTCTTACCTGATCGGCACCAAATGGAATGAGATTAGCTTTGACGGAGCTGATGCCAAGGGCCAGGATCAGCAGGCCAGTGTACAGGAGAGGAGCACAGTATGGACTTGGCAGCGTTTGTTTACACTCTGACATGTCACCCTGGCACGAAGGCTGTATTGGGTAAGATGGCATCTCTCCACACAACCAGAGGCGCCCCTCCTGTGAGGCCACAGTGGGCAACAGGCATGCTGAGACAAGGTAGAGCAGGAAGCTGAAGACAATAGTCCAGTAGCAGCCCAAGCAAGCATCGGCGAGCCAGCCCCCGATGGGCGAGAGCAGGTAGGAGGCACCTATGAAGATCAAAACTGCCTGAGAAGCCTGGGCGCCACCCCAGTTAAAGGTGCTGCTGTTGAGGTACAAGACAAGGTTGGAGACGATACCAAAGAAAGCTGCCCGCTCCAGGATCTCCACCAGCAACACAGCCAGGCAGGCAGCCTTTCTGCCCTCAAAGAGAGATGTGGCTGGCCCATTGAGCTGGGCTCCTTTCTGCTGTAACAGGGGATTGCACTCCTCTTCAGTTTGCCGAGAGGCCATGGTGGAGGCCCGATCTCAGAATCTGTGGATCTTATTTCTTTGCCATTTCTCTCTGGATCTTTCGATGCTGGCTTTTAATTCCTGATCTCTTCTCTTCTACAAAGCCTTTGAGTGCTGCATTCACTTCCCCATTTCTCCCCTCCAACACAAGCATCACATGAGCGTTCATTTCCCTGAAAGGAAACATTCATGTTATGCTGGTTAAGATGGTTTCCTTTTCATAGGAGCCTTTGCTGAGTCCTGCCCCTTTTGCAGCACCACCCCATTTGCATCTGCTGAATACACACACATACACACAAACACAGGACCAAACTGCCATTTTCCTGTATGTCTATCAAGGCAGAACCGCATGACCACATGCGTAGTTTTAGGTAGGACCAGCCCCAAGTGAATTGTCCCTTATGTGATCAGTCAAAAACCCAACACAGTTATTCCACATCTTCTGCAAAGAAGTTTGCATGTATGGACAAAAAGAATCAAGACAGAATATGATTCCCACAACATTTGTACTTTTATAAAACCCCATAAATGAGTCAGGGTGATAATGCAATAATTACTTAGGTACTGCCCTATTCACTCCCTTTCTTATAAGAAATCAAATCTTTGATATCCATGCTAATTTACCTCACTTTTGAAGATTAAAAGCTTTAAATACTATTTTAGGTATACTATTATGTATACTATACTATTTTTTATGAGCCATGGTGGCGCAGTGGTTAGAGTGCAGTACTGCAGGCTACTTCTGCCGGCTGCCAGCAGTTTGGCAGTTCAAATCTCACTCGACTCAAGGTTGACTCAGCCTTCCATCCTTCCGAGATGGGTAAAATGAGGGCCCAAATTGTTGGGGGCAATAGGTTGAGGGTAAACCGCTTAGAGAGGGCTGTAAAGCACTCTGAAGTGGTATATAAGTCTAAGTGCTAAGTGCTATTGCTATTTTTGAGAAGAATTTTTGAAACCATACCTTGCTTTACTTCCCACCCCCAAAGTCCCCTATGCATTGTGGATGGGGAAGGGGTGTTCCTGGGAGGGATGAGTGAAGAATACCTGGAGTGAACATCAAGAATAAATATTCCCAGCAGGGTCACCCAAAGCATTAAAATCATCCCAGCAGCTCATCTGAAGCAAGCAGGCATCGACATAGAACAACAAGTGATGTAGAAAGTGGCCAGAGGTAGTTGATTATTTTAGTGACAATGGCAAAGGCATCAATTCATATTGCATGGGACCATATATATGAAAAAAGAGGAAAAAAATTAGAAGACAAAACTTCCCCTTCCTTTCCAGTAAATATGGTCAACATTAACATTGCTGCCTGTTAAAATGGAACTAAATATTGCTACACTTTCTAAGCCTCATCCTGTTTTCTATAAAGTCATCTCTAAATCTTCAATTCTCCTTATTAATGAGCTAACACCAATAAGGGTTGACAGAAATAACAATATTGATATCTCCATTTCCATTTAAGCAAATTGCCCCAACCTCTGACTTCAAATAACAAAATCCTATCCCAATCAACAATTAAATATTATGAAAAATAATCTTACAAATTAATCCATTATACCTAATTAAACATTATCACAAATAACCATCATCATCCAATCCCATTTTTTTTTAAAAACAAACATTTGAAGTAGTCCTCGACTTACAACCACAGTTGGAACCAGAATTTCGATCGTGAGTTGAGATAACCAAGTGACCGAATGTGATTCTTTTTACCATTTTTAGAGAGTTCATTAGGCAAATCAGTTGGTTGTTAAGCAAATCCATTTTTCATTAAGGAAACCACACAGTTATTAGGCCAATCTATTAATCCTGAATGGGCATTTTTTGCCAGAAACATAGCAAATCATAGTCACATGACCATAGTGTGCTGCAACTATTAATAAATACTCTGTTAATCTGTAAATGTTAAGCTGGTTGCTGAAATGGAATCATGTGACTGCAGGCGGGATGTCAGAATGACATTTTATGATGGATGAAAGTGCTTTATGGGCCATAAAGCATCCCTTCTGAGGCCATTGTAACTTTGGTTATAAATCAAGGACTATCTGTAATAGCAAACCATTATTTTAATTATAATTTTAAAAACCAATTATGTAGTTTTTCTTGTTTTTGCCAGTAAACTTTAATTCCTACAAATAAAGTTATAACATCTGTTTTCTCATAGTCTTGTTTTTTCTCTCTCGAAATTCTTGTCATCTTCATCAAAATCCTTTGTAGTTCCAGTGAAGTAGCTCCAGTAAATTCTATCTATCTGTCTGTCTGTCTGTCTGTCTGTCTGTCTGTCTGTCTGTCTGTCTATCTATCTATCTATCTATCTATCTATCTATCTATCTATCTATCTATCTATCATCTATCTATCTATCTATCTATCTATCTATCTATCTATCTATCTATCTATCATCTATCTATCTATCTATCTATCATGTCCATATTATTCTTTTGATTAATTATTTGTTTATTTATTATTATTATTTTGTATTTCCCTCTTTCTTGTTTTTCCCCTCTTTATTTGTATCTCCCTCTTTCTTGTAAGTTTTAAGTTTTAAATCCACTGTAAAGTCCATTTTGTCTTTATCCATTGGGCTTATTCCTCTTCAATAAAAGCTTATGATTCCATTACAGAGTTAAACAGTTTGAGAATCTCTTGTACCCAACCATCAAATGTTTCCTTTACAATAGACATATGATACTCTCTAATATCCACACTTCAAAGTCCTATTATCAGTTTGTAATGCAAGCAAAGAAATTTTTCCCATGAAGAAAGATCCTTTTAATTAATTTCAAAGTATTTCTTTAATTCAAATTATTCTTAACCCTTAATCTATTTTTTAAAAAAACTTTCTAAAATCTAAACATCATCCCTTTGCTTTATATTGCAAAACATCTCTTAAAACTGTATGTTCTCTCCCTCTCCCTCTCCCTTTCCCTCCCTCCCTCCCTCCCTCCCTCTCTCTCTCTCTCTCTCTCTCTCTCTCTCTATGAATGGATTGAAAAGAAACTTGTCCAGCAAATGCCAAACTTGCAGTTCTGAAGGTTTTGCAATGTTTTACAAACAATAAGGAAAAAAGTAAATTCCAAAGTGATTAAATGGTTAAGGTTGGTTAAATGGCTCACAGCATGATGGAATCCTGTTACTCATACCTGATAAAAATGTCAATTTCTGCTGTCTGCTCACCAAAACAGCTGCCCAGAATACATATGGGTGATCTCAAGATCTCTCCTTCACCTGAAGTGAAGCCAGAAGACTGTGAGTTCTACTCCCACCTTAGGCATGAACGCCACTTGGGTGACTTTGGCCAGTCACTCTCTCTTAGTACAACTCAACTCACGGAGTTGTTGTGGGGAAAATAGTAGGAGGAAGGTATATTGTGTGTTTTGGTTATTTATAAAAATAATAAATGTGGGATATAAATATAATAAATAAATAAATAAATAAATAAATAAATAAATAATAAATAAATAATAAATAAATAAATAAATAAATAATAAACAAACAAACAAACAAACAAACAAACAGCCGAGCAGCCTTTCAGTCATAATGTCTCCTATGGTTCACAGGAGGTTTACCTCTCAATTCACGATTCCACACAGAAGTGACTTCAAGAAAGCCAGTGAGTTTCCACAATGTGATCTTAAACATATATTCACCATTTTCAAGTACAATATCAACAAGTTCTTAACTTTATTGATACAGAACCAGAGGAATCATGGAATGAACTTAAAGTTGTTAAGGATGAATGTGGGGGGAAAAATCTGCCAAAACTGAAAAAAGATAATAATGATACCAGAACAAATTGTGGAAGCCAAAAAAAGACATAAAAGTCAGAAAAGAACTTAATAAACAGGTTCAGTGTGCTATTAGAAGAGACAAGGAACAGTAGTACAGCATCTAAAAAGATAACAAAGATAGAAACAAACACGGAAAAACAAAGGACATTTTTGAAAAGAACTCTGAATTCAGAAGAAAGTTTCAACCTCAAATTGGAATACTAAAGGACACCAATGGACAAATAGCAACCAATTCAAAGAGATCAAAGGAAAATGGAATGCATTATACTGAAATACTGTATAGAGGTGTCAATATCCAAGATACCTTAGAACAGTGGTCTCCAAGCTTTCTGGCTTTGTAGACTGGCTAAGGGGAGGAGAGGAGATGGTTCTGCATAAGAGGTGGGCGAGCACAAATGGAGCTGCATTCACGTGCTCAACTGCCCACTGTGAGCATGTCCGCTTCTGCAGCCAGTTCTGAACAGGCCGTGGTCCGGTAGTAGGCTGTGGCCCAGGAGACACCTGCCTTAGAAGATATTCCCTATCTACAAGCACCTCTAGTATCAGAAGATGAAATTATATCAGCACTTCAGTTATTACCAAGTTTAAAAAGTAAACCAATTATGAAGAATGACATAGTCGCCAGCCAATTGGAAGAGGTCAAACTACATTCCAATACAAAAAGAGGAGTTCTAAAGAGTATGCAAACTATTGCACAATAACCCTAGTAAAGTAATGCTAGAAGATGGCATAATATCTTCCTGTCCTCAAGAAATGTTAATTCTGCTGAGGTTACCCAGTCATGTCTGAATAGGACAACTTGCTGCAGCCAACTCGCCATGGCCAACTTGCCAGAAAAACCACTTGCCATGGCCAATTTGCCGCCGGACAATTTAACAATTTGATTTAATTATTTAAAATAAATAAAACATATTTTAATTGTTGTCATTCACATTTCATTCTATCCCTCCTTTTACATCCTTTCTTTAATGATTTAATGATTCTATTCCACCATTTATTTGATATTAGTGCAACTCTTTGTCCTGCAGTGAGTTGCCTGTGGTGAGATGGCTATGGTGAGTTGGTTGTGGCGAATTGTCATAGACCCTAATCATGTAGTTCAGCTTCCCTCGCTTTTCTGAATTCTTCTACCATTCCTTTCCTGTCCCTTTTAGTGTCTGAATAAAATATTCTTAGAAGGAATTTTTAATAGGACTGATAATCCTCACAAGTTTGTTTTAGCTAACCATTGCTCCGTTCCAGATTGCTGCTTGAAGATGCATTACCTTTTGCTGTAGTGGTTATTTTTGTTTTATTTGGGCTTATTGTTCCCCGAATGTAGGACATATCTCCATTCAAAACCAATTGAAATTCCAGACTAGGTTCTATCCTATCTCAAGACTTAAAATAGACAACTAACATCAAAAATGCCATCAAAAAAGCACAACAATGTTCTTTCTGCACCAACTCAGAAAGCTCAGACTGTCCAAGGAGCTGCTGATATAGTTCTACAGAGGAATTATTGAGTCTGTCATCTGCACCTCTATAACTGTCTGGTTTGGCTCTGCAACCAAACAAGACAGATGCAGACTTCAACGGATAATTAGAACTGCAGAAAAAACAATTGCTACCAACATGCCTTCCATTGAGGACCTGCATGCTGTATGAGTCAAAAAAAGGGCTGTGAAAATATCTGCAGACCCCTCACATCCCGGACAGAATTTTTTTCAACTTCTACCCTCAAAATGACGCTAGAGGATAGAACAACTAGACGCGAGGACAGTTTTTCCCCAAATGCCATCACTCTGCTAAATACCTCATTCCCACAACACTGTCAAATTATTTACTAAGACTGTATTACTATTATTCTTCTCTTCCTTCCTATTACCTATCTCCCCTCCACTTATGACTATAACCGTGTTGCTTGTGTCTCTACAATTTATATTGTTTTATTTGTTTCCAATATGATTTGGTTGCTTATTAGTAACCTATGACTATCACTAAGTGTTGTATCTTATGATTCTTGATGAATGTATTTTTTTTCTTTTATGTACACTGATGGTATATACACCGAAGACAAATTCCTTGTGTGTCCAATCACACTTGGCCAATAAAGAATTCTGTTCTGTTCTATTCTATTGGATGAGGGTTTTTTTCTGTGTAAACCTCATTGAGTTATTCATAATATAGAGGGATAATTTTTTTGTTATAAAATAAAACAGCATTAGGAAAAGCAGAACTGGAATCTTTCATAAGATAACCCAGGAATATATCATACTTCTAAAAAGTAAATAGTAGATTGATACATTTCCTGTGGGAAGCTGTGGTGGTAAATTTGCTGTGAAATGCATGCTTGGAACACTAACTCCATAAAATGATTTATGGACAAAACGCTGAACCATTTAAAATAGCTGATTAAGAGATATGGATTAAACGCTAAAGGTCTTGTATGTCTTTACCTATAATTTCCTGTTGGAAAGGGAGACAATCCCAGAAAGTAAGGGGACATTTTTAAAAGGTAAAGTGGATAATGTGTTCAGACAATTGGAAATGCACAAAACAGAGCTTACGACTGGCAATTCCCCCTGTGTCAATTAAGAGCCTCCTGCATGCTGTTACAATTGTCTGATCATGTTATTCTCTTCAGACATAACTTGCTGAATACCAGAATGGTCATTTCACTCTTTACCTTGATAGGTAACTGTCCTTTAGCCTTCTTTCAAGTGCCACACTCCTCATACGGTAGACCAGAATTTCCACCATTTCTAGCTAACATATCCATGCTGGCTGAGGATTATGGGAATAGTAGCCCATGCATCAGCAGAAAAAGGTTCTGGGTCAGATGCTTGCACAAAAAGTATCCAGATGCTCCCAATGCTAGACATAACTTGCTCCTGCTCAGCCTGTCAACCAAAGAATCCATTGGTGAGGGAAGGAAAAGGGTGATGACTGCATTCCAGGCAATTCCCATATGTCCCTCTTAAGCAGGCAAAATTAAAGACCAAATTGAAACTTTAATAGGTGTTTCTACAGCTTCAGCGGGAGTCTTATCTGTAAAGGTAGCAATACTTAGCTAACTTGAGCTTATTTTGAAAACTAAGCAGAATCAGACTGGATTCATACTTACTTGGAAATCTCAAAAGTTAAAAAAGACATCTGAGAAGAAAGCAATTAGCAAACTTCTTTCATGTAGTTGCCAAGATCAATCTGGAGCCGAGCTTCATTTATAATACGGTGTACTGTATTTCAGGAAAAGTTGCATCTGTAAATTTCTCCCTTTTATACTTCTGTTCTCCATATAAGAAGCCTTTCTCAGTCACTTCCACTGAAGCTATTTCCATCAATGAAAATTCAGGTGGGAATGTCATAACTGGTAGGATTCAGACCACCAATAGAATCTGGGAGTGTAGGTGTAGCACTAGGATGACTGGAAAAAGAAATGATCAGGAACAGCTTTTCTCAAGTTGAACTTGTAATATGGATATGTATAAAGTCAGCAATGTTTCTGCTGATCATGCAATTATTAAAGGCACAGGAGAGAGGGAAAAATATGTTTCCTTATATTCATAGAATCTAAATGCTATTTCTACACTATTAAAACATAATAAAAGGAGATATATATGCAGTTTTGTACCTGTGTCCTGAATATGTCAATACACTTACTGGATCTTCTAGTTGCTATAATATGCATAGTCTTTTATGGCAGCCTCTAGATTAGACTGGCTTTAATACTAGTGACATGGCACAAAGTAGCATGAACATACTTAAGGTAAAATTAAGCTTTGGTTGCACTTGAGTTATACTAGCAAATATTGGCAAGAACTGACATGGTGCTGTTAGGAAGGAATGCCGCATGTAGAATAGGTACAGGTATGACCAAAGTTAATAAGGTAGTTCATATATTTTGTTAGATTCGGGCAACGAGAGAACAGACTCCGGACAATCAGTGACTTAACAGCTCTTTATTAGTGATCCAGCTTGGCTTGCGCTCTAAGAGCTCCCCTTTTATAGGGATCGGGTACACCTCTCGACCAATCAGAATGATCCCTAGTTCCCGCCCTAGCGGCAGACCTGAGTGAAGACTTATCGCGATATATGCTAATATCTAACACCCCTCCCCTCTTAGATGGAGTGTTCCTGTTGGTGACAAAGTCCTTTAAATATGTCGGTTTCTGTCTTACTCGGGTGGATCGTCGGAGTTCGGGTTGAGTTGGAGTGCGCATGAGATCGGCTTGTTCTGCTTGTTCCATTTCACAGTCTGGGGTTGGAAGGCTTTCCTCGCTTGGATGCCGTTCCGTTCTATCATTGATCTCCGGTTCCACTCCAGGTTCCGTGATGCTGTAGTCCTCTGTGTTTGGAGTCTCGGGTTGCTGATTTTCCGACGGAATGTAGTCCTCGTTAGCAGAGCGTAGGTTGGAGTGCGTGAGGCGACCCCGGAGTTGGTCTATGTGCCTTTTCCAATTTCTACCGTCCTCTAGTTCCAGCAAGTATGATCTAGGCCCCGTGATACCAATTACCTTTGCCAGTATCCACAGTGTTCCCCCTGCATAGTTGTGGGCGTATACTGAATCCCCTATGCTAAAATTCCGAATTTTGCTTGTAGAGTCTGGGGGTGATGTGGCAGAGTAATTTGGGTGAAGTCGGTCCAGGTGAGACCGTAGACGGCGGCCCATGAGGAGTTCAGCGGGGCTCCTACCCGTCGTGGCGCTAGGGGTAATATGCTGGATTAGTAGGTAATGGTCAATACGTGTCTGCCAATCACCTGGGCCCATCCTAGCGAGGGCCTATTTTGCAGATCGCACCATTCTCTCCGCCTGTCCGTTCGAGGCCGGATGGAATGGCGTGACAAGGGCATGCCGAATTCCGTGACTTGCTAAGTATGTTTCGAATTGCATGGCCGTGAATTGGGGCCCGTTATCGGAGACCAGGAGGTCGGGCAGGCCGTGAGTGGCGAAAAGCCGCCGTAGTACCTTAATGACTGCCTCTGCCGTGATTGAAGTCATTAGGACTACTTCCAACCACTTGGAGTATGCGTCCACAACTATAAGAAATGTTTGCCCTTGGACTGGTCCTGCGAAATCAATGTGTATTCGCGACCAGGGTGCTTTTGGTTTGTCCCATTCCGTGGCGGGCGCTTCAGGGGGTGCTGGTCTAGACTCTTGGCACGGATCGCAAGTGGCTACCCATTCCTCTATCTCTTTGTCCATGTTTGGCCACCAAACGTAACTCCTAGCTAACGCTTTCATCCTTACGATCCCCAGATGCCCAACATGTAACGCTTCTAAAACATTTCTCCGCAATGCGTATGGAACAACAACTCGATCACCCCACAATAAACAACCTTGTAAAACCGACAGTTCATCGTGTTTTGACCAAAACAGTTTGAATTCGGGTCCCACATTTCCCTTTGGCCACCCCCTCCAAGTCTGTACTTGTCTGATTACATTGTCCTTAGCAGAAAACCTAGCAACATCCACAGAAGACACTGGTCCTGAGTCCAAACAGTCAATCAATAAAACCGGTACCTCGGGAGTGGGGTCTGTTAATAGTTCGGGAAGTGGGCAACGGCTGAGTGCATCAGCGTGCCCTAGTGTGGATCCCGGTCGATGTATCAGTTTGTAGGAGTACGCAGCCAGGAAAACAGTCCACCTGGTCATGCGCGGGGAGAGTGAGATCGGTGTGGGGCGGTTTCCCGCCAAAAGACCAAGCAGTGGTTTGTGGTTTGTGATGAGTTTGAAATTGCGGCCGTAGAGATACTTGTGGAAACGTTTGACTTCTGCCACAGCGGCTAACGCTTCCCTGTCCATTTGGCTGTAGTTTCTTTCGGCCGATGATAAGGTCCTTGAGTAGAATGCTATGGGCGCTTCGTTTCCGTTTGGCATTCTGTGGCTGAGAACTGCGCCGACGCCGAAAGGTGATGCATCGCAGGTCAATATCAGTGGTAGAGTTTGGCTGTATTGGATGAGTAGCGAGTTGGTTGTGAGTAGGCACTTGACTGCGGCGAAAGCTGCTGCCTCGGGACGTCCACATGTCCATTTCGCGTTCTTGGCGAGGAGTCGGTGTAGCAGCTCAGCGACGGTGGCTTTCTCTCTTAGAAAAACGCTGTAGAAGTTAAGAAGTCCGAGGAATGCCTGCAACTCGGTCTGATTCCGTGGTGTGGGGGCATCCTGGACCACCTTAATTTTCTTCGATGTTGGGTGTATACCCAGTCCATCGATTCTATACCCCAGGAATTCTACGCTAGGCACATTAATTTGGCATTTTTCTTTTTTGAGGCGGAGACCCTTTTCTCTGATTCTGGCCAAAACAGTTCTAACACGTTTTAATAGTTGCTCCTCGTTTGCAGCCGACACCAAGATATCATCAAAATAAGGGACGACTCCTGGTATCCCCTGTAAAAGCCGTTCCATGACGCTTTGGAATAGACCGGGAGCGATGCTTACGCCGAATTGTAACCGGTTGCATTTGAAAGCACCCCTGTGCGTCACTATAGTTTGGGCCTCCGCCGTGGCGCTGTCCACAGGCAATTGCTGATACGCTTGTGCCATGTCTAATTTTGCAAATATTTTTCCTGGCCCCAACGAATGCAATAGGTGCTGGACTACGGGCACAGGATACGCGCTCTGTTGTAGGGCGACATTAATTGTGCATTTATAGTCTGCGCAGATGCGGACTGACCCATCTGGTTTAACTGGGGTCATGATGGGGGTTTCCCAGCACGCGTGATCCACCGGTTCAAGGATCCCTTGTTCTACGAGCTTATCAATCTCTTTATCAATCTTGGGACGGAGTGCAAAAGGCACTCTTCTAGGTTTGAGTCGGATTGGCGCCACGTTTGGGTCTAGATTGAATGATATTGGTTTACCCACATACTTACCAAGACCAGGGCTGAACACATCCTCGAACTCCTTAAAAATCTGTTCAACGCTGCTGTTCTCTACAGCGTTGATTCCGGTGACTTCTAGCCCCAGGGCTTCGAACCAATCCAGTTCCAGGAGGCTCTGTAATGGCACGCTGGCGACGGTCACAGGCAGCTGGGTTACGATGTCCTTGAACTGCACCCGAAACGTGCTTTGACCCACGATGGGGACCCGGTTCCCCTGGTAGTCTCGTAGCAGGATGTCTGGTGTCCGCAGTTGGTGCTTCTTAAGGCTAGGAATTGCCTTCTTCATGGCTGACCAAGAAATGATCGTCAGGGACGATCCCGTGTCTACTTCAAGCTCACAAGGGGTCCTCCAGGAGGACAGTGATTTTCAGCTTTTTAGGCCGCTTGGTGCGGACCTGACCTATCGTTGTGAGATAGGTTCGCATCGGTTCTCTCTGGGTCAACTCTCTCTCGGCATCGGTATCCTTGGGATACTCTCTCTCGGCTCTCTGGTAATACGCCCTTTCAGCTCTTTGTGTGTATTCTCTCTCGGCAAACTCTTTTGGATTTCTCTCTGGGCGCCCTTTGCTTTTCCGCCAAGCCCCTGGGATGGGCTTCTGTCGGCGGTACATCAGGGGCTGCCATTGTGAGGCAGGGACTTCGCTCCAGCACACTCGTGCGATGTGCCCCAGTTTGTCGCAATGCGAGCAAACAACGTTTCTGAAACGACAGGTAGACCGGGGGTGGTTCCCTCCGCAACTTGCACATGGTGGCAAACGGAATTCGGATTTCCCCACCGGTCTTGTGTGACTGCTCCGCATACGATGGCTGTCCTTGAACTCGCTGTCCTCGACCTCTTGATCTGTGTCCTCATAATGTACTCTGGCATGTCTGGCTCCGGTCTGGGTCGCGCTGTATCCACGTTGTATGGTCTCGGAGGATCTGTCCGCTGATTCGGAAGCTCTCGCCTCGTCTAGCGCAATCTGCAGGCTTAGGTTGGGTTTAGCCAACAATCGTTTTTGTAACAAAATGTCTTTTAACCCGCATATCAGGCGATCCAGGATTTGCTCGTCCAGATCCCTGAATCCGCAATGTGTGGCTGCTTTCCGTAGTGCTGCAACGTACTGGTTGATAGATTCTCCTGCCTTCTGGTTCCTCGTGTTGAATCCTTGGCGGCAAACGTGGCGGGAAGGTTTTGGCGCGTAATGTGTTTGCAGCGTCTGTTTCAGCGCCGTCCATGTTACCGCCTGAATGGGGGTTGGCTCTGAGAGGTCCCTGGCCGTCTCGAAAACCTCTCGGCCGCAGTAGCTCAAGAATATATTCTTCTTTCGAGAGTCCGGTACTCCTGTGTACTCATTTGCCTCGAGAAAACACTCGAACCTGAGCATGTAGGATTCCCAATGATCGGCGGTTGGGTCGAAAGGAGCTGGAGGAGTGTGCATCGCCATCTTGTCTGCGTTTGAATTTGCCGCGCTGAGATGGCTGCCGGAATTTCCGCTTGAATCCTAGGCTGGATTGAATCCCTGTATTCTGGAGGTGACTTCTTCGTCCTATCTGTCTCTCCATCCCACCTTCGTTGCCAGTGTTAGATTCGGGCAACGAGAGAACAGACTCCAGACAATCAGTGACTTAACAGCTCTTTATTAGTAGTAGTAGTGATCCAGCTTGGCTTGCGCTCTAAGAGCTCCCCTTTTATAGGGATCGGGTACACCTCTCGACCAATCAGAATGATCCCTAGTTCCCGCCCTAGCGGCGGACCTGAGTGAAGACTTATCGCGATATATGCTAATATCTTACATATTTTCTGTTTTACTAAAAAGCATTAGGTGAACCATGATGATAAGTGGAGATTGCTATCTCTAAATTCATGTTCTTGAACTTGGAACATAAGAAAAATAAATGACAAACAGCATGAAATAACCAATGAGACAACAAAAAGAAAAGAATGTGTCTGTAAAGCTAAAAGAAATATAAAAAATACAATAGGTCTCAATAAAAGTGATCATGTCACATGGAATTGAGTTGATGAATGCATGTAGGAGAGTGGAAGTGAAAATGTAATTCTAAACAAAATCTATGCCAGTAAGTATAAACTGGTATCATCTATATTGCTGTGGACGGATGTGCATGAAAAATAGAAATTTAGAGATTGGTGTTGGTTGTATGCTACACTCCAGTGAATTTTGGGAAAAAATTCAAATATTCCAGTTTGGGGTTGGGCAGTTATTCATTTGTTGACATGGATGGATAGAAATAGGAAGAGAACATATAGGAAAAAATGATTTAATCATTCAGAGACCAAGAATATATAAAAATAGTGACTAGTGAATATCTGCCTAGAAAGTTTCATTTTGTTTCAAATATACAGTTTAAGCTACATACGGTAGAGATGTGAATAGGAATTTAAGAATACAAATTATTCTAAGAAAAGAAGAAAAGTAGAACAATGTTCAGAAAAAACCAGTGTGAGTCCTGTAAATGTATCATGCAATAGAGTAATTTCACAGGTGAATGAATGGAAAGCGAACATAAGAGAAAAAGATGAAGAAGCTGCTTAGAATACAGTGGAAATAATTATGTTGCAAAATGCAATGGGAGGATGTGAACTTAATGTTAATGGGAAATATGAAGACAAATGCTTGTAGAGTGATGTAGTAAAGGAAGGAGCAGATAAGAAACTATGCACGCAAGACAATAACAGCTACAAAAATGAGAATGAGAAAAGGCTACTGTATAATATGCATAGAGAAAAAAATAGTTGCAGAGCATATAGTGTTACACACCCTCTCCCAGGTTCAGCTTATGGTCACTCTCACATTCACAGCCCTGGTCAACAGCCACACTCAAATCATTTTCAACTGAATACTGAGACACAACTGGTTCTTTGGAGTAGAGGGAGACCCAGTGAATCTAATTCTAAAGTAATAGCAAAAGTTTACTTGTTACAATGTACATTCTCTCCCTCTCCCTCTCCCTCACACACACACCTCTCTCTCTTTCACACACACACACACACACACACACACACACACACACACACACACCATGGCAAGCACTAGCCAAAGGCACACAAGCTGCCAAGTCTGGATCCAAGCACAACTCAAAGATTGGATGGGCTTAGGGGAATCATGTCCTTGTTCTGTTGGTTGTCAAGCATTGCCATATATATATTCTAGATCAGGGGTCCCCAATCCCTGGTACGTGGGCTGGTAATAGGTTGCAGCATGCTAGAAAGTGTGCCATGCAAACAAGCGAACCTCCTCCGTGGTTTACAGGCAACATGCGAAACCACACCCCCTCTGCTCCGCGGAACAACCTCTCTCCACAGAACTGGTCCCTGGCCCCCAAAAGTATGGAGGCTGCTGCTCTAGATAAGATTCAGATAATATTCAGGGCTTTTGTCCATCCTGCTTACGTGTCTGCTTCATCTTTGGTATGGCACCCTTGTCTCACAATAGTCAAAAAAAGAGAATAAGGAGTGGTTCAGATCAAAGACGCTGACAAAATACAAAATGATTTGATTGGGGGGGGGGGAATGTTTTGGAAGTAGGTGAAAAATAATTAGAAAAAGAGCTTCCAGCAAAGTGAAGACAATTAAGAATTAAATGCTTTGGGATAAAAGAATGCTTAAAGATCCTTAGGAGAGTAAAAATGGTTATGTCAAAGAAGTAAACATGAAACAAAAGCTATATACGTGTGTGTAAACGTCCAATTGATTAAAAACTGGACGAAAACAAAGTTATCCAGTGCAGCTGGCTACAGTGTTGAAAGATAATACATGACATATCAACTGTAGAAAGTTGACAAATGAATATGTTTCGCTTATGTGACCTTTTAACATGTGTGAAAATTGTATGCATGCCTGCGCAACGCTCTTACACAAAGGGAAAGGTCAAAAGAATGGAGCTGGGGAGGTGTTTGGCATAATTCTAACTGAAAAGGTCTCAGAGGCAGCAATGAACATCTGGGAAGGTGAATCTTAATGCTGAGCAAAGAATATGTGAATCCGAAATTTGCTATTCAGCAGGTAATTGAACACTGTATGAGTACGAGAAAGAAATACATTGACTGCTTATGGATTTATATCAAGGGACTAAGGTTGAAATTCTGAAACATTTTGGAAACTATGGAACTGAATTTTAAATAAGGGAAGTATAAATAAGATAAAAAAACCAAAACATAATTTGTCAGTCATTGCACAGTAAAAAAAAACAACTACATACGTTACAGTGATTAAAGTAAAGTGAACACAAAGGAAAATATAAAAGAAACTAGGAGAAAAAAAAACTCGTTTCAGTGAAAGATTACTTTAAATTTGTCATTAAATGGAGAAACATGGTGCTTCATCTTATTTTAGAATATAAAGGGATTGCAAACATTGATGGACTATGTATTTTGAATCCATTCATTAATAGCAGAATAAATTTCCTTCCATTTACATATAATTATTTTCTTTGTCAGACCCCAGACCTTGATAAGCTGAAGCTCACAATAAAATATCAAAATCCGTTTTTAGGAGCATAATTCCACACAACATCTACACTTTTAGCTGTTATATATTTTCCAGTGTCTATCTCATTTTTTTCTTTATTGACATTGTTTTTACATTTCTTAACACTTAGACTCTCTGAGTTTCCAAAACGGGATATTCCCATTCTCCATTTCACATTTGTATGAAATGTGCAGATCAGAAATGGTATTCAGCAGGTTCTGACCAATTCTGGAGAACCGGTAGTGGAAATTTTGAGTAGTTCGGAGAACCGGTAAATATCACCTCTGACTGGCCCCGTCCCCATCTATTCTCAGTCTCCCAAGTCCCAGCTGATCGGGAGGGAATGTGGATTTTGCAGTAACCTTCCCCTGGAGTGGGGAGGAAATGGAGATTTTACAGTATCCTTCCCCTGTCACACCCACCAAGATATGCCCACCAAGTCACAGAACTGGTAGTAAAAAAATTTGAATCCCACCACTGGTGCAGATTGGTGGTTGAAAGTGATAACTGATAATGGAATTCAAGTAGGTGGGGGTGGGAATGCAACGTTTAGCAAATGTCTCACTGTTGGGCAGGCAGTGAGGCACGGATGTGTGATGTTCTTTTGGGTGTTAAGGTATTTATGGACAAATGCATAAGGAATGCATTTGTGTGCGGGGATAGCAGAGGTATGTGTTTTGAGAATGTAAATATACATATACAGATAACCCTTGACTTACAACCATTTGTTTAGTGACCGTTTGGCAATGAAAAAGTGTCTTATGACCATTTCTCACATGACCATTGCAGCATCCCTATGGTCAATTTGGACGCTTGCCAATTGGCATGTATTTATGATGGTTGCAATGTCCTGGGATCATGTGATCACTTTTAGTGACCTTCTGAAAAGCAAAGTCAATGGGAAGTCAGATTCAAAGTATAGATAATTCCTGAAAAATTAGATCAAGTAGAGGAATCTGTCCATCTTGGCAAAACGTTTCAATATAGAAAGATGAAGAATTGATAAGATCTATAATATCTCGAGGCTCATAGGGAGCCTAAAAGCATGAGAAAAGCAGAAATCAAAGAAAGTGGCAGCTGGGGCTTGCTCTCTTTATTAACTAGTCTAAGAACAAGTTTTAAATCAATGTTGTAAATCTTAATTAAAATGCATTTTGAAGCTATATTTAATTTATTCTCTTTAACAAATGCAGTTGCATTGAATTATCTTGTATCAGTTAATATAAAAGGGAAAAGATAGCAAACACAAAATCAATATACAACCTTAATATTCAGTTTGCACAATGATTCGTTGGTTCTCTAATTAACTGATGGCTGATCAGGTTTTTCAAAAAACTATGTCCCTGTTTTTGAAATTAAATACTTTTTAACAGTCACCAGAGTAGAAAACATATTAATTCATTGATTGATTATGTGTTTTGATCCTCAGCATAAAAATAGACCATATAGATAGACTTTCTTTAGCCCTTTGCTTCCCAGCCAAATCCTTTGTCTGTCATGGGTGCACCCCTCATCACTATAATCAAGACTATTTACCTTGTTGCTGGTCATTCTTTTCAATTTCCTTCCATCTTTCCCAGCATTATATAAATTATATTCTCAAGAAACCTGTGTCTTCATATAAAGTATGCAAAATATGATAATTTAAGTCTGATCATTTAGACCTTCAGTAAGAACTTCGAATTGAATTGGTGCATGATCCGTGGTGGTGCAATAGTTAGAATGAAGTATTGCAGGCCAACTCTTCCAACTGCCAGGAGTTTGATCCTGACCGGCTTCAGGTTGACACAGTCTTCTATCCTACTGAAGTTGGTAAAATGAGAACCTAGATTGTTGGGAGAAATATGTTGATTCTGTAAACTGCCCAGAGAGTGCTGTAAAGCATTATGGAGTGGTATGTAAGTCTAAGTGCTATTGCTATCCATTTGTTAGCTTGTTTTAAATTAATATCTATTATTTACTGTCAGCAGTCTTTTCCAACACCAAAGTTCAAAAGTGTCAATATTCTTTTTATTCTCCTCCAAACTCCAATTTTTATATCCATAGAATGTCAAAGGAAAGTCCAAAGCCTATTGTTTTTGATGTCTATAAACATAAACATATCAGAATAATTGAATAACTGTTCCAATGCCTTCATTGTTTTTCTGCTAAGAGCTACTAGGGCATATTTTTTGACTGCTGGTTCTTTAATATTGATAGTTGATCCTAAAAGACAGCAGCTATCTACCACTTTAGAATCTTCACTGTCAACTCTAAAGGTAGCTGTTGTACCTGCTGATATTAATTTGATTTTCTTTATATTTAATTTTAATCCAATGTTTCCACTGTGTTACCTGACTTTCATTACTAGGGAAGGCAGGGTATTTGCATTTCCAGTTATCAGAATAATGTCATCAGCAGGTTAATTATATTTCTTCCTTCAGTTTAAACCATATCCACCTCCTTTTAATCCAACTTTTCTTAGTAACTATTTAGCACATTGTTTGAATGAATAAGGAAAGCGGGCCTTATCGCACTTCGTTACCTGTTTTGCCATTTTTTTGACTGAAATATGGTTTCCTCTTCTTGTGTATAGGTTTCTCATGAGGACTCAGAAATGTTCTGGGATTTCCATCTTTCTAAGGACATTCTGCAGTTTAACATAACCCATATAATCAAAGATCTTTCTATAATCAGTGAAGTACTTTTTGACTTCTTGTTGGTATTCTTTGGCTTTCTCAATTATCCAGTGTGCCTTAGCAATAATGTTTCTTATTCCTCAACTTTTCTAAAGCGTGTTGGATGATTCTGAGCTTTATTTTGGTAGCAGGCGATAGTAAGCATAGAATACAATAGTTTGTACATTCCGTTAAGTGTCTTTTCTGATACCAATATGTAATTTGAGCTCTTCCAATCAGTTGTCCATTGTTTTGTTCCCCAGATTTGCTGGCAAGAGCTTGTTTAGAACTTTTACTGATTCTTCTTCTGTTCTTTGCCATATTTCTATAGATAGATATTCCATTAATTTTTATAGTCTTTTAACTTGGTCATATCTGGAGTACTGATCCAACTTTAGCTCCAAGTCCTGAAACATCTTATAAGTAAAAAAAAAATATTTCCTAAGGTATCATGGATGTTGGCATCTCTGCTGTTCAGAATTTTCAGTATAGCCCTTCTGTCTTTATTTGATCTTTTTGAAACAGTTAGTTTACTATTTGTTCTTTAGTGTCCTTTGTCTACCAGTTCAGGGTTTGAACTTTCTGCATTTGGAGATCTTTTGGAAGACTTGTCTTCTTTCTTTGTATTTGTTTTCATCTTTGAGGTCTTTACAAAGGTCATTTAATACTGCTTCTAAGAGCTCTCTGACATTCTTTGCCAAGATCCTTCTCTTTGTGTATTTTTGCCTTTGGGTTCTAATATCTCCTTTGTTTTCCTCTGTTTTTTTTTAATCTTTGCTGATTTTATTTGAAACCTGTATCCAGGATAGCCTGCCTTTAATAAGATATTTAGCCCTCAGAAATCCTAACCTTTTATTCTGGTTGGTTAAAATTTCCCAGAAAATGCACAGAGTGACACACACATCAAACAACAACAAAACATTAACAAGCAAAACTGCACCAGTGGAAGGATGGTTCCTCTTCTCCATTAAAAAATCAAAATTAAATTAAAATTCATCCATCTCCTGGCCTCCAAGACACATTAATGTTTACTATTAAAATGCCTTTATAGTGTCTTGTACCTAGTTTCTTTTGCTTTCTTCCATCCACCAGAGAACAAAATAAATTAATAAAAACCCCACCTTCTCCCTCCCAGAAACATGCAAGAGATTAATTTATATTTTAAAAATATTTTTGCTGCTGTCTTAGCTCTTCATTCCTTTTTCTGGATCCCAACTTTAAAAAAGTGAAAATGAAAATCTGATTCCTCACTTAGGACCCCCCCTCCCTTACACAAATTAATTTACATTCAATTGCTTCCTCTACTGCCTTAACTCATCCTTGTTCTCTCCCCCCTCCACCCATTACAGGCAAGAGAATAAAGGTAAAATCACTACTTTTAAATCTATTAAAATCATTACCATTCCAGTAAGGCAGAGCACAGCAGTATGGAAAAAACAATTTTTCTAACATAAAAGTGCACTATGAAATAAACTGGAACTCTAAATACATGTTTCTACAGTTGAATATATTCTCTGAGATTGTGATGTCCTATTTTGTAGTCATTAAGCATGCCTTATTCCAAGAATACTGTCCTACATTTCAAGATAACAGGCAATGAACTGCTACCTCAGCTATATTTGGTGGACCACAGACAATATAAGGTATATATTCAATATTTATTTATTTATTTATTTAGCCACCTATCTCATTGCAAGGCAACTCTGGACAGATTATAATATTAAAATACGCTCTTCCAATTTGTGGATATGATTAAAAAAAATAAGCATTGAGCAGTTGACGTACTTGTTCTCTTTATTAACCCTCTTCTACTTTTTTTTTTAAACAAGGCAAAGGCATTTGACTAAGTTAAACTCAATGAGGCGGCCTATAAAGGCAGCCATTGCTGGAGGCAGTTAAATGACAAACTGGAAGATGTATACATTCAAGCTGGGTATTAAGTACAGCGCTTCCACATTTTGGGTGATGAGTAATTAATACATAATCAAGAGTGACATTTGGGGGATGGGAATGAAGCCCTGGGGAGGTAATGTAAGACAGCTGTGAGGTTACAGCAACGAGGGACATATGGGACAGGGTAAGATATAGATGCAGACGGTTTTCCGTTTTGTGGTGCAGCACACAGTGGGAGCTGGTAAACATAATTATAAGGTTTCACACCTAGCAAATTTCTGCTATAATCAGTAAGATTGATTTAGCCACTTTGCAGATATATATACCTATTTAGGTAGGCTGCTTTCTCTGCTTTTTTTCTACTATTGCTATTAGACAATAGGCAAACAGATTGGAAAATCAGGCATGATGCTTGATAGTAGATTGACCTTTTCTTCCTGGCTCTATCATCCTGCAGACAATCAACTGTTTGCTTTTTAAATGTTTTGCTTACAGGGGGATCAAGCATTCTATTTCTTATATCCAAAGTGAGGCAAAGTATATCAGATTCAGAGATCAGACTCAATCATACCCGCTGATCTTTGCGGCAGATTAAGCCGCTTCGCAAGTTGGAAATAATTTCCTTTGCTGCTGAAAGTTTGGCAAAGCTGACTTCTAGATCTTTGTCACTGAGCAGTAAGTCCATCTTTCAGAATAATCAAAATGATTCCCAAATGCCACAATTAACCCTTCCCTTGTGGTGCCATTTCTTTCTGATGTAACTCCTGAGCTTTTGAGATGGGTTGTCATTAACTTCCTCCCCCCTTAATTCCCCTGTGATCTACTTGTAGGAAGTTAGAACTCACTCCTCTCCTAGAAGAATGAAATATACTAGGAAATATTAAAAAGGAAAAATATTTTACTTTCCTGGATGAGAAAAGGAGAAACATGCTCACAGAAATCAGCCTCCACCTATGTTAATAGCTCCAGAAAGACTGGTGCCAACCTATCTACAAGACCAAAGACTGAGCCATCTTATCTGCAAGAAACTTTCTGCTCCAGGGTGATAGGATTAGGCCTCACTCAAGATCTAAACCAGGACAAAGCCATTAAGCCATAATAGGAATTGCCCAAAGCCCCTTCATTACATCACAAAGTTCTTCATTACATACAAAATTCAGGAAACATTTGCTATTCACACATCTGACCTTAATCTTGGCAGGCACTTTCTGAACTAATTTAAATAAGAAAGATGAAGTGGGTGGGAGAAAACATCTGACATCGAAGCTGCATTCCAAATCCTCACTTGGCAAAGGTTGCTCTTCGTTCTGCTGAGTTACATCCCAACAGCTTGATGCTGTCAAAACAGATTGTATGTAACTGGGGATGTGTCCCTATTGGTACAAAATCTATACACCTGCATAGCCTAGAACCAAATTAATGATAGCTGCACCAATAATGCATAATTTGGCAAGGAAACCATCCTATGCTAATTTAGAGCTGACCATGTTCCAATATTTATGGTACCTACATCTGTTTCATGAGGACAGAAGTCAAGCATGTTTACAAAGCAGTGTGGATTGGACAGTAGCAATTAACTGCTGTAGTATGATTCAAGATACACTGGACATGCACCAGTATTAGGCTGTGTTAGTCTGAATTCTGTACTCCCCAGATATGGCAGACTATATTTTCCAAAAGTCCCAGTCAGAAACCCATTGGTCACACTGGGAGGACAATTTCCGAGTGTAATGTATATAGAGTTCCGAGTTCAATGCATACAGAGGACAACAGAAGGGGAAAGATTGGGATAGGCCAAAGAAAAAGTTGACCAATTTCTTTACATTCCACAGAAGTTTATTAAATACTTCAAAAAAGGTCTTTTTCCTCTCTAAACGAGACTTTCTCCACTCACAGTGTCAAGACTGAATAACAAAGGGAACAGATCTTTGAGTTCAAAAATGGGCAATCAGCAGGAAGGAATGCAGACAAACAGGTAGGCAAAATATTAAATCAGTGGTGTAAATGCCTAATAGGCAATTATCCTGACTGAACTAATAAATCACAGTTAGTTCATAGCAGATGGATGGAGTTAAAGAATTCCTTAGCCAGTGTACTGATTGGGCAATTCCGGAGTGGAAATCCAAATACCTTAAAGTTGCCAAGTTTGAAAAACACTTATTTACAGGTTCACGTTTCGGAGCCTTTCCTCACCAGCAAAACTTAGCAAAACTCAATTACTGCTGGCCTAATCAGTTAATCTTGTTTCTACTTTATGTCACCAGGGACAGGCTAAATCAAATGTGTGCTGTCCACCAAGGCAGTACAGATCTTTGAAAAATGTGCTTTGTTTTTAAAAAGGCTTGAGCAAAAGCGGCCTTTTGAGGCAAAACTAAAAAGCATAGTAGAGTCCCACTTCTAAATTACAAAAGGCAGTGGGCGGATTGCTCTGCTGAATATTCATTTAGAACATGTCTAGCACATGAACCAAAAACACAAGTTTCTGAGATTGAAACAAACCACTCTTCAAAACAGACGACCTTTGCTCTTCCTTGAACTTTATCATGGCTAATCGCCGGCTCTCCACAAGAACTTTACCACACTGTGTGGTTGGATTGTTGAGCAAGTCAAAATTCTTCACTGGGGTAAGTTCTGGCCAACACACTCCGGGAGGGGTGGATCTATTGAAGGCAGTGATTGGCTGAAGCATAACTAGTGTCACATACTTCTCATCTTTCTTTTATGTAAGATGTAGCCTTTGTGTCAAAATTAATTGGGCATGAGAATCTACCAATTAAAATCTGCCCTTGTAACTTGAATTTAACTCCCTCAAAAATCAGATTGCAATGAGGCAGAATTACCTTGTTTATTTTTCCCAACATGGTTCTATGATAAACAGGAAGAAAAATGATTTATTTGTAATGCATAAATCAATGGGATTACACTAGTTAAATCATGTTTAAAAAGTATTTATTATTAAATGTATATGCACCCATTTGACTACCCCATACAACTGTGGGCAGCCTAGGAATGAGAGAAAATTGGTGTCAAGAAACCAGAGGCTAACACTGGGATTTTCAGGCCATTCTGGTGATATAAAACTGTTTTTAAGGAAGCCTTTTAGACATATCTGACTGAAGTAATTCTTCTTTAAATAATAGCTGTTGGAAGACATAAAAATGGTATGTATTTATTTTTTTGTTTGTTTATCCAATATATATGACTACCCATCTTACTTAGCAATCCTGGGCTCAAGTCAAATTAAATGAAAACAATAAAAACACTATAGTCCCAAAGGTGCTTTTTCGGGAGGTATCTGGACTTTCTTGTTTTTTCTTTTGAAGATATTTCACTTCACATCCAAGAAGCTTCTTCAGCTCTCATAGGATAGTGGGGAATGGAAGGATTTATATTCCTGGCCTATTCCTTCTTGGATGAGAAGCGAAACATCTTCAAAAGAAAAAACAAGAAAGTCCAGTTGCCTCCTGAAAAAGCACCTTTAGGACAACCATGACCTGGATAACTGAGAATCTCTACAGACCAATAAAAACAGTATTAAAAAATAAAATAAAATATGAGAAACAACAATCTAAATCACTAGCACAACAACAAAAGTGGATCCCTGTAAATGCTTATCTAACAAAATGACAACAAGCAGTCGAAAAGACTTTCTGACCTAAGTGCTTACTGTTCTTATTTATTTGTCTTCTGCATGAACATTTCTGGGAAACGTGCATTGGCCAAAGCCATGGTTTTGGATGTAGGCAATGTATGACTTGCATGTTTTGCCATAAGAGTTTCCCTTTAGATATGACAATAGCAATCTAAAAAGTAGAACTGCATAAGAACAATAGACCCAGTTATCAGCATCTGTCCTGAGATTAAAGTCCATCTGTTATCATCCAATAATAAGTTAAATGCAATTGGAAATTCCTGAGGTCCATTCATTGCAACTCAGCAATGCATCTTTCATTTTGAGCTCTGCTACACCCTTCCCTGCTTTCAATCAAGCCCATTGTGTTTTCCCTCCATCGCCCTTATCGTCCCTGCACTGCAAACATATGAAGGCTTTGCAGAGAGAACACTTTCAGCCAGCAGAGCCAGATATTATAATAGCATTCCATGCGTTTCTGAAAATAAGCTGGGAGGGAGGCCGTTTGTCCCACATATTGGAGCTTGAGTGGTATCTGGCACTGGAGCATCCTAGAGAGAAAACATTGGATGGCGAGGAGACAACAGAATTTTTCATAATTTACCACTGCTTTGCACTGGCCATTCTCCAATGAACAGGTGTGTTAAGGAACAAGTGGATAGAACATGCAGAGGATTCAACCTGTTAACATGACATCTGAGCCCTCCCCCATGTGTTTCTGTAGTACTGATAAAAGTCCATTGGAGGGCAGCATTTCAAAGCTTCCTGGGATTCAAAGCTTCCTGGGACTAGAGGCCAAAGTTAAAATTAAAACTGTATGGTGAGATCTTTTACCTGCACATTGACATTGTGTTTCCTGATTTCTTTGGCTTAGATCGGTAGATTCAAAGCTAGTGCATGGGCAGCCCAGTAGAAATGATATTAGAGAAAAAGGAACTCATTAAGGAGGTAAGATTGAGCTGAATTGAAGGATCTTAAGAAATTGCCCAAAGACATTTCAGCTTTGCTTCAAGTGCCCATCCTTTTCAATTAGCGACCAAATGGTTTCTCTTGAGTTTTATGGCAGTGAATGAGGAGATATCAAACCAAAGAGACTATGAATCCGAAGATAAAAAATATAGAAACGGCTGGTTCAAAAATAATGCCTAGAATTTTATAATTTCACGATTGACGTGAAGATTGTTGATCTTCATTAAAATTCAGCCCATCTAAAGAAAATTCAGCCCATCATTGCAGAGGAAAAGCAACAGCTAAATTGTGCATTTCTGAGAAAAAGCACCGATAAAACTATCAAGCCTCTGTATCTCGTCGCTTCTCCTGGAGGAAGTCCTAATGCTTGCTTTGTAGCATCTTGATCGCAGGTATCATTTGATAAGAGTTTCATTTTGTTTCCCCCTCCGCTCTCTGAATGCTCTTGCCTCATTCTGCTGGGTTTTTTCAGCTTCCTTGAGCTGCCACCTAGTCTAGGACCATCTTGATAGTTTCTCGATGAGTGAAACCACAAGTGAGTGAGGGATGTTGCTATATGGAAATTAGTTACAACGTCAGGAGAGTGAAATACAAAGCTTGCTGGGGGAATTTTTTTTTTTTTGCCCAGCTCTGAAGATCTTCGTTCTTAATATACACTCAAGAGAAATGGATCTGATGGAGGTGCTCGTTATGGCCCTTTTCCTAATGGCGGTCAGAAAAGGTACCTCTTCATTCCTGCTTATTTCTGCATCTTCATTCCTCTCCAACTTTCTATTCCCCCCCCCCTTTGGCTTTTTCTAAATAGCTTGCCTTCAGAAGTTGAAGGTGCTCCATCACTGGGGGCTTTCAAAAAAGGGACCGGACAATCATTTGCCTGAAATGGTATAAGGTCTCCTGCTCTAGCAGGGGGCTGGTCTAGAAGACCTCCAAGGACCCTTCTGACTCTATAATTTGTTCTACGTTCTCAAGGACCTTTAGATGAGGCCTCAGCTCAAAGCCATCATGTCTCTTTATTAATTATTCAAACCTTCTCCTTTATTTTGGCCTTGCCTTTTGCGTTGAAGTTGTAATTGTTGGCATCAACAACACTTGGAACATGAAGCTTAGAGCTGCTGCTTCTCTGTTCTCTTTGTTCTGCTCAAGACAGAAGTAATCTAATGTGATCCCACATACATTGCATGGAAGAGTTCCTGATTAACCCCATGCTAAAAGGGATGGGAAGAGACCCTTGATTCATTTCTTCTGCAGTTCTTCAATGGCCCTCAAATAGCTACAGAAGTGAAACTGGAAAGGCAGTGGAGTGGCCGTTAGATGGCAAGTCTCCTACCCGGCCCTTAATCGTCAAAATTATTTCACTGCTTAGATTCCAAACATCGCGTCAACTGTTCACACTAAGAAGAAAAGGTTCCTGTTAGGAAAAGTGGAAGAAGAAGCAGGCTACACTCTTTGAAAAGTTAATATGTAAAGAGGGACGATGTAGGGCCCGTTTATCACATTACATCAAATGCGGATTGCAGGGACCTCTGAAGGAGCTGCTTAACAACATAAAAGAAGCTAAACGGTTTTGGGCAAGGATCTATCTAATCCAGCACCACAGCCAACAAACCATTGCTGGAAAGTGCATAAGCAGAGATTCCAGCAAAAATTATTCTCCTCCCCTACCACTATACTCTCAATTTCCTCCTGGCTAGGAATCAGCGATCCCTGCCAGCTCAGTTTTAGCAGCTATTCTATTAATATCTGCTGTTGGGAAGGATCCACATAAATAGGTTCATCTGATACAATTTTCAGAATTTCAATGTATTAGCTATTTTCTACAAGCTTGGTCAACATGTGCTTTCCCCTTACTGATAATAGCACCGGTCCAAATAAGATCATTGGAAGACTTCAAAATTTGCATTCATTGTAAGAATTCTGTTTGTCTCCCCTCTTCGCTTTTTGTACTTTAATGGCTATCAATTCACAATGCAAAAAGTTACATTATCCGTATGTTACTGAATCACAATTCCCGGCAGCTCCAGTCCCCTTGGATAATGGGAGTGGAATATTGGGCGTTACAGTTTGATGGGAGCTAGAAGACCTCAGATTTCCTATATGATGCTATAACTGCACATCCGTTTTGCATTCCTCTTTTTCTTTTTTGATTCACTAGGTAGAAGAAACCATTTGGCAGTTAGCATAGCATGAATTTAAGAATACTGTCCATCTCTAACATGTGCACCGAATGATAAGTAGCAATAAGGCCATTTCAGTATGTGCAGCCTTTTTTAGAAGCTACTTCCCCTGGTGATTTCATGCACGTTCATCTTGTATGATTCCTTAAGGACTATACTTGCTAAGGACCATAATTGCTAAATGAAATAATAAATTAAGTAAATTAAATAATGTTATGGACAATAAGAGGGGAAATAAATAGAATTCTTACAAACATGCAGGTTTTGAGGTCCTCCAAGAATCTGTTTTGGGACTAGCGCTAGTATCTAGGATAGCATTTGATAACTGGTACAAGGTCAGTCATAAAGCGTTGAATGAAATTCTCTTCGACCATTGGTTTTCCATGAACATATTTCTCTTAGATCGACCTTTGGCCTAACTTATATGGGTGCGAGTTTTTTTGCTTCCTTTGGAGGCAGAACTGCATTTTATTAGGCTGAGCTATTAAAGTTTATTGTTAGTCTCTTGGAGCCTAATGAAACATTACAAATATACATTCAGAGCAATTGGCCATGCTTTCCCACTTTCCTTTGTAGATGCCTATGAGAAATAAAGATTTTAAAGATGTGAACCCAGATGTTGGTTGTGCTCCTAAAATAAAGGAAGCAATCTAGAAGAAAGGTGTGATTTTGGCAGCTTTGTGTTACATCTTTCAGCTGCTCTTTAAAAATTCAAGTTGTGTACCTCGCACAAGAACAAGATTTTTTTTACCTCCTTCTGAGCCCATTACTTGAAAATACATTTGGGGGGGGATATAATTCTGTAATGAGGAGAACTACAACCCGTCTTTAATCTGCTCAGGGCAATGGGCAAGGTCTCTCCATTTTACAAAGTGCTGCTACTTTCATTACTGGCCAAATTAGAAATTGTCGCAGTTTATTACCCTTTTTCCCCTTGTAGTGTACAGCTGATATCTTTTAAAAGTGAACCAACCAGCAAATGAAGAATCTTGATAATTGATGTATTTTGGGCTGAATGAAATGGCATTTTTATCTTTTCACTCCCTTGCTCCTCAATCAAAAGGAAGCTTATCTTTCCTTTCCCATTGATAAAAATGGAGGAAATTGTCCATTGGCTTCAGCCAATGCTAATAACGGGTAAAGGTTGGATAATTCCATCAGTGACTTGTAGTGCATGCACAAAGTTTTGGTTGTAGCCTCTTTCCCCATGTTAACTTTTATTTCTGTAACTAGCTATGCAGGTACAAAACTATCACTTATAGTTTGGTCTTGTTGTACTTTATTTTACAGTAGCAGATTTGTTTTTAATTGTTATTAGAAGACAGTACACCTGATCACCTCTACCCGCCGGCCATGTATGCTTCACAACGGCTCTGTAATCCACCATTAAGCTTCCATAATAATTTGCTGATAATAATCCAACCAACATTTGGAAACATTATACTCAATATTCTTCAATTATAGCAAAGTTAATGTTACTTATAGATTGTGTCCAGGGTCCATTCTGAATGGCAAGATTTCATGGTACCAATTCCTGCTGCCCTTAATATTAGTGTCACCCTTTTCTGAACACCTGAACAAAAGCTATCCTCTCTTTGTACCATCTTCTGTTTCTTTCAGATAAGACTAAAGAGATATTGAGAAGTATTTTAATGATTATTTGTGGGTTTGAATCTTGTTCATGGAGCTACGGTGAAAGTAATTTATCCTTTCAGGCCATCAAGGTATTGTTTTGCATAACAATAGATACTGTATGTATTCCTTCCAGGTTTTCTATTTCATATTTATAAGTCACTTGATTGGTAAAGCTCTGCTTTTCATTATCAGCTCATGGTTAGGCCAGAGGTTTTGCAGTTCTACTAGGTTCTGTGGAAATCTCACTCTTTTGAACCAGTGTTTCTCAACCTTTAAAATAGGTGAACTTCAGCTCCCAGTCAGCTATACTCCAGCTGGGGAATTCTGCGAGTTGACATCCACTCGTTTTAAAATCACCAAGGTCAAAAAATACCATTCTAAAGTTCGATAGGAAATTCCAGCTAGGAGGGGCTGTGAGAAAATATTGATGTCTCCAGAAGTGGTGCCATCTGGTTGATCTGATCTAGCTGATCCACTGAAATGAGTTTCTCAAAGCAACGGAATACTCTAATGCTAAGGATTTATTATGATAGGAGCAGTTCCCAAAACAATTATAATCTTGGTTAAGGCCATATTGGGTCAAGTGTCACTTTCTCGTTGCAACTGTTTTTTGGAGCACAAGACAGTTAAATGTTACGATTTCATCTAAATGTGACTATATATTTGTCATAATTGAGGCATGCCGGCATTATCTATTGGAATAAGTTTTTGAAATGAGAACTGAAGTAATTAATTCAGACCATATGTTGCAGGATAACAATTGCCATCAGCATGGAATTTTTAAAAATTAAATTTATTTACAGTTCAAGACCAAACATCAGCACGGAAGTGCTTAAGGGCCGTGGAGATTCAGTATTATGCTAAGTCTGCTCACTGATCAAAAATCTAGTTTTGTATGACAAATAAAATTCATATTAGCAAGCTGTGAATGAAAGAAATCAACCGAGCTAAACTTAGTAGAGACAGAAAAGGAAGCGACAGAGATATTTAATAAAACAATACTCAAACTTTGTATCCCTGTTAAAAATGTTTGTCTGTTTGTTTGTTTATGGAATTTTTATGCCATCCATCTCCCCTACAAAATGATTCTGAGTGGAGGGATTTATGTGACAATCCGCTAAAGTAATGGCTTTTATTCACTTTAGGGTACGACAAGAAATAAATATACATATATTTTTAATAATTAAATTGTTAAATACCACTTTACTAAAATTCACACTTCTATAGACATTCCAAGGGACGTACGTAGATGAGGTAGAGTTGCCATAGAGTTGCCAAAGATCTTAAAAAATACAAAAATATTTCCAAATTAAGACAAATGCAGCGGTTACTATCAACGGATCATTGATAGTTTGTCATGTCATCAAAAGTGTCTGTTGCCATACTCTACAGAAATGGGAGATTTGTCCATATCAATTGCCTAAAAAACCAAAATAAATAAATAAATTGCCTGATTTGGGGAAATGTTTACAAATAATTAAAAACATTTAAAAACAATTTAAAAAGCCCACAAAAAGATCACCAAACAAAGGAACAGAAATGGCAAAAAAAACGCCACATGGTTTGAGGCCCAGCAAAGTTCAGTGCTGCCCAAGAATTCTCTGTAATACTGTCAATATGCCAATGACTTATGGTAGCAACAACTGTATGTGTTTCGGCAGCACCAAAGACTTCTTCAAGCCATGTCCTCATGCGCTTGCCTGATGACCTAGTTATTTTAGAGCAGAAATAGAGCCCCCCTCACTGGAAAAAAAAAAACAAATTGCTTGTTGTCTGTTATGGAATCTAATGAAATCCAATGCTGGCATGTATAAATCTCCTACTAACTTAACTCATTTAAAAGAGAGGGTGATTGTGTGCAAATAATTATATTGCCATTTCCTACAGTAGGTTTCTGTTTAAAGAATGAATGGCCTGTAAGACTACAAACATCAGTCGTCCATGCTCATAAAATCCTTGACATTTATACAATTGGAACAAACATAAAGGATGATTTAAATATTGTAAAAATTCAATTTCCCATGCAGTTTTGCAAGTGCCCTGGTAGAGTTAAGTAGCGGCAGGCTTGAAAATCTCATAGAAACTTCCTCTAACCAAACAAATCAATGACATTTGTCTTCTTTGCAACTTCTTCCGTCTTAGCTTTACAATTGCTTCTACATACTTAATTCATTAGAGAAGCAATGAAAACAAGCAAGTCAGGTTTTTTCTATCTGATTTAAAAATATATATTTTGATTATGCATCATGTCAAATTTTGGACTGATGTCAAGGCACCGTTATACCCAAAGAAATAGAGGCAAGCTGGTTGATTCAGTTGCCCTGTTGCTAAAAACCCTTACTTAGAATGGGATATAAGGTTCAAAAGGTCATTTAAACATATTTAATCACAACAACAACAATAACAACAACATAAAGAGTTTGGTTTTGATTCAGACACATGATTTTGCCAGATATCAGTATATTTTAAATCTTAAAACGAACCTGTTCATTTGAAAATTTTGATTTAATTAATTTCAGGTCTGCCCAATCAAATTTCCTCCAAGTAATATGCCCCTTGGCAAGAAAAAAATAGGATTGTTAAATTTTTTGGATATATATATGCTGGTCTTGTTGTATTCAGATCTTTTCCCATGTAAGATTGAGATTGTCTTGGCAACGTTTCAGCGAGGTCTCACTCGCCATCTTCAGGCTAGGTTTTGGGATTAAAGTTCAAAACCCTTTAAGCCCAAAACCCAGCCTGAAGATGGCGAGTGAGACCTCGCTGAAACGTTGCCAAGACAATCTCAATCTTACACGGAAAAAGATCTGAATACAACAAGACCAGCATACCTACACCGGTGAAAATCTACGAAAACACACACACACACGCACACACACACACACACACACATATACACATACATACATACACACACACATATACATACATATATACATACATACATATTGGGTGGGGGGACTCTGATAATAGGAAAAAAATGTTGAATGTTGATGAAAATTAAAATATCCATATACTGTTTTTGTACATTTAGAATTGTAGCGCTTAATTGAAATTTGATCTCATTTCAATCCATAAGGCTTTCCAAATAATTTATTTACCATTAATTTATATTAATCTATTCTACGTCAACATTCATGTGACGGCTTGAAGCAGTATAGTATTCCAGCCTCATGCTTTGCATTTTCAAAGATGCGCTGATTGTGTGCCATTTTCTTTCTTTCACACCAAAACTCATGCAAATTTTTTCCCCAGCAGCAATCTATTCTGGAACCAATTTAGGAGATGCGATTAATAATTCATTGCATTTCTGTGGAATAAGTTTTGATGTAATATAGCGGTAACTGAGAAAATAGACTTCAGAACAACATTAATTTGAATTACAGCAGTGATTTCAACCCAGGAATGTAACACATTTTCCTTCTTTAAAGGCTTTTTAAAATTATTAACAAGGGTCAAATTGTTCACAGAAAATAAAAGTATATAAAATATGCAGATATTCTTATTCATGAGCATTTCAGTAGAATGGCTTTCAATAGAAATTAAAATATTACTTAATTAGATTTGTGTGCTGAAGTGAAAGATCAAATGTCAATAATGCAGATTTCTGCTACAGTTAATCTGCTTTCTACCTTAATTGATCATGACTGTCAGGGGGGGAATCTCAGGTTATTGTCAAAAATATCGAGATGGGTTGTACAACACATATAAAAGCAAATGAAGTGTCAATTGTACCAAGGCGGTCACCATCATCATGGTTTTTTTTTTACCAAAAGCCCAAAGATACTGTGCAAATTTGCATACAAGAGTATTCCTGGAAAATCTGTGATAATTTTTAGTAACTTTTTATTGGATCTGGTCAGGTAGCAAATACCAAGATAACTTCTTCAAGATATTTCACTGAATCAGTGGAACGTGTTTTGTACAAACATAAAATAAATGCCAGCATTTTACTTTGTATTAATGGAAAATCTAATTTATGGGATGCCACTGTAGGGCATTGCATGCCAAAACAACTAGACACAGACAGTTTTCCCCCCGTGCCATCACCCTTCTAAACACCTAACTGCACCAGCGCTGTCTGATGCCTAAAGATATCTAACCATGTAATAACACTGTATTACGATTATTCTTATCACTCCTATTATTTGCTCTTACTGGTATCTTATCTCTTTGTTGGTTGTATCTTATGATTTATGGCTGCATTTTACGATTTATGATTCATCACTTTGTTACTTGTTATGTACACTGAAGAATTTATACACTGGAGATAAACTCCTTGCCTGTCCAATCACACTTGGCCAATAAAGAATATTCTATTCTATTCTAGAGGGACTCAGAGGCTTAGTGGCTAAGATGCTGAGCTTGTCGATCAAAAAGATTGGCAGTTGAGCAGTTCGAATCCCTAGCACCATGTAACGGAGTGGGCTCCCGTTACTTGCCCCAGCTTCTGTCAACCTAGCAGTTTGAAAGCATGTAAAAATACAAGTAGAAAAATAGGGACCACTTTTAGCGGGAAGGTAACAGCACTCCGTGCATCTTCAGCATCTAGTCATGCCAGCCTCATGACCACGGAGACGTCTTTGGACAACGCTGGCTCTTCGGCTTTGTAATTGAGATGAGCATTGCAGCACAGTAACATGGTAGCATGGAAGCATTAAAGCGCCCAAACTTTCACAAATTTCAATTGAATGTGAGTCATGGATCCCATATTTTGGATGCATTTGAGGGGTGTTGTTTCAAAAATTGTTGCCCTGTGATGCAGCATTTTGCCCCATTGAAGGTTACAAACAAAAAGACATAAGAGTTTTAGAAGTATAGAGATATGTTCAGCAAGTTAACAAACATCAGCTACAGCGTCACTTCAGTGGGGTTTATTCCAACAATAGGTAAATTCTATTGATGTTTTTTAATCTATTTATTTCTACATCTCAGATTTTTTTTTTAAAAAACCACATTCTATAAATGATTTTTTAAAAAGATTTTGAGGCAGTTCAAAGATTCCTCAATATTTTCTGCATGTACAATTGTTTTTTTCCCCAAATTCATTTGGCAATCTGTGCAGATTAGATTTAGAAATTGGATCAATTTATTAAATTGAAAATTGAGAGCAAATTATTTATAAAATTTGAAATAGATTAGATCATTTCCCATACCCTTACCAATTATTTCTATCTGATTATAATTGTATTATAACATCCCAATGCCTGGATTATGAGGGGCGGATAACATGGGTTTTATTATTTGTTAACTAACATAGTTACTTTGCATTTTAATCTGATTTATATTCTTTCTTTTAAAGTGATGTTCAAGATTTATTAGCTTTTAACACTCCTAAACTGATAAACAAGCTGGAAACTAGTTCCATGATAAGAAAAGTTTGTTAGTATTGGGGTCTGGCTTATCTCTTGTGAACCCTATACAACCTTTCTCCTTACAATTTATTCCCCTTCAGACCTCATTTTAATAAACATGTATGCTATTATCCTGTCCAATCAACTTTCCTCTATCAGACTTCTTTGTTATGGGATGCAAGCTAAAGATTAGGGTTCCCTCTTTGAATGAGGAATCCCTTTTGTCTGAATATTCTGATAAATTGTAATAAAATCATCTTCCTGTCTCGGTTTGTCTCATTGGAAAATATGAACACCGAGGGACAAGCCTGAAAAAGCCATATTTGGCCATCAATTTAAACAATGTTACAGGCCTAGGAAACCATAAATTTGCTACTGAGGAAATTGGACTGGATTTGATCAAACTTTGAATATCAAATGTCAGGAGAAATTTCCTGACAGTTAGAACAATTAATCAGTGGAACAGCTTGCCTCCAGAAGTTGTGAATGCCCCAACACTGGAAGTCTTTAAGAAGATGTTGGATAGCTATTTGTCTGAAACGGTATAGGGTTTCCTGCCTAGGCAGGGGGTTGGACTAGAAGACCTCCAAGGTCCCTTCCAACTCTACTTTGTATTATTGTATTATTATAAATAAACTCAATAGCGGGACAAGCGAAAATGGGGCTGCTCAGAACCAAGATTCTAGAATACAATAATATTGGTCCTATTTCTCCATTAAAAGCATGGACAGAACGAGGATTGGAATGAAATCGCTATTGGCTTTGTTGAATTTGCATATTTATTAGTGATCTCCACTCACATAGCTTTGGAGAATATCTTTGTTTATGGCAGGTTTCCTAAACTAAAGTGTACCTCCCTTGGGGAGATTCAGGCATATGAAGTATCTTTTAATTGTACATTGTTACAATAAATCCAGATTTCCCAAATTACGGGCAGTCCTTGATTTATGACCTCAACTGAGCCCAAAATTTCTTGTGCTAAGCAAGACAGTTGCTAAGTGAATTTTGGCCTATTTTACAACTTTTGTTGCCACCGCTGATAAGTAAATCACTGCAGTTGTTAAGTTAGTCACACAGTTGTTAAATGAATCTGGCTTTCCCATTGACTTTGCTTGTCAGAAAGTTGCAAAGGTGCTCTCACATCACTCCGGGATGCTCCATCATATATGAGTCAGTTGTCAAGCGTGCAAATTTTGATCATGTTTCCATGGGGGAAATGCTGCAACGGTCTAAGTGTGAAAAATGGTCATAAGATACTTTTTTTCAGTGCCGCTATACCTTTGAGCAGTCCCTAAATGAACTGTTGTAGGTCGAGGACTACTTGTACTAATTTCAAGTGAGGAGTATGTGACGGAGGAGACAAATGCTCTTGTTTTTATTTTTTATGCCTTATTAAAAATAAAGCTTTACTGCAGAGGTGGGTTGCTAATGTTTTTACTACCGTTCGGGCGCGCTCCCATGCGCCATTGCACACATGCACGATGCTTCTGCACATGCACAGAAGCATCCAGGTGGGTAGGCGGAGCCTCCTGCCACCACTACAATCGGTTCGACTGATCTGGTCCGAACCGGCAGCAACTCACCTCTGCTTCACTGTATTGGTTTCATTGTTCATATTGGTTTTAGGGGAGGTATGTACATTAAGATTACACTGAAGAGTGGTGTGATGGTAAAAAGGTTAGGAACTTCTGCTTTATGTGGTCTTTGGTCTGTTTCAGAAGTAGTTCTAGTTATTCACTGTTTCTTAGCAATTACACTCATCTGTACTTAGCAATGGAGCTAACGAATTTGGCCTGAGCTGTGGGGATATTTAAAATTGCAAATAGTGTGCATGATTCTTGAGTATCTTGGAATGAGGTATAAAGACTTTGAACGTCTATGGCTGTTCTGGTTGCATAGAGCAAAATCACACACAAAAATGGAAAGAAACTATATTTTCATTTTTTGTCCCCTTCCATTCAATTGTACCCAATTCTCAGAGACAGCCTGGGCTAATCCCTGCAGTTTTCCTGAGAAGCTTTTTCAGAAGTGGTTTGCCATTGCTTCCTTCCTGGGGTTGAGAGTGAGAGAGAAAGACCCAACCAGTTTTATGCCTAAGGCAAAACTAGAACTCAGGATCTAGTTGGTTTCTAGCCTGGTGCCTCAATCATTACAACAAACTGGCCCTCATTATTTTTAATAAACCAAAAGAAATTTCCATTAAAAAAAACACTAGTTGGCATAATAAAGGCATTGCCACTATGGACATTAAATTCTGTGTGGGGCTGGATCTCTCTCTCTCTCTGTGTCTCTCTCTGTCTCTGTCTCTCTCCCTCCCTCCTTATTATCCTTCTAATGCTGAATATTTTGTAAAAATCAGAATCACAGGATTTATAGGGCCCACAACTATTTTTGGGCCAATGGCTACTATGAATAAAGCCTTTTATGTTACAACACCTATAACAATGGGCATGAATGTACATGGAGAACAATCAACTAGATAAACGAATTTGATGCCACCTGCATATCCATTTAATTAAATTTAAATATTGTTCTGATAAAGAGAGCCAGTTTGGTCTAGTAGTAGACGCACCAGGCTACAAACCAAAACAGTGGGAGTTCTAATCCTGTCTTAGTTATAAAAGTCAGATGGATGTCTTGGGCCGGTCACTCTCTCTCAGCCTACAACATCAGATTCGGGTGGCAAGCTTTTTGGTCAATTCATGTTGCAACTAATGAATCAACAGTCGATCGGGGGGGAAAAACAAACCCTGTCATTTTCATTTGTGGAAAAATACTAGGAATAAAAAAACCCTTTATATTTGCTGTACATTTGTTTCCTTATGGGTATCTTTTTGGGAGAGGGGGCGGTTTAGAAATGTGAATAAATAAATAATAATAATAAATAATCTGGGGGGCAGAGAGGACAGACGTGTATTACAACATTGTAATATAAATTCTGCCCTCTTTGTATTTGCATTGAGATCTAACAAGCAGTTATGTGTTTGTTTGTTTGTTTATTTATTTATAAAATTATTGGGCTGCCCATTCCACAATAAGTGACTCTGAACGGCATACAACCATCCAGTAAAACAGTAAATACGTAAGACAATCATTAGATAAAACCTAATAATTATGAAAAGTTAATAATTATGAAAAGGAATTAAAAATTATAAAACCAAAACTGTGTAGCCAGCCAGAGCCACCTTTGTGTGAGTTGGCCTATATAAATGTAATAAATAAATAAAAATAAAACACGAAAAGAGAATAAAAGAGGAAGGGATGTCAATAATAAGAGAGTTACCGCTCACATTCATCCCTCTCTTGGGCTTCCCAGCCCTGCTGGCATCACCAGGTCTTGAGGGATCTTTGGAAGGTCAGGAGTGATGAAGCCAATCTTATTTCTGGAGAAAGAAGATGCCACAATAGTGGCACCACAACAGAAATGGCTGCCAAGTTGGGATGGAGCTGGCATTGTGATCACAACACATATTTTATTGTTTTTGGAAAAAAACCACCTCTGATTTCAATAGACCCATTATTTCCCATTTCTACTGTATCACATTGTAAAGAGCACTATGGGAACAATCTTTGGAAATTTTAAGAGTTTTAAAAGCTGGAGACTTTACCAGAGTTCAGAGGAAGATTACAATACTGTCACTTCAAGATGGAGAACTCTTGTCTTTTTGTCTCTGTGAAATTTTAGCACTAAGAAAATCTGAGTTATGCCATTCATAGAACATTTATTATTATTATTATTGCATCAACAGAAGTGTATCACAGCGGCCAGTTGTTTCGCCGGATTTGGCATTAATTACTAGTCGGGCCCCACCCAGGGGCCTAGGACGGCGTAACGTATTTTCGTAATATGTGTGCAGATCCAAGCACTGCAGCCTTTTGCATTTGACTGATGGTGATTTTGTCAATTTTTAACTGTTTTAAATGTAATTTCAGTGCTTTTGGAATAGCACCCAGTGTGCCGATTACCACTGGAATTATCACTGCTGGTTTGTGCCATATTTATTTATTATTTATTTCTTTGCACTTCTAGACCGCCCCCTCTCCCAAAAGGGACTTGGGGCGGTGTACAGTCCACACAGCAAATACATCATCCACAGTAAAATTCATTAAAATTCATTAAATAAACAGATGAATAAATAAATAAATATAATCGTTGGATTTCGATTTTTAAGTCCTGGTATTTCGCGATTTTTTCATATTCCTTCTCGGCGACCCTGCTATCACCTGGTATTGCGATGTCTATGATTGTAACCTTATTTTTCTCAACCAGTGTGATGTCTGGTGTATTATGCGCCAGTATTTTATCCGTTTGTATGCGAAAATCCCACAAGATCTTGACCATCTGACTCTCGACGACTTTTTCAGGCTTATGTTCCCACCAGTTTGCTGCTGTTTTAATATTATAATTTTTGCACAAATTCCAGTGGATCATTTGTGCCACTGAATTGTGCTGCATTTTATAGTCAGTCTGCGCGATTTTTTTACAGCAGCTGAGTATGTGGTCAACAGTTTCATCAACTTCTTTGCAGAGTCTGCATTTGGCATCATCAGAGGATTTTTCGATTTTGGCCTTAATGGCATTTGTGCGGATAGCTTGTTCTTGTGCAGCCAGGATTAGTGACTCTGTTTCTTTCTTTAATGTACCTGTTGTTAACCATAACCAAGTCTTTTTACTGTCCACTTTATCTTTTATTTTTTCCAGAAATTGGCCATGCAATGCTTTGTTCTGCCAACTCTCCACTCTTAATTTTATCACATCTTTTTTGTATTCATTTTTCGTCTGTTGGGCCTTCAATAGATTTTTGTTCTTTACTTCGATTAATATATGTTCTTGACTTTCTTTTAAATAATCAGCCAGTGCATGTTTTTCTTCTTCAACTATTTGCTTCACTTGTAATAATCCTCTGCCACCTGATTTTCGGGGCAGGTATAGTCTATCAGTGTCACCACGTGGATGTAAACTGTAGTGCATTGTCATTAGTTTCCTGGTTTTTCGGTCCAAAATAATAATAATAATAATAATAATAATAATAATAATAATAATAATAATAATAATAATAATAATAATAATAATAATAATAATAATAATAATAATAATAATAATAATAATTATTATTATTATTATTATTATTATTATTATTATTATTATTATTATTATTATTATTATTATTATTATTATTATTATTATTATTATTATTGCATCAAGCAAATTGTATCACAGCGGCCAGTTGTTTCGCCGGATTTGGCATTAATTACTAGTCGGGCCCCACCCAGGGGCCTAGGACATAGTAACGTATTTTCGTAATATGTGTGCAGATCCAAGCAGTGTGGCCTTTTGCATTTGACTGATGGTGATTTTGTCAATTTTTAACTGTTTTAAATGTAATTCCAGTGCTTTTGGAATAGCACCCAGTGTGCCGATTACCACTGGAATTAGCACTGCTTGTTTGTGCCATAATCGTTGAATTATTATTATTATTATTATTATTATTATTATTATTATTATTATTATTTAAAAGAGTTCCACTTTTTCTTTTGTGCGCATTATTTTACAGTATGTTGTTCATGCTGTCTCCCAAATAATTGCTAAATCCTGTGATATGCATCATAAATATTTCACTGAATCATTATATTTCTTTCCTGCCTTTCTCAACTTGCATAGATCAGTGGCCCTCAACCTGTGATCCATAGACCCCGGGGGGGGAGGGCTGCAAAGGCTTGAAGGAATGCTATGATTTAAATCTTGAGTTCAGGTTTGATGACCTATGGCCGTGGTCCGTGGCCACAAAAGTTATTTAAAGCGAGAGTCTGTGGTGAAGAAAAGGTTGAGAACCACTGGCGTAAACCAATAATTAGACATTTACTGATCTGTTTAGGAAATCTGTGGCCCTTGAAATGTAGCTGGAGTCAAATTGCAAGGACAACTTGGAGGAGGATCTATTGGGCCACAGATTTTCTTCTGGAAGCGTAAATCCAAAGGAGGCTGCAGTATTATCTGGCTCCAGAAAGCTATGTGTATGCATTTGCCACATTTTTCTGGAGGCTAAGAGGACATGGAGTTGCTGTGGGTGGAGAACCATGTCCGATGTTGGTGGCAAAAATCAGGAGAGTCTGGTAGTACTTTCTCTGACTAGCAATTTTTATTAAAACTTTTATGAGCTTTTATGAGCGGTAGCTTATGCCTTTTAATGAAATTTATTAGTTGGGAAAGGTGCTGCCAGACTACTACCAACTGGAGCCCTGCTGCATTTCCAGAGAAAATATTCTGTTTTAAGTTTTTTCAAAGAGAAACATGCATCACCATCAATCTAAGTTAAAAGAAATATCGGAGGAGGAGATGCCCATTTTTCAAAAAAAAAAAAAGTCATTTGCTTTCTCTTCTCCGGGAGAACTTATCACTCACTTGATTTTCCAGTCAAAAAAATGTAGGATGGTGTTATTTTCAAGAAGAAGATGATGAGGTTTAGTAGACTGAGTCTTAAGTTGATGGGGTCCATCACTATTCGATTTTTACAAGCTTTAGTTGCCTTTTAAAGCAGGGGTCCTCAACCCCTGGTCCACAGCCTGGTACCAGGTCACAGCCCATTCAGAACCGGGCCACGGAAGTGGTGGGCAAGTGTGTATGCAAACAAAATTGCGTTTGTGAAAATGGTGTGCATGCATGAAACCATACCCCCTCCCCACGCACCACTGCTGCCACCACCTCCGCCAGTCCACCCAGCTGGAAAGATTGGGGGATGCTGTTTTAAAGAATGGAAGCCAACCAGGAAAAAAAAATAGACACAAAGACTTTTTCATTTACAAGTTTAATTAGTTGTCTTCTAAATAACTGTTAATATAAAGTAAGTTAATGTAAACTTATTAAATGCAATACGTAGTGTTTCTTTAGTCTAAAGGAAAAATTACAGAGAAACTGTTTAGTGTACCAAGGTGGTAATTTGCTTCAGATCAGTAAATTCAAAAATTTTCCTTCTATATTATTATTTATGCAGTACTAAAATGAATTGAAATGTTTTGCCAATTCTGAGAGCAAAGTTATTCTTTTATATCATGCCTTTACACAAAAGAAAAGAACATTTTAATGTTCCTGCTTTCTACTACAATAATCCTGTGAGGTGAGTTAGTGTCAAAGGGACTCTCTGACACCAGAAACCAGAAGGCAGGTTAGAGTTCAAAAGTACTGCAAGTTTATTCCCCTGCAGCCTCTACAAGAATCTGATCTTCTAATGGGCAAAGCAAATTGTGCGGCAGATAAGAGTCAATGGACTTCAAGGGGGACTGGACTTACATACCTTTAGGGGATGTAGGGACTCCAGACTGATAATGGTGTTTGACCCTGTCCTCAGGCCCATCTCTTACAGAGCCTGTCCCAGACAAGAGGAGGGGTCAAGCAGGGTTCTGTCTGGAATTGCTATTTGCAAGAAGGCAAGATCTGCCCCCTCTTGAATGTTATAGAACCTTATCTAGTTTTTTCCCAGAGGCAAATTGCCAGACTGAAAAGATTGCAGTGAAATAGACATTGAACAATAAAGTAGCTAATTTATACGCTAATACATATGGATCTGGTTATTTGTACCTGACAGTTGGGCAGGGAAAGAGTGACTGGACCAAAGTCACCCAGATGGTTTTCCTGCCTAAGGCAGAAGTAGAATTCACAGTCTTCTGATTTCTAGGCCAGCACCTTCAACACTACACCGAATTGGCTGACTGTTAGTTCTCTCCCAGTCCCTGGAATCATGCAGGCAAGGTGACTTAAAAAAATTCCAAAAGAACCTAGAATGAGTAATACTTATTTAAAAATAATTTGGAAAGCCACCACTCTATGAATTTTAGCTGTCCAACTTAATTATAGTAGGAACGTTGAAACTTTCTTGAGTTTCATTTTATCCCTGCCCTAAATAGCAGACGACTTGGTCTCCTCTTTTGAGTGAGGTGACCTATTTCTATCTGGTTTTGCAATGGTCAGATTTGCTCTCACTCTCCCTGACAACATCAGGACTAATTTTTACAAAATCCACTTTCCACAATGCATGCATATTTACATACTCTGTAGAAATGCCATTCAGGTCATGTCAGTCATTTAAATTAATTTCAGATCATGCATATACTTAGTTTGAGTTCAGATGCTAACGCTGCAAAAAATTCAGAATGATCTCCCATTGGGATCGGCTTTGTTGTTAATAAAGAGCGATAGCATCTGAATAGTAAAAGGGAGGAGGAGGTTGGTACAGGAAAATAGAAGCTAAAACCTGCCGTGATTTACCTGAAATAATAATAATAAGAAATCTCCATTCTTCCTCAAGATGAGATTTCCCCTTTAACACTAATAGTAATCTCACTGCTAAACAGCCTACTTGAAAGAATTTCCTCCTGGGCCTTCTCTTGGAATTTAATGGAAACGTGGGAAGCCAGGGAGGCTATAATGCAGAATTACAAGAAAATTCCACCTCTGGGAATGTCTCCAAAGTCCATTTCTCCTTTGAAATAGATATCTACCTATCTAAAGCAAATTCTCTTTCTTTGCTGATAGGAAAAAATAGAGAAGAATGACTTTGCCAAGCACCCAGTTGAATGGTGCATTTTTTACCGATCCATCTTTCATTAACTTATTTATCCATGTTGCCTGGAGATGATTATCTGTCTGTCTGTCTGTCTGTCTGTCTGTCTGTCTGTCTGTCTGTCTGTCTGTCTGCCACCCGTCCATCCATCCATCCATCCATCCATCCATCCATCCATCCATCCACCCATCTCAAAAAAGTGCAATTCTGAATGATGTACATCTAACCAACAAAACAGATACAGTATTCTTTTTGTGGAATGCTGTTGATAATGGACTGAATGGAACAGGGGTATCAAACGGCAGAGAATAACCAGTATACTCTAAAAATAATTCCATTAAGCTCTGCTTAATACGTGTTATTGGGACACTGCTTGGAGTCACACAGAAGGTCAGTTGAGTTGGTCATTTTTAAAGAGATTCCACTCTGAGCCATTTGCAGAAAAAATAACATAATGGCGAATACATTTATTCTGGAGTAAGGTTGCAGGAATTACTGACTACTTAATCAAATGCAGTATTTAATTATTTAGTACTCTCTCATAATAGATTGGCGCTTCATTTTCAAAATATCTCTGGTTCTGAACAGCAGGTAAACTGGAATAAAAATCGGAACTAGAAAATATTTAAAACAAATGTGAACTTCTACTGCAGTTTCATTTTTACAGTGAGCACGATTTCATGAAAATAGATGATGGTGGTGATATCCACTCAGTCGTGTCTAGCTCTTGGCAATTCTATGGGCCAAGTCTCTCCACATTTTCTGATCTTGCACTACAACTCTTTGAGTTGTTCTGTGCTCTGGCTGGTGACTGCTTTGATGGTGTTCAGCCAACGTGTTCTTTGATGGCCTGGTTTTCTTTTACCGCTAACTCTTCCAAACATAATTGCTTTCGCCAGTGAATTACCCTGCATTGCATGGCCAAAGAAAATGAGAGACAAGTTTTGTGATTTTGCCTTCTAGTGACATGAACCAGAATTTAACTTGGAACAGGTTAAAATATTTATTGGGGGGGGGGGAAATGACAATAATTGTTACCATTTTAATTGCCATATTTTTATTTATTTATTTATTTATTTTTATTTACAAGATTTATAGACTGCCCCCTCTCCCCGAAGGGACTCGGGGCGGTGTACAGGCGTCTCATTAAAAACAAATACAAAAGATAAATACCCTATACCCTTAAAAGCGAATTAAACCTAAATTCAGCTGTACAGAATAATAAAAGTTAAAACCCACTAAAAAACGTATCCCTAAAAATTTAAAAATGCAGACCTGAGGGACTAAAATTGGGACTAGGCCAGGCCGGCTAAATTGAACAGGTGGATTTTAAGCTTCTTACGGAAGGAGCGGAGGTCGGTGGTAGTTCTGATATCTGGGGGGAGGTCATTCCAGAGGGTCGGGCCCATCACAGAGAAGGCCCTACTCCTGGGCGTCGCCTGCTGGCATTGCCTAGTGGACGGCACCCGGAGGAGTCCCTCTCTGTGAGAGCGAATCGGTCGAAGGGATGTATGGGGCAGGATATGATCCCGCAAATTCTTACGTTGTTTTGTAGTTTTTATTATTTATTTATTAAATTAATATGCCACCCAATTCACTCCACAAAGTAGCTCTATTAACTGCTTAATGTTTGTGATTTATTTATTTAATTAAATTAATATATTTATATTTAATATGCTTATATTATTTCCCTGTTCACAAACTCTGGATTTATACCTTGTTTCCCCGAAAATAAGCCCTCCCTGGATAATAAGACCAATCAGGCTTTTGAGCGCATGCACTAAAATAATCCCTCCCCCAAAATAAGCCCTCCCAAAAATATTGCAACCCAGCAGCAGCCATGAGGTGACCACGCTCGCCACCTCCTGCACCTCAAAAATAATAAGATCTCCCCGAAAATAAGGCTAAGCGCTTATTTCAGGAGTCAAAAGAAAATAAGACCGTGTCTTATTTTCGGGGAAACGCGGTAGTTGGAATGAATAATTCTTGTGAGTCCATTAAACTATTTTCTCAGAAACATAATTGCTAGTTAGCCTCTCATCTTTTTTTATTCAGATTGAATGCTAGAGGAATTGAAAGCTTCGATGCGTATAAGACTAATTTGATCCATATTGAACAAATAGTACCGGCAACTAGAAAAAGCCTTCAAAAACATTCCAACCATAAGATTGGGTTTTTTAAAAAGAGTTTGTTACTCACAACGTATCAAATATTGTTTCTCAAATTTGAATGAGTCCTAAATTAGATACAGCAGCTTTCTTTCAGATTATTTATGGCTGTTCTATTATTTCAAGTTAAGGATGGAAGTGGTTTTTGGTGGTGACATATTAATGATATTTCATTTTAAATTCTGTTTAATTTCAGTCCAGTCCAAGCCGAGCAAACCTCCTGCTCTCAGAAATACCAGCAGCAGCACCACAACTGCAGAACCAGGTAAAAACACGGGAGGGAAAACTCTATTTAGGAAGAAACATTTTTAAAGTACCGTGTGTTTTGGTTTAAGGATGAGAGGACAAATATTACCTAGCAGGCCTGGAGCCCTGATGTAGAGAATGTAAAAATAAGGAATGTCTCACATGCCTATTTCTTTCCATGGTATCAAGTTGTCTATAGGGTAGAGTCAAAATAGTGAAGATGTGTGATCAAAGCTGCATCTGTTTTCCACATTCATTGTGGCCAGTTGATGTTTTGGACCACACACTGCTACATCCCTGCTATGTTCCTCCATTGTTACTGAGTTCTTTGTGTACCATCCAGATAGATTTTTGAGGGTATGATGACATGGTTCACTCAACTCTTTGGAGATGCACAAGACAGGATCAGCTAGCAAGTAATTTCCTTATTTAAGTTGCACATTGTAAAACTCTACGTTTATGAACTCTTTTGAATGACGTCTTAGGCCAGTTCCTCACTAGCGATTTATACTATTTTACAATTTCATCCAACTAACCTGGAGATGGTTGAAAGCCTTCATTATTTCAATTATTTTGACACTGAAAGGGATGGATGCTGCTGCAAAATACGAATAAGGAAATGGTCTTAATTTGCTTCTTATCTTTTTTTCCCTCCTCTAACCAGCAATTAATTTTGTTCACAAGATTGCTTTCTATGGGCAGGAGAGGGAGGAAAAAAATAGGATGGGAAGAACAGAAAGGGTCTCACTTTTATTCTGCTCCACCAGTCACTCCAATCCCCTGGAAAAGGGAGAAAAGAAATGGCTGAAAAGCTTATCAAGGTGGAGTGAACTGGAGCTGTGGATATGAGTTTAAATTTGTAATTTAATATTAAGCAACTGCTTTTTATTTGTTAGAATAATTAATCAGTGGAACAGCTTACCTCCAGAAGTTGTGGATGCTCCAACCCTGGAGGTTTTTAAGAAGAGATTGGACAACCATTTGTCTGAAATAATATAGGTTTTCTTGCTTGAGCAGGGGGTCAGACTAGAAGACCTCCAAGTTTCCTTCCAACTCTGTTATTCTGTTTCAGAGATTTGTATTCCATTCCCCCCCCCCCCAACCTCAATAACCCTCTATATTACTATATGATTAAATATAATGGAGTTAAAAATGAATTTATTAAGATTGAAGCAATGAAAGGAAGGCAAAAAAAATCAGCATCGGATATTTGTATAAAGCTTTTGATTTTAATAATTGGGGGAAGAAATAAGGAGGTTGCCTAGCAACAAAACAACCAAATGTGTTAAGTAAGGAGCTTCTTTGGGTAAGATTTCAATTGTTGTAGAATCACTCAAAAAGTGACTTTGTTGGTCCTCTGATGTCTTTATACCCCTTGCTATTCACTCGCAAAGGGAGCCTGTTTATTAAGTCATTTTTCTTCAGTCTCCCCTTCCTCGTGACCCATTCATTCTTTTGATTTAAGAAATGCCTTTCTGAATTTTTTTTGGTTTGGCCAAGATGATAGCCTGATGCACTTTCCCAGCTGGATTTACCATGAGCCCTTATTGATGGACCTCCCTGTATTCCTTTATCTTTCCCACATGTGTCAGGAAAAGAAGTTTGAATCACTTTCATTTCTGTAGGGGATTCCTTGAAAATACATCATTTCTTCTCCATTGATTCTCCCTTATAGCTGACTTTTTCCATCAGCATCTCCCCAATGGGGAAAGAGGAAAACATAGTTTCATCATTTTTTCCTATTACTAGAGTCAGAAGGGAAAAGTAGCAGAACATTTTCCAGTTTGGCAAGGAGGAAGAGGAGGAGGAGGAGGAAGAGGAGGGGGAAGAGGAAAAACTTCTCTTTCACTGTTCCATTACTGAACCTATCAAAGAAAAAGCACAGCTTTACACCTTCTCATTGGTGAACTTGTAAAAATAATATGGCCATGTATGGCAGTGATTAGTGATTGCTCCTATCACTATACTCAACAACCAAACAGAATGCAGAGGTTTGTCTTTGCTAAAATGAAAAATGCTTGGACTGACACAAGTTAAAAACACTACTTAGGTGTGTAGCAGGAAATGGTGTGCAGAGGTTGCTTTTCTGGTGGCCTGGGGGTGAAGAAAGGAGACAACATCATGCAGTCCTTTCCTTGAGAAATGGCCAGCGGACCAGGCTCATGCCAAAGCAAGCTGGTAGTGCAGACTAATGTGTATATAATTCACATTCAAATCTTTAAAAGACTCCTTCTGGCATTCTTTTAGTTCAGCTTCATCCCAAATCATTTATCACTTCATTTTCAATTCTATCTCCTCTGCTGTCTGTTTCTTGTTTATTCTTCTCCGTGTCCAAAAGAACCTCTTATTCACTCTGCATTTTCTCTGCTTCTTTTTCTCTTACATTCCAAGTTTTAATGTCCCAAACACCACTGTCATCGCTAGAGGGATAAGCTTCTTCAGGGGCACAGAATGAGATGTACGGATCTCCCAGTTATCTCCTTCGTCTGACTGCTTTATTCTGACTATTGATGGAAGATAGACTCTTCAGAACAATAGCATTCCAAAATACGATAATGTAACATTGATTTAGAAGTCCACGTGGCCCTGTCATTGTTTTTCAAAATCTATGTGCATAGAGATCAGATGGGGGGGCAGGCTAACCAATTTTCACTACATCCATCTCATCTGTTCCTGGTTGTCAAAGAATATAATTTGCTTTCCTGTTTGAAATTATGCTGGTGTTTTCCAGGAATTCAGTCCCTATTTTAAATTGCGCAGTAGTTCACAGGTGTGTACCTGTGAATCGGCTGGACAAAAATAGCTAAGTGCCCCACTGGGATTCTTCCCAGGCAGAGGCGTCTACCTCAGCAGTGGTATTTGAGGTTACCTGAGCTCCATGCACACTCACCTCAGTGACATTTTTATCAAAGAGGCAGGAAGCTGTGTGGGTGGTAGTTTGTGTTTACTCAACCTCACCGATAAAAGGACTGGGGCAGGGTGCGGAGGGAGAGTGATTTTTATTTCTTTTTTAGTGACCTTTTTGGGGGACCCATTGGGTGGGGCTGGGGATTTGTACCACAACCTAAGCTGGGGTGGTTCTTGGCAGTTTCCATTTTGGGATAGAGAGAGTCCTTGACCTATGACCACAATTGAGCCCGAAGTTTCCATTGCTAAGTGAGACATTTGTTAAGTGAGTTTTGCCCCATTTTATGACCTTTTTTGCCTCAGTTGTTAAATGAATCACTTCAGTGGTTAACTTAGTAAACACAATAGATGACTGATACTGGTTTCGCCATTGACTTTGCTCATCAGAAGGTGGTAAAAGCGATCACATGAGCCCAGGACATTGCAACCGTCGTAAATATGAGTGTCTCCATTTTGATCATGTGATCATGTGGATGTGACAATGGCCGTGTGAAAAACGGTCGTAAGTCACTTTTTTCAGTGCTGTTGTGACTTTGAATGCGAACTGTTGTAAGTCGAGGACTACCAGTATTCTGAACTCCCTAATAGGTAATCCACCTGGGAGCATTCATTTGGTCAATCCAACTGAAGTGTGTGTATGTGTGATAGAAGGGCAGTGAATCATAATATACAATTCCCACATATACATGCCTTTTCTCCACAGTAGTTTCATACCTGCATAGCTATTGAAAGCTCTGGCGGAAAGCAAAATTGATCGTCACTTGCTGCTTTGTGCTCAATGTGCCATCTAATGTAAGGGAAAGCATTTTTTTAAGCATTTAAACAATTGTTGACTTCTTTAGAAATGGAGGAGGTATGCTTCTGCATATTGCTCTTAAGTGGAACAGGGGACAAAATCCTCACAAATTCTCAAGACATTTTGCCATCCTCTGCGCAACATTATCACGAGAATGTCTTTCACCTAAAATTCAGGTTGGAGAGATTTCTCGACAATTGGATTCTGCTGCTATCAGAACCTATTTCAGATGGATCCCCTTATGCGGTTAAAGCGATTGATTTCTTTGTACTTAAGATGGTTGACACAATCAGCACAGAATGAAGTGGATGATGATACCTGAAAGAGAAACAATGGGCTGTAGCATTTGACATTCTCTACATTCTCTGGTCTTTAAAAAAAATTGAGCAGTGTTTTTCCACCTTGACAACTTTTTAAGATGTGTCACTTATGCTGGCTGGGGAATTCTGGGACTTAAAGTCCACACATCTTAAAGTGGCCAAGGATGAGAAACCCTGCAATAGAGTCAACTTTAAATAAGTTTTTTTTCCCTAATGAGTAGGGTTTTTTTATTAGCAGGAATTTTGATACATGATAGAGCAATCAAAAAGTCAACTGCTTATCATCAGATACACTTCATTCTGCTGTTATGTGCAGACACTGATCTTGATTAATGAATATTAAACTTCTGTTGTTGGGCGGGATAAATTTAGTGCCATACTATTACTACTGGGGCGGGCAGTAGTACATCATTTCATAAATGGAACTATCACTATCAAATAGTTGCCTGCAAATAGGAAATTAGAAAAGGGAAGTCTCTTATGGATCATTCATCCTGCATTGAATGCTTATAAGATAATATGAAGTGGAATAAAGATAATCTACTATCTTCTCTCAATAGTCATTTAGAGCTTTCTTCCACTTGTACCTAACTGTGGCACAAATATACCCTTGCAACATGTTCTTGTTACGATAGAGCCTCCATCTTGTCCCCAGTTCATGAGTGGAGCATACTTTAACTCTCCTTAGCTGTATTGTTACTAGCATTGTGTTTTCCTTCCTTAGTCCTACACCATCAAGAATGTATGAAATATATTAGGCTTTGTGCCCTATTGCCTTAGTGGGAAGGCTGTCAGATGACTGACAGCGACATGAAACAAAAGTGGTACAGGCAGAACAGAGATCAATAAATGGGGCAGCAAATGTCATGCCTGTGTTGTTTTACACTACCTCAAGGATTGATAGTTTCAAATAGCAGTGGAAAAAAGTCCACAGATCCCTAAATAAGTTTTCTGTTCTTAGGCATTTATCCACTTATTTCAGAAATCCTCAAAGTATTACATGTTTCACAAGAGTCTGAGATGGTTCCAGGTGAAACTTTCATCATGCAGCTATCACGTATTTCTAATGATCTTGCAGCTCTTCCATCCTTCCCCATCTCCAAAAATCTGTCAAAGAAAAAGAAAATCAGAATAGCTGCACTACGTTTTTTTTAATTGACATTGTTAAGACTATTACATTGCAATTCAAGTTGCACAACTTCCGATTAATATCTCAACTTCTTATCTTGCAGAAATTCCAAAATTACGTCTGATGGATGGAGGAAGCAACTGTTCAGGCAGAGTCGAGTTGGAAGTTATGGGTATCTGGGGCACAGTATGTGGTGACAACTGGGATCTTGCTAATGCTGAAGTTGTGTGTCGGCAGCTTGGTTGTGGTTCAGCCTCTCGGGCTTTCAGTGGCTCTCATTTCCAAAATGGGACAAGACCCATCCATATGAATGAAGTGAAATGCTCAGGGCACGAATTGTATCTATGGGACTGTCGGTCCGAGAGGAGCCGTGATTGTGAACACAAAGAAGATCCTGGTGTGATTTGTTTAGGTTTGTGAATGGAATTTCTGTTGTTTGTGTTCATGTTTAATTAATATTCATTGGGGATATGGGACCCAGATTTTTTATTTTATTTTTATTTTATTTTATTTGGTTTGTCAAACATGTACAAGATAGCAGATGTAAGTATAAACATGGATAATGTCTACGGACAATAAAAGGAAATAAAGTACAAATAAATGAGGACAATAGGACAGGGATGGTAGGCATGCTAGTGCGCTTATGCACACCCCCTTTATGGACCTATGGAATGGGGTGAGGTCCACGATAGACAGTTTGGATTTGAAGCTGTGGGGGTTTGAGAATGTAACAACAGAGTCAGGTAGAGCATTCCAGGTGTTGACTGAAGTCGTATTTTCTGCAATCAAGTTTGGAGCAGTTAACCTTGAGTTTGCATCTATTGTTAGTACCAATTGCTTATGTTGGTGACCTATGGTAGGACAGGACGGGAGAAGTGTAACCCTCCCCACCTTCTGCACAACATCCAATACCATATGTCATAGTATTCTTTTGGATTGCCTACGGGTGTGTGTGTGTAAGTGTGGGGAGCCCTGTTCTACATGGATTCTTTTCTTCCCTGAGCAGTTGGTTTCATTACTTGCACTAGTGCAGTGGTTCTCAGCCTTTTCTTCACCATAGACCCCCTTTAAAATACCTTTTGTGGCCATGGACCACAAAGACTCAAGATTTAAATCATAATATTTCTTCAAGTCTTTGTGGCCCCTAGGGGTCTGCTGACTACAGGTTAAGAACCACTGCACTTGTGGATGGATGAGAATCAAGTGTAGAGGCTCTGAGTCATGGGTTCCGGAGGGCTCTATCCTCATCTCCAAATTATTTAACAACTACATGAAAAAAAAAATAGGAAAGACCATTCCTTGACATTATAAGAGGTATCATCAATATACAGATGACACCCAGTTGTATATCTCCATCCTGAGATGATACTGGGGATACTGTCAAGGATCTGCCCCAGTGGCTGGAGGCTTTTAGTATCTGGATGGCATGAAACAAACTCGGATTTAATCCCCCAAAAAACTATAGATTTGGAAGCCCTTTTATAATGTAAATAATCTGTCTTTAGCTTGGGGCAGAATTGTGCTCCCATGCAGAGCTAGTTCCCAGTCATGGATCCCCTCTTTAAAGGCAAATGAAGGTCATGTCCAGGTGGGTTTGTACACAGCTCTACCTTATGCGCAAGTTGGGATCTTTTTTGGATCAAGAGGCTCTATTGTTACTCATGTCCTTATCACCTCATGTTTGGACAATTGTAATTCATTATCCATGGAATTGTCCTTGAAGACCATCTACAGGTAGAAATTTCAGCTGGCCCAAAATGCATCAATCCAGGTTGTAACCAGTTTGACTCATTGCCTCTAACAGCTTTACAGGAGCTGCGCTAATTACCAACATGCTATTGGGTGCAATTTAAGGTGCTGGCTATCACTTTTAAAGCCTTTCATGGATCAGAATCTTTGTATCTGTGGGACTGCATGCACTATACAAAATTTGCCTGTTCCATGAATTGCAAAAGGGAGGATGTAGGTTCCTAAACCAAGGTAAATCCAGGACTATCCCTACAGTTGAAACTGCACTACTTTATCAATAAGCCATCATGTACTGATGTCATCTTAGCCCATAAGTAAAATCCCTTTCAGAGATTTGCCTGAAGATACAAAGGTCTCACTCTCAATAGAGATGGGTCATCAAAGGAGCCTCACATTCACTTCTTCAAAGATTCAAATACTGTAGAAGGCCTAAAGAGGAATGGTAGTGGCTTTGAATTAGATGTGAGTGCAGCTCTATGGAGAGTTAAAAGGATGACCTTGCTGGAGACAAAGAAGATTCTTTGCCATGACAACCAGGAGATAAAAATGGATATCAATTCCCCACTAAAGTGTATTCAGAAAAGACATAGACCTAATAATAGGAGAAGATGATATTATGGTGTCATTCAGTGTTACAGCACTCTCTACATCCATAAATCCAGAACTAGCAAAAGAATCCATGGCAGCAGTACTACACAATGTATCCAATGTAACCAAATATACTAAGATTGAAAAACCCAGAATCATGGATCTCATCAACTTTTGCCTCACTAGCTATTTTCAGTTTGATAGACAAGTTCAGCAATAAATTAGAGGATCACCCTTGGGCTCACACTCTCAGGACTCATAGCAGAGACAGTAATGCAGTTTAAAAACTATAGCATTCCTACACATACAAACCAAAGTATGGATCCAGTATATAGATGACACCTTTGTTGTAATTAAAAAAGGAACAATTAGAGAAGACACATGAAACAATCAGCATGGTCTTCAAAGGATTAAATTCACAAGGGAAGAAGAAAACAACACATTCCCTTCCTGGATGTCCTCATCAGCACAGGAAATGGCAGCAAATTAGAAACAGATCTCTATCAAAAATTCACCCACACTAACAAAGTGCTTCACTATCAAAGTAACAATTCAACCTCCTGCAAGAGGAGCTGTGTAAGAACTTTATTTGATGAATACAAACTCACTGGAGGAACCCAGACCACCAAAAAAAGTAAAACACATCATCAATACAACATCTTCCAACAAAATGGTTACACATACAACTTTATTAAAAAATGCCTGACCACTCAACCCATTATGACCCAGTCAATGCAAGCTATAAAAAAGATAACACTGTCATATGTCAAAATCATCTCATCAACCAACAAACATACAGCTTAATATAGCACACTAACTAAAGCCTCCAAAATATCTTAAGTAAACCAAAAGACCCAGTAGCCCTAAAATAAAAAACAGGAATCATCTATAAAAATAGAGTCAAAGGACAAACAGACATTAAATAGGACAGGCAGGCAGAAGACTAGCAGAGTGTGTCCATAAACGCCAACTAGCAGTCAGAAGATTATTTAAATTATTTAAATTAGATGTGTAGCTATTTTAATTAAAAATTAGAGGAAGATTTGTGCCAGGTTTGATATGAATTATTACAAAATGGTTTTGTGAATTTTTTTTATTCATTGGGGAAAAATAGTAGATTGTCCAGTTGAAGAAAAACCTTCATTTTCTGAAGAAGTACTGGATACATTTTATTATCTGGAAGTTTCCTCTAATGCTTAGGCAAAATCTTCAGTTTCCTTTGTAATGCTTTTAATCGTGCTTTCTAAAGCAATAGGAGATGCATCTGATTTGTCCTCTGCTTGATTTAATACTTCAGGTTTTAAATTAGCTTTTATATTAGGGTTTTTCTTTTATAAGCCAGCATGAACGAGTTCAGTGGCCATATAAATTTTCTAAATAAATAAATATCTAGGCTAGCATGTCTTCTTTCAGTATACTCTTCTCAAAACTAAAAATATGTTGGTCTTTGGGCCACTACTTGTAAAATTTGGTTTCCAGATTCTTCAAATCCTTCTTAAAATGTAACATTAAAATTGGACTTGGTAATCTGCCTGCAGCCTGACCAGTGCAGAATAGAAGTAAATAATTACTTCTTAAGACCTTGTACACCGTGCTGCTATTAGCCACAGCCAAACGCCACATTGCCATTTTAAGCAGTGATATTTCACCACAAATCTTTGCCCAGAGCAAAAGATGGCACCATGTCTCCTCAGAATAAAATTGCTTCTGAAGCCATAACTGCCTTATCTTACTAACTTGTTTCACTGCATCAAGACCAATACAGCCACCAGACACTGGTCAAGACTTTTATTGCATCACCCACACATTCTGAAGTACAAATGTAACACTGAGTATCATCTGCATAGTGATGATATCTCCGAGGTAAGTTAGGACAGAAAAGAAGACTCCACGAATGACTGGAACTAGACTTTATTGAGATAGGTTATAGCAACAGAATCTTGAAACTCTGAATGAGTTTTCCTCTCCCTCCCTTTTATAGTAGTGAATTAGTGAGTAGTCAGTCTCAGTTTCTTTCTCGCACTTTCTTTTTTTCTCAGGGAACATGTTCTTGCAACCATCATCTCAGCTTAGTATCTCCAAGATCGTCTCTATGGTCACTGCAATACCTTACTTTAAATACTTGAACAACTTTTCCAGTGGTTTTATGTTACATACAATGGGAGAGAGCCTGTGGCATCTCATTACTAGCCCATTTCAAGGTAAACCAAGGCATGAAAGTAACACCACAGGAAAACTAAAACAATTTTTTATCAAGATAGGCTATAGTAACAAGATCCTGAGAATCTGATTATGTTTTTTCTCCCTTTCCACTTATACTCTAGTGAATTGGGGAGTAGTAAGCCTCCTCTAAATACTCTCTCCCTTCCCAGGACATAAAGAATGCTTCTGTCTATTTGTTTGTTTATTTATGTGATGGTTTCTGGATATTTGCTTCAAGGTCACCCCTCCAGGTCTCTACACCCATTAGAAGAGCTCTGCAGCTTATCTAGTTCCCCTCACTTCAACTGACCACAGAGATGAATACTATAGTCAATGGTATTAAAGGCAGCACAGGATCACTCTCCCCCTTTTAAAACCTCCTCCTCAGTAACCTGCAAGAGTGACAATGTGGGTTCAGTTCCCAACTTTCCATGCTCAGGTTTCAACCCTGACTGAAAAGGAACGTGATCAACTTGTAAGCCTCCAGGAAAATTACATTCCTTTTACATGTAATGTATCCTAGCTGGCCTTGCAGTTGTGATATTTTATTATTCAGGTTGTAGAACTCTACATTTCTCCCTTGAATTTCATCTGGATAGCTTTGGGCCCAGAGTTCCATCTGTCAGAATTGTTTTGAATTCTGTCTTTGATTCTGCATTTTGTACTGTTAGTCACTTAGTTCTGTGTCATCTGCGAATTTGATAAATGTCCGCAGGTTGCTTTATTTCAAGTCCAAATACAACACAAATCCTAAGACAGATCTTTGGCATTCTACTTGCATTGATGCAAGCTGATATTTATTAAGTGATACAAGCTGAGGCCTGTGTTGAGCATTTGGGGATAATGGTGATTCAATCAACCGTGTCACTTGCTAACAGTAATATTGTCCATCCTGCACTTAAGGTATCTTTTCACACAATACATGCATTGTTCTGCGTATTGGCTTTGTGTCCCTGTGGCATCATTCCTGTTCATCCCACTACTTGGCACTTAGGCTGCAGCCATGCTAGCGGGTCTTTCAAGAGGAAAGGTGGCCTGACAGTTCTTAAGCCCTCAGAGGAACTGACAGGATTTTTTGGGTAGACAGTCAGACAAATAAAATGTGAAGTAATAGGGCTGGAGGAGTAGAGGTAAATAATTTTCTTTACCTATAATCTGAAGTGAGGTGTTTTTAAATTTTATTTTATTTTTTGCCACTGCAGAACCTGTGAGTATCCCTGCTCATTCTTGCTCTTTGTTTCTACACATCAGGTTAGCAGAATCAAAGGCATAGGGAAACAGGGGACGTGTGGCTGTGCCCTTAAACCTGAAAAGGAAAGGAAAAGAGAAGAACACAAAAGCAGGGAAGATTAATAGAAGCAGATAGATAAAATAAGGGCAAATGGCAAGGATTAAGTTAAATGGCAGAGGCATCAATGCAATCTCTTCTGGCTGCTTGCTTATCAGTGCTGTAGGATGATAATTATGAAGTTTTGTTTTGTTTTTTGGCTACAGTATATAACTCATACCATGAAGCTGTTTGGTTTTTCTGGAAAGGGCACTTGAGATGCCACTTGGCAACTGTCTTACCATCACCATCTGCAAATGTCCTAACTGTGTGACAGGTTAGCTAATGTAGCTTGTTTGGAAAGTGAGAAACATGCTATCCTATTAGCTATTGTGATCTGCAGGAGGTTTCAGCTGGCTTTGATTGGAAAGGTTGTTTTGTTCCATATCTCTGATGTGCTTCATTCCTTTATTGATTCTGATCTATTGATCCCTACAACAATGTTCATGATGCAAAACCCATGCACGCTCTGTAATTCTGAGTCTCTGAGATATGGGCTGGGGTTAAGGTTTGCTTTCCCCGGGAGAATTTTGTTTCTTCTTGATGCACACAGTTATCTTAGAATATACAGCCTGGGCAAGCTAAGTCTCAACATATCCTTATTGGTCTAAATTTGAAACTGGTTGGTGAAGATGCTGGAACTTGTGGAGACCGCCAAATTAACTTATTTGATTAGAGAAAGTGAACCGTGCCTACATTTATTACCCCTTATAGACTTTTTGAATAAAAATGGAAAAAAAATCACTTATGATTTGTGGTTCAGTGATTAAAAAAAACAAACCTGAATAATAGAAAAGAGTAAACTTTCTTTTGTAATCAGGAAGTAAGAGATAATTTGTACTTGCATTTGCTGCAGAAAATTCTGCTTTCTACTTCTTTCTTTCTGAATGTTGACTTTTTTCTTTTTTCTGCTTGTCTGTCTTTACCTGTTATTAGTTTTTGTTAGTTTTTATGCTCATGGTAAAAATTTCAATAAAAACCTGACATTGATTCACTTCTTTGGTGTTAATTGATTTTGTTTTGTTTTTTAATTTTTTGTATCCTTTTATAATTTCAGGCTCACTGGCTAACAAGACGCCTACAGATTCAACAGAAAGAGAAACTGTGACTTCAGTCTCCCATCTACCTAGTCTCAGTAAGTAAAATCTCTTTAAAGTACTTCAACTGCACCCCGTGTAATTGCTTAAACAAAGTCGTTGTAGATTGCCTGCTTACTGAGAGCTTACTACATGGCTAATTCAATTTGAGCAGTGTTTTTTATTCTTCTCTTTCTCAACTATATCTTTTGGCTTAGTCCAAATTCATCTTAGTGGTATAAACAGCCAGAAGCAACATTCCAATCTGACTGACATTTGGCAGTAGACTGAATCAGTAGTTCATAAAATTTGCATTAGAATGATCCCTAGAATAATAAATGCATGTATACAACTCCCTGAATCAATATACAGGTAGTCCTCAGCTTACAACAGTTTATTTAGCTACCATTCAAAGTTACAACAGGACTGAAAAAAGTGACTTATGGCCGTTTATCACACAACCATTGGAGCATCCCCATGGTCACATGATGACAAGTCCGATTCTTAAGCAACTGTTCATCTTTATAAAGGTTGCAGTGTCCTGGGGTTATGTGATCAGCTTTGGTGATCTTCTGACAAGCAAAGTCAATGAGGGAATCCAGATTTTCTTAACAACCATACTACTAGCTTAACAAATGCAATGATTCACTTAACAACTGTGGCAAGAGAAGTCGTAAAATGGGGCAAAACTCACTTAAATGTTTCACTTAGCCACATAAACTTTAGGCTCAATTGTGGTCATCACTTGACGTCTTGGCTGGACTACTGCAATGCCCTCTACATGGGGCTTCCCTTGGGACGCGCTTGAAGACTGCAGCTATTCCAGAACGCAGCCGCACGGGCTATCTTCGGGAGTACTAGGTACTCCCACGTAACACCACTCCTGCGCGAGCTGCACTGGCTGCCTGTGGTCTTTCGGGTGCATTTCAAGGTGTTAATTACCATCTTTAAAGCGCTCCATGGCTCAGGACCTAGGTACTTGCGGGATCGCATCCTACCACACACTTCCCTGCGACTGATTCGCTCTCACAGGGAAGGACTCCTCCGGGTGCCATCCACTAAGCAATGCCAACGGGCGGCACCTAGGAGTAGAGCCTTCTCTGTGATGGGCCCAACCCTCTGGAATGACCTCCCCCCCGATATCAGAACCACCACCGACTTCCCCTCCTTTCGACGAAAACTGAAGACTCACCTGTTCCGTTTAGCCGGCCTGGACCATTTATAACCTTATTATACCTCCTGGCAGATATATTTTAACTGGGTAATTTTAATTGGGTATTTTTAGGATTGTTGAAATATTGTTTTTATCTACTTTACTTTGTACAGTGTCGTATTGCCTCCTCTTCTATGTTGTTATGTTTGTATGTTTGTATTCCATTTTATCTGTTTTATTTGACTGTACACCACCCCGAGTCCCTTTGGGGAGAGGGGGCGGTATAAAAATCGAAATAAAGGTAAAGGTAAGGTAAGAACCACCTGTATTCATTTAATTGATCTTAAGCTTAAACAAGAAATAAATATGCCACTTTGGTTTCAGTAATTAAAATTATTCAATAATCAATCATTATAACTAAAAATGTTGACCTCCCACTCTATCTGTTCAAATCTAATTGTGACCCTTGGCTCTAATTTGTTTATTTCTCATGGGGTCACAACCCATAGTCTCAGAACTTATGGGTGGAAACATTCCCTAAAAGTTATGTTTCATTGATGCATTTTGGAAGAAAGTAAAACCTCACCTCTGATTGGTAAAACCCCCATGAACACAGAGAATCAGAGTGTTAGGATGATTCTTGGCTGCCACTAACTGAGCAGCTTTGGTTATAAGAGTCCTGGAAAGAGAAGGGCAACTGAAAAAGTTGTTTCTCCCAAGGAAGAAATACATATGAAAAACAAAGGATAGGGGAAAAGAGAAGAGCCCAAGCTGGAGCTTCAAAGTTGGGGAAAGCTAAAACTAATTTGTTTGTTTATCTGTAAAATGTATTGGCCACCCATCTTACTCAGGGTAACTCTGGGTGGCTTACAATCATATATCTGATTGTATAGTTCATATATTCATCTGAAGGCAGCAGCTGAATATCTGGCTAAAAGTATTTGGCAATATATTAATGCAATAAGTGAATAAGGAGAAACTGTTCAACCTATGTTCTTGTTAATGTTACTTTTTCTACTATATACTTTTCATTAATCCATGTCCAAACAAGCACAATGTAAGATAAAATAGAAATGAACAATTTTGGAGGAACAAAATGAACTTACAGTATGGGTTTCATATTGCCCAACAGACTCCTCCAAAATTGTTCATTTTGACCTTTTGATCTTGTGTTATCCTCCCATGTAGCATTTCAGTTGTAATAGACACCTTTCTAAACCAAGATAAACTGAGAAACGAGTGGGATAAACACCTTGTGTCTCTTCGGCTGCTGTGGTTTGGCTTGTCTGTTTCCAGTTGTTGAAAGTGTTTTCAGCATAGTTTGCAGGCAAAGATTATGATGGCCCATGCACAGGAACATACAAATGCCACAGTTTAGCATACTTGAATCAGATATCACAATGCAAATGTGTCACAGGTGCATATGATTTCATTGTGTGCCTACAATGTTGGTCATCATGGCTTTCTGTAGGTGCCACAGGTGGAAATACTTGCATTGCTCAATTGTGAAATTGTCTAGTCTTATTCATGGGTACTTTCAGGATGTCCTGATAAAATCAATGTTCTTTAATAATATGCTGGTTTTTCTATAGTGTTCCATATTCTTTTTTAGATAAAAGTTATTGCTAATTCTTGAATAGACTTCTCTCAAAGCACCCAACCCCATTCTTAATCTATATCTTCAAAGTGATGTTGTTACTTAATTATCTTCAAGGTGATATTGGTTTGTGTGCTTGGTTGGGTATGTTATTATAATAAAAGCAGTCCCACAGCATTTTATGGGCATCTTTTTTGACACTGTACTAGAAATTCCTTCTGGATTTTCTGTTCCCTGGTTTCTCATTTAATCTGATGGTAAAGAAATTGTTTTGAGATTTTTTTTTAGATGAAGGAAATATTTGGAGACATTCTCATGAGTGAAGAGTAACACTAACTTACACTTACTTTAGATATGAGATGAAAGGGAGTAATAATTTTATTATATTACCGGTAAATAGAAAATGAAGTAAAAAAGATCCAGTTTGGTGATTAAGACACGAGGCTAGAAAACAGGAGACCTTGAGTTCAAGTCCCACTTTAACCATCAAAGTCAGCTGGGTGATCTTGTGCCAGTCACTCTCTTTTTAGCCCAACTCACCTCACAGGGTTGTTGTTCTGGAAAAAAAATAGGAGGAGGAACGTATGTGAAATCATTTGTAAAAATAATAAAGGTGAGGTACAAAGGAACAAGCAAAAAATATTTATCTTGTCTCTTTTCCAAGACTTCAAGGCTGATTACCTACAGAATCTCCCCTCATGTTTCTCTGCCGTAAAATCCTCCTGTGCCATTGTTTTTTGCTAAAAGCAGTGAATGGCTCAGCTACCCACACCCAGAAAGTTTCCATAGCTAAGTGTGGACTTGAATTTCGCTTCCTCGGTCTAAATTCTGACAGCTGGCAGTTCCTATCTTCCCATGCTCCAGCTAAATTGCAAAGAAAAATATATATGAGAGTATTGCCATTAATTATTTTCAGATCAGGAATATTATGAGTAGAATACAGTACTGAATTCTGCTGACTGACAGCTGCCTTCAATTTGGCAGATCGAATCTCACCAGGCTCAAGGTTGATACAGCCTGCCATCCTTCCAAGGTTGGTAAAATGAGGACCCAGATTGTTGGGGGCAATAGGCTGACTCTGTAAACTGCTTAGAGAGGGCTGTAAATGCTAATTCTATGCTATGCTATGATAGAGAAGGTATGCGTTGAAAGATGCTGTCACCTCAGCATCCTTGGATAACTTGCAAGCTCCAAAACATCACCCAAAGACCTTTGAAATACTTTTTAAAGCACCCTGGGACTGAAGTAGAAAAATAAAACAATATTTTTGGAAGAGAGATTTGCACCAACCTCCCCCCTCACAAACACACATACAGGTAGTCCTTGTCTTACAATAGTTCTTTTAGTGACCGTTTGAAATGACAACGACACTGAAAAAAATGATTTATGACCAGTGGTGGGTTCTTACCGGTTTGGACTGATTCGGCTGAACCGCTAGTGGTTTGGTGGACTGGGTCGCTGGAACCGGCAGCGACCCAGGCCTGCCACGCCCCCAAACTGGTTCTCTGGGTGGTGCCTATCTTGGTTTTTGCTTCTGCACATGCGCAGAACAATTTTTATTGTACTGCGCATATACGCAGGGTGCACATCAAGCACATGCACACGTGGAGCAGCCACAAGCGAGCTGGCAGTAGTGACTGCTGGAACCCACCCCTACTTGTGACCATTAAGAGCACTTTTGGCCATTGCGGCATCTCCAAGGTCACGGGATTTGCCTACAAGCAAAGTCAACGGGGAAGCAGCATTCACTTAACAACCAGCTTACTAACTTATCAACTGCAGTGATCCACTTAACAACTGTGGCAAGAAAAGTCATACAAATGGGGCAAAGCTCACTTAAATAATGTCTCACTTAGCAACATAAATTGTGGGCTCAGTGGTGGTCGTAAGTCAAGGACTACCTGTAGACGGCTTCAGAAAGCAGTTTTTTTTTTTTCTTCCATTTTCTCATTTCTATCAAATGTTCCATTTGCAGCTTTTACAATCCCTGAAGACCTGAAACCAACATCACCAGATCGGCATCTGCAGACGACCTGCATCGTTCTGGGTTTTCTCCTTTTTCTGAGCATTGTGATTATTATTATCCTTCTGCTGAAAAGACAGAAGAAAAACGGTACATTTCATGTAGTAGTGGGGATCACAAGTGCTGGGGAGGAAACGGCTTAGAAGAAATATTTTGTTTATTCATTCGATCATTCGTCATATTTATATGGCTGCACATCTCTCAAAATATAATTCTGGACGTCTTACAAGGAAAAAAAACTCCTATAGAACAGTAACATAAAAATAAACCAATTAAAAATATTAATATTATGATTAAAAAGCAAGGAGAGAGCAACTTGTTAAAATGTGGTCAGAGCTATGGTGGGATGGGGTTTTTAATGCCATCTTATTTAGAGGGCATTGCACTGGGGTAAACTGTGATTTGAAACAGGAGACCAATTTCCTTTTTGCAGAAACAACGTAATTGTGAAGGCTCCCTGCTAAGAATTCCTACAGCTAACAAGCAACAGCATAAGCTCAGTGCTTTTGTTCGGGGTGCCATTTCTGGAAACCTCCATTAGGCTAGAATGGAAATTTAAATCGGCTGAAAGAACGTGCATATGGATTGATTAGCCAAGAGGCTGAGAGCTTTTCTACAGATCTACTTAATGCAGCCACTAGTTCTCAGAGTCCTTTACATTACCCAGTTTATCATATCTGCACAATCAGATGTATTTGTATTGGAAGACAGAGATAAAAGAGATGGGTGTTTTTTTAATGCAGTACTCCTTAAGGCTGTGCAACACTTTGGATTTAATTGCCAAATGATGCTTTAGATCTTATGGGAGTGTAAAGGCACCCATGCAGACCATCTTAAAGCAGCCAGGTGACATAGCCCTAATATTCCAGGAAGGGCGGCAGCTTCTTCAGCATGTTGCAAGCAGTCAGGTGCCCCGTTTCTGCTCCAAAGCTCCAGTTGGAAATCAAAGTCAAAGTGCTGCTTAGCTGTAATCACCTTCAGCCTACTAGTGTCTGGCATCTCTTGTCATGTGCTTTTCAATGGACGTAGGCAGGTGGGTCACTAGTGAAGTAGCAAGCACAGTCGGAGTGGAATACATAGATCTGTGAAAGATGTATGTAATGAATATGATCTTACTACGAATGGGTGCTCAGATACCAAGCAAAGCTGTGGGTAAAAGAAGAGATGCGGGGGGGAGCTTTTCCCAGTGATCTTATATTGTGAGCATTTTATTTGCAGATTGTGTTATATCTTCTGCTGCAGTATCAGCTCCTGTCCTGATGAATCACACAGTGCAGAAGTTAACCACTGGACGGGATGTCTCCTTGAGCCTCCACAAAACAGAAGGTATCAAAAGCTCTTGCCTGCCTGCCTTAACTTGACTATCTTTCTTCTCACTTTTTTCCTTCTGTTTGCTCTATACAAGTAATTTTTTCTGGCTCTGATCAATTAGGCTAGGATTTCATCAGACCTGTCATCCATAGTGGGCTGTAGGACACCAGCAGCCAAACAAGCCAACAAACAACTTTTGTGGTTTCTTAGGGAAAATCTGTCCTTTTAGGTTAGCATTTGTCTGAGTAGAAAATCTCCACTGTTCAGCTCTATCCCCAACTCCAGCCATCATCATCTGCAAAAACTGAAAACTCCTGCAGGTTAAATTCAAAGAATGCTTAATGTTCCTTTCTGTTAGAGAACTCGACTTTATGCATGTTTGGAGGGGGGGTGGAAACAATGCAGCAGATCAATTTTTATTTTATTTCTTAAATGTGTATGCTGCCCATCCCCCTTCGCAAGGTGTCTTTGGGTGACTTGCAAGTTATAAAACAAGTAAAAAAAATAATTAAAACATTAAAATTACACAGATTAAATTGTTGTTAAAATCAGTATCTGCTGTTTGTTTGAAGCACTGATATGGCTACCTAACGTAGGCAACATGATTCTGGAGAGCAAATATAAAAACATAAGATCCTTTTAATCATCTATTTTCAATGCTGTATCCAAGAAGAATTTTTTTTATAAACAGAGGAAATATATAAGGAATAAATTCATTACTACAAGCAAAACAACTGAGACCAAATATAAATTCAATGTCATGTCAAAAAAATATTTACCCAACAGCAAATAAATTCATATAGGCAAGTTCTGTGAACTTTTCTTAATCAACCTCAATTACATAAATATTAACCAACAATTCCATTTGTTTATTTACAGGACTTATATGTTTACCTATCTCATACTGTGACTCTAGGAGGCTCACATACACCTATTAAAACGTGGCTAAACTGTTAAATGAATACTGCAGTGTTATATCATGCAGAATGAGATCCAGTTTAGTGTAATTCTTAAGGCACCAGCCTAGAAACTGGGAGACTGTGAGTTTTAGTGCTGCCCTAGGCACAAAGCCAACTGGGGGACCATTCTGTCTCTCTTTCAGCCCTAGGAAGCAGGCAAAAGCAAACCTATTGTGAAATATTGCCAAGAAAACTGCAGGGATTTGCCCAGGTGCTCCCCAGGAACCAACACTATCTCAGAGGCACACCTGCATAGCTGTGCATCTGCATAATTTAGAATGTATTTGAGGATATTCTTGTGATTATAGCACCAGTACAGGTATAGCTAATAGCCAAAATAACATCCTGAAATTACTGGTGGACCAAAAAAATGAGCAAGAAATGTTCATGAAAATATGTGCTTTGGTATCCACTGAGCTTCACTGGATTCAGTAGGATTAAATGTTAATATGCCATAAGTCTCCTTCTATTTCAATATATTAGCAGAGATAATATCACACTCAGATGATGCTGGTTGGTCAATTCCTGTCACAATCAATGAACCAACACTTGGTCGATCTTGGTCGTAACGTGCACTTGGCATCTTCAGGAAAAATGCTATGAAGGAAAAAAAAAAAGGAGAGATAATACCTCTGGATATTTAGCTCATATCAAATGTATATTTGCATTGTCCTGACACATCAGCCTATGACAGCACATAATACAATAGTAAACACAAAGTGTTAAATGACACCCTTTGATGTGAATTCAGACAACATCTGATAAAACAATCAATAACAATAAACGTATATAAAATCCCCTCCAGCGATCATAAAAATCGTAAAAGTGCTTAACACTAAAAAAAAAATCCTTGATAATCCAACTAGCTTTTTAGAGGTTTTTTTGAAATCAATGTTTCACAATATTGATAAATTCCTTCAAATGAATTAGTTTTATGAGCACATCGGGGGTGTGGGGGGCTTGTTACTATCCATGATCATGTTTGGTAATTACATATTACAGTGGCACTGAAAAAAAGTGCCTCATGGCTGTTTTTCACACTTAGCATCCCCATAGTCACATGATCAAAATTTAGACACTTGGCAACTGACTCATATTTATGACGGTTGCGGTGTCCCATGGTCATGTGATTTCCCTTGTGACAAGCAAGGTCAATGGGGAAGTCAGATTCACTTAACAACCATGTGATTAACTTAACATCTGCAGTGATTCGCTTAACAACCGTGCCAAGAAAGGTCGTAAAATGGGGGGGGGGGAATTCACTTAAGAAATGTTTCGCTTCGCAACATAAATTTTAGGCTCAATTGTGGTCGTAAGTCGAGGGTTACCTGTATAATGAAGATTTGTTTTGAAATCATGACTCCAATCCTAGAGCCAGTCCTACACCATAGCAGAATATATTAGGTGCTGCCTTTTCTAAACTCTGCTGGTTTCCTCACACAATTGTTTCTGTTCTCTCTTCCATAAACAGGCACGACCCCTTCAGCAGTCCATGAAGACTCTGATTCTGATTATGAAGACTATGATTTCAGCAAGAAGCCCCCTGTGCCTTTCTCTAATTTCTACAGTGAGCAATCCCCTATGGCTATCTTTCTCCCCACTTATACGCACCTGAATGTTGTGTTGTTCCAAAGATTGAGGCAGCCTGTGAGCTCCTTTTTCTTCAAAACTTAGGCTTAACCTTCATTGTAGTTCCTATGATGAAAAAGAACCAAGGAAGGATTTCTATTCAAATTGTAACAAGCTACAAGAAGTATTTTTCTTTCAGTCTTGAAGGGCTTCTTCCTGGGTTTAAAGAAAAAAGGCATTATTTCCCAAAATAATTGCTTCTTTCCGAGATCTCTACTTTAACCCCAATCTTGGGTGCACCACAGACAGAGCAAAACATGTGAAATGGCCTTATTTCCTGGCAATTATAGAACTGTCTTTAAGACACATTTCAGACACCAGTGACTAATGATGCAGAAATTATACCTAAATACAATAATTAGATATCTCCAGTGGTGGGATTCAGACTTTTTTACTACCTGTTCTGTGGGCGTGGTTTGGTGGGTATGACATGGTTTAGTGGGCATGGCAGGGGAAGGATACTGTAAAATCTCCATTCCCCTCCCACTCTAGGGGAAGATTACAGCAAAATCTCCATTTCCTCCTGATCAGTTGGGACTCGGAGGCAGAGAACAGATGGGGGCGGGGCCTGTCAGAGGTAGTATTTACCAGTTTTCCGAACTACTCAAAATTTCCAGTGCCAATTGTGAGCATTCTGTCTGATAAGCAAACAGTAAAACTTGCTGCAGAAGTGGCAGTGTTTTATTAGGTTCTGTTGCATGGATCAAAGTGTGCAATTCTTATGAAAAATACCCAGCATGCCTTGCCTTCAACCATATAGAGTGACCAAAACTCTTAGTGGAATAGGGGATTTGGTGGCTAGTCAGCATAATGAGCATTACAAACAGTTTTTCTATTTTTATTTATAGATAGAAAAACTGAAGGAACATGGCCACCAAATCTCTTTGTTCATCTGTTGGTGTCAGGCGCAACCCAAAGTGACCTAGAATCTGGCCCTAGGTCCAGTCAAATTCAGTTCTTTATTTATTGATTCACACCAAATAGACAGAATCTTGCCAGACTAAATCTATCCTACTCTAACACTAATGGATGTATTCTAGGAGATTCTAAATCTCTTCCTTTCTCTCCATGCCCACTCCAGGCTGTGTTGTCCCTTGTCTTGTTCCCCTTTTGGGAATGTGCTCCCTCCTTTCTGGGAAATTGTCACTTCATTGTAGTCCATCACAACATCTCCCTTATATCTCACCAGAAAAGGACAATTCTGATGGACGGCGATTCCTGGTAAATGCTGCAGATTGACAAGTGTTATCAGAAATCTGATATATTTAAAGATCTACAGCAGCCTGGTGTTAAATAGGGTTTTAACTGTACAATCACAATGCTTGGGCAACAGCTCATTTCCTGAAAGTGATATTATCTCCCAGATCTAAAACTTTTAAGGAAATAAGCAAGGGTGTGACAACCCAATTCAATGTCTATTTTAAAGAGTTTAATGGACTATGACTCTGTTTTCAGCTTCTTTTCACTATCATGCAACTGGCGACCAAGTTTCACCACCCCAGAATTTCCCCAAACTGACAATGGGTCAGAAGACCAAACATCCCAAGGATTATCGGCAAACGGGTGAGAGTCGATTTTTATCTTTTTGTACCATATCCAGTTCTTCTTGACTGTTACTATATCCAGATAGTTTTCCACATTTTATACCCTCTGGGATGGATGAGGATCCATTGGTTGTTTTTCAGGACCGGGCCAGTTTAGTTAATTCCAAGTTACTGGATTATTATTATTATTTTAATTCTTTTTCCTTCTCTGTTGTACGAAGTGTTTGGTAGCACAACATTTTTGCAATCCATAGCACCTTGGGATGAAATAATGATTTCCATCCCTTGTATTTGTCATTTCAAATGGGCAGAAGTGAAAACAAAAATCCTCATAGATTACCTTCTAATAGTGTCCAAGAGTTTGAAAAGTGAAAACAATAGCTGTGTAAAACTGTTCTTAGCAGCTCACCAGTTTGATCAAATTGGTTCAGGTTCTGATATAACATTTGGGAGACTGCTGTTGTGTTATTACTACCTTATACTGTTATCTGTGTTTCCCAGTCTTTGCCGTTCAGATACATTAAGAGCTCACCCAGTTTCCCAGCTTTTAACCATATTGCCTGAAACTGCAGTCCAAATATCTATCAGAAAGACACAAGTTTGGGAATGCTGATACAGGTTTCCCCATCATTTCCAAATAAATTCAGATCTCATATGCAATACTTAGGGGCTTTAGGGAGAAATATATATTTTTAAAAAGCTTCCAAAGATTGCTAAAGCCCCTGACTTCATTATTTGGGGTTCCAGGTTTATTGGGGAGGAGGAGATGATTTTTCAATTTTAACTATGAATGAATAATCTGAGCCAAGTAGGTGGCAGTAACTGTTTTGTCAAGAGAAGACATGTAAAGACAAATAACAAGCTAAGCAGATACTGGCTTTTCTTTTTTTATAGACAACTAGCAGAAATCTTTGTATGTGTATTATTGTCCCCCCCTTGTCCCCCCTCCATTTTTATGACCCAGGAACAATAATCAGTCATTATTCTCTTGCTATTGAGCATAGTCAGGCTTCATTCAGCTGATTTGTCCTATCAAATAAAATCCTCATTTGATGAAACGTATTAGAAGTTAGATGCAACTATCAATAGGTATTAATTATGGTGATTATCTACTGCATCAATATCTGAGGAAGTATACCTCTCAATAGAAATTGCCAAGAGGATGACCATGACTAGAATATCTGTTGTTGTTTTCTATTCCCCCTTCATATTACAGCCAATCATCTCTACATTCACTTCCCTATTTCCAGGAGTATTTAAAAAATGCAAGTAAGCGCTAGGAAGATGAATGTGCCACAGCCTTCTTGAAGTTAATGCCCTCCCATTGTTTGGGACTTCAGCTGCCATGTAGGATTGAAATGATGGAAAATGAAGTCCAATATATTGGGAGAAAACCAGTTTGGGACAAGGGAACACAAATAAATTAATAATCCTCCCTTACACACACACTTATGGGCTATGCTGATTCAGGAGTGGCATCACACTCCTGTATTCCCATGTGGCTATTATTTTTCAGCAAGCCTCTACAATGTTAATGAACTTCTGGCTTAGTGCTCCAAACAATTGAAAATGCAATATTGCATCATTTTCTCTGAACTGGAGTTGATTTATGGGAACTCCTATTTTTTTCTTGCCTCGTGGATCCTGAATTTTTCCCCTCCCTCCTGAAATCAAGGAACAATGTCTCTTTGCTTTTATTCCACTCTCTCGGGTGTATCTGAGGAACAGTTTTATAGCTCCTCCCACGCAACCATCATTGTTTTCCTTGCTACCAGATAAATGGGCTTTGGTGAAGAATGCTGGTCAGATCATAGGTTGTTGTTGGTGGTGGTTTTGTTTTGTTTTTGTTTTTTTCAATCTCCTATTAACCAGCTGGAGGAACAGTGGTCAAAATCATAGAGTTCTTTAGCAGCCAGTGGGCAGCACTCATAGGACACTGCATGGGTGCTTCAGAAAGGCAAGAAATGTAGCTCTATGATTCCATTCAAGTACTTGTGGTTTTCTCCAACAGATCCTACAGCTGAAGATAGTGATAGCACCTCTTCTGGAGATGCAGACTGGTATGAGAATATCCACAAACCACAGGAACAAGGAGATGAACCTTCCTTTGCAGGTGAAGAACGGGTGTCCTAAAAGCAGGTGCACAGCCTTTAATTAGTCAATTAGTGTATTGTTCATCAAACACTCTCTTTGTTTCTATCTAGTTGCTGTCCAGATTTTTGCAGAGCAGAGAAGCTCTAAATTGGGTCATTTTTTTCTATATATTAAAAATAGACAAAATCTTTTTTCGTCGTCATCCTCATGTAAGCATAGGTCCTTCGTATTGCAAACCTCTGCATGTGGCTATAGCCACAGCTTGGTGAAATATCCTTTAAAGCAGCTTTGCCCTTCTGTTTCCCTCCAGAGGTGTTGGGGCTACAACTCCTAGAATTCTAGTTCAATGGGAAATGATGTTTAGGAAGGACATATCATCTCTCACGTCTATACTTTTCTCCCATTTATTCCAAAAGATTACTTGGCTAGATAATTAAGTCACCCGATTTCTCAGCTAACCTCCTAATCTTTTTCTTCTATGATACTGCCTTTTATTTCTTGGATCCTGAGCTGATCATTCTCTCTCTCTCTCTCCCTCTCTCTCTCTCTCTCTCTCTCTCTTTTTTTTACTTCAGGCTTAACAGTTTTTGCCAAACCTTGGTCAAACGGCTTGACTGGCTCTGGAAATGATTCATCTGGCAGCAGTGAACATCATAACATGTGATCCTAAGGACCTGGGCTGCTGAATGGAGACAGCTTCAGGCCTGGCCTCTCATACAAAAATGGCCATGGTTGGCAACAATAACTTGAGACCTGAGAAAGATCATTTTCCACCTTTTCAGCCTTGAGGACTCAGCATTGAAGAAATAGACCAGACAATCCCAGGATCTTCAGCAACTGCAAAGATGCATCAATGACCATTTCCCTCCCTGGTTGAATGAGAAATATGCCACCTTTATACAGTTCTTCCATGGGAGAACTCTATGGGGGGGGGGTAGGATTCGCACTGGGTTCTGCATTTGATTCCCCTCATTTGATTTTGTTTTGTCACACAGTGAAGTGCCATCATCAAACCAAGATGCAGCTTCAAAATACTAAATAAACCAGGGGGGCAGAATGTTCCAGCCATGTCACCTTGTTAGGATGTTTCTGCCACTTTTTGAGGTGGCATCTTTCTCTTCCAGGACCCAAGAGGCCAGTTTTGTCTTTGGGGAAATTGTTAGCTTAAAAGCCTGAGACTGCTTAGAGATTTTTGGGGTAGCAATGGGATTCTCTCATGGCTGAAATTAGATGCCAAAGCTGCTTCTCTTGACGAAAGTTTGGTTGTCTCTTAAGAGATTCTGAAAGGAGGGTGTAGGTTTTTATATTGAAGCCCTGGAGTAGCTACACTATGAAATGCCAAATATGTGGCAGAAACTGTCAGCCATTTAAAATACGTATGTGCATATGTGCATGCAAAATTGCACTGCCATGTATAAGATATTTACTATGTTTGGGCTGTTATCTTCCCACATTTTCCAATATTCTAATCATAAAAAAAACCAAGAAGAAGAAGGGAAAGATTAAGGAAATCTTTGGTTAAGTACCTGATGGCTATCAAGAAGAAGGTCTAGGATGTTTCCAAATTGGGTTTGTGCATCTGTGAGAGAGGCAGAGCAAGTGTGTCACTACTTTCCCTGTTTATAGAATTCTAGGGAGGGAGATCCAAACACCAACTCTCCCGGGTTTCCCTACCTCTTGTTCTACTAAGGAGACAACACAGGTTGCTTAGGCAATCTCTTTTTAATTGGTAACTCCTCTCAACTTGGAAATGTCCTAAGTGACACATCAAGCAAAATTAGGGCGACCATGTATCATCTACAAAATCTAGAAAACCACTAAAAGACAGCAAAGAGACAGAGTTTAATGTTTCTTTGCTGCCATTTTAGTGTCATATGGATTATGGCAGACAAAATGTAATTTTGTAAGCCTAGTATCTTATCTGCTGTGTAACCTTTGCCATTATGGCTTGGAAAGGATAGTTTATGGTTTGATGTACTGCAAGAACTAGCCTACCTTGATTAATTCAATAAGCCATATTTCGACCGATTATGACTTGGCATGCCATGCCAAAGTAATTATAATATGGGAAACTTTCTTTTCTTGTGTACAGGAACTGGGTAGTGACGTTCAGCCCCTTCATAGCAAGATCATTGTTTTCCTCTGAATGTGTGTAGCTCTGTGATTTCATGAGCTGGAAGTAGGACCAAACACTGTTCAAAAAGCATTTCTTTGAATGTCAAGCGTGAAGCCTCTCAAAACAGAGGAAGGTGCACAGTGGCTAGAACAGGAAGTCTCTAATAACATAAGCATAATATATATGTATATATCTAAAGGAAACTGTATGTAGTCTTATTACTCATTCTCAGAGTATGAGCAGGGTTGCTTCATTTGTGTAATTATCTAATGAGAGAGAGAAAGAGAAAGCTTTGCCTTGGGTTTGGCGTCTTTTTTTTTATGTCCTTTGCAAATTTAGCAAGTAGAGAAGACACTGAGATCTCAAATAGAATGTTGCAATATGATTGGCACCTGAATTCATTCCATTTGCTCATCCCTAATTGAATGCTTCCTAATCCCAGCACAGCTTCTTCTTTTTTTTTATCACGAAGCATGCTTTTTCTTTATTGGACTGATCTGAAGACCCCTGGAATAAGATGCCTATGCATGTTGGTTATGCACTATAAAGTTGGCATTGACTTTTAGCCACAACAAAGGCAGATTTTCTTCATGATGATCTGTCCCTAGCCTGATGCTTCAGGTCTTACACCAGTGTACCCATCCCCACTATTACTAAATCCATCCACATTACTGCTGGTCATTCTCTTCTTTTCCATTACACCTTTCCCACTATTTCCAGCATTTTTCAAGGAACTGTATTTCTGCATATAGTGTCCATAGTAGGATAATTTGAGCATGGTCATCTGTGACTTAAATGAGAACTATGGACTGGTTTGCTAAATGATCCAATTATTGGTTGCATTAGCTGTTCACAGTGTTTTCAAGAATCAGTTTCAATACCTACTTCAAAAGCATCAATACTGTTTCCACCCTGTTTATTTAAAGTCTGAGTTATGCATTAGTATGTCAGTATTCCTTTCAGGATCACTTGTTTGAGAGTTGACCATAAACAGAATAAAGGACAGGCAAACATTATGATCTCCTAGTAGTCCTGATGCTTCTAGGTACCTCCCTTGATGCCCAATGGCTCCATGAACCAAATCACATTCAAATATATATATGCGCACGCGCGCACACACGCACACACGCACACACGTGCGTACACACACACACACACACACACACACACACACACACACACACACACATATATATATATATATATATATATATATATATATATATATATATATATATATATATATATTGGACAAAACAAAGTATTATGTTCGATGGATGGCAATGACTGAGGTGAGGCAAGGCCCGACTAACATGGCTTTATTAAACAGCTAACACAACAGCAACTCAGAACCCAAGATAAAGAACAGTTCCTGCTTGACAGCAATTTATATGCAGGCAGTCCTGTGGTTAGCCAATCAGAGAACAGAGACTCTCCTGCTCTGGCACACACATGTGCGTCTCAACCAATGGCGAGCCTCGGAGACGAAGCCAGGACTCCGAGGCTAGGACATAACACAAAGTACTGTCATTATATTTATTTCCACCAATACCTTTCAGCCTCCCAAAATTGTGGCTGCTAAGTCAATTTCTGGGTAAGGAGGTAGTTTAAGATTGGCCACCTCCTTCTCTGAAGCCATTTTATATCTAGACAAGTCTCTTATGGCAGCCATTTTGTGTGCCCATCCCCTGCATACTGTTAAACTACCCACCAGTCCAAAAAAGGTTCTGATGTCTTCCTTGTGGTCTTCTTAGAGGCTACTGTGGGAAATAGGGTAGTAGACTTAAGAATCCTTTGATCCGACCCAGTCACCTTTTTCCTGTGTTTTTCCTCCCAATATAAATGATAAAGGATTGTAAATGATTGGCAGGAAGAGTTACTTCAAAGGAAAGAAATGTTCAGTAACACCAGAAGATTGGAAACTCTGAAGGCAGGGAGTGAATATTGAGTCAGTAGAGATCTATATAGTTTTTCAATACCAACGCCCAAAAGGGAGCTGCATATTTTACCACCCAGCAGAAGTACTGTGGTCTCATACAGAATAATAATATGCACATCACCTCTCAACTGCAACTTATTTATAGTGAAAGTCACCTTTTCCCTCTACAGAGAGAAAAAGAATCTCTACCAGTTAAGCATTTTGAGTTCTTGCCTTAAAAAGATTTGTACAATTCAGAGGAAACCAATCCAAATGTTGTACAATAATTCAATGGAGAAAACTGAACAAAACAGTCTTTAGGGCTCAAAACAGTTCTCCCCTGCCTGGAGTTAACAATCCCCACAGAGGGGGTTAGAACATGTTGGCAATTTAGGATTTTATACATGACTCTGGCATACCAATTTAGTGTACTTGGAACAACTCCACCTTGAAGAAATTCAGGGTCTATTTTGTTGGCTTCTTTGGTGTTTTGGATTTGGGAACAAAAGGTACCTTGGTGAAGAAAACAAACCAATACTGGAGGATGGAGATGACTGCACTAAAGAGCTTTAGAAAGATGCTTTGTTCACCTTTCCTTGTGGGCTCCGAAGCAACTTTTCCCAATTGTTTCCAAAAAGCTGCACAGCCCTACTGCACTGATCAATCTTCAAAAAATAACGGCCAATACAGTTGCTCTTATAAAATCTGAGGGAAAACGGCACTCCAGATAAGAGCCCAAGAGTAAAATTCCCCATATTGTTGAGGAAAGATTTGCACTGTTTTCAGTGTGGTTCTACTCAGATAACTGATTGAAACAAGGCATACAAGGGCAGGGGCAAAGTATATATAAATGTGCATAATGCTGTGGAAAAATGGATAGAGAAAATGATGCCTTTTTATATTGTTTTTATTGGTTGTTCTGAGCTGCCGAGGATTACCGTGTGAAATGGGCAGCCATATCGGTTCTTTAAATAAATCAAATCAAATAAATGAACAATGTCCTTTCCGCTGTGGGTTAATTAATTGATGGGAGACTCAGCAGGCATGAAAGGAAAGGCTTCCTGACATAATAAAACTATAGCATTTGTTTTCATAAGATCCATTTTAAAAGTACCGCATAGCAGACAAATGAACAAAAATGACTATTAATAATTAAATAGGCTTAATGGCTACATGTCCCTCCTCCTCCTTCCCAAGACATCCTGCAATTTCTCTAAATTTCTGTTGCTGTAGGGCACTCAACTAAGGAAGCATTATTTGAGCATTATCTGCTTCTGATCTCTACATAAGGCACAGTAGGAAGCACAAATCTACAGTAGGTCAACCATTGCCGTATCCACTTATTCTACTTGACTCATGAGAGTAACTTGCTAGATCAGACAAGAGCCTGCTCAGACATAAACTAACCCCTCATGGGAAAATATGGAGTGAGTGTTCTCTGTTCTGTCTGGTGATTGGGATTATGCTGCCTCTGAATGTGAAAGAATTGAAATAGAAAATTAAAGCTTACAGTCATTGGTCACAGAATGGGGATTCGTGGGGCAGTATTTTAAAAACTTTTTCTTAAATTTACAACACGCCTCTCCCCTACAGGGACATGAACTAGCCTCTATTAAAATTAAGCTAAAAGCTATAATTGCACAACTGCTATAAATTAAATATGCATATAAAGAGATTCATAGTCACCGACACAATTACTACACTTAGGAAAGTATAAAATCTTAAATTAACATGATACCCTGCAAACAATATTTAATGGGAACAAAATGGAATTCTGAGATTTGAACCAATGCTAGGATTTATGGGGAATGTTCTTCTTTGCCCTTTAGTGGAAAAAGAAGGAAAGAGAATATGTGAGATTTCCAGAAGGCTCTTTGATTTTGCAGTATTCTATCTAAAACATGAAGTTGAAAAGGACTCCTGTCTTCCATATACCGTTCTTCTAGCGTTTCTCCTGACATTTTATTACCATGAAAACAGTTCATGAAATGGGTAGAAGTTGGAAGAACTGCCTGCATCTTTCAGCTGAAGAAGGATAAAAACAAACGGCCTTCAAAGGTCCTTCCTCTTATAAGCAGATGCCCTGCAGCTCATTGCCATCTAGTGGTCAAGGCTACACAAGTATAGAGTTGGATGCTGATTTCACTGCAGCATAACTTTGCTCTTCAGCCAACTCTGCATATAATTAAAGTTGATCTGCAGATGCTGCTGCTATTGCTGGACCTACTTCACTAACCCCAAGTTGCACGGGAGGATGGGAGGAGAGATGACATGATTTGCTGTCAGAAAAATTCTGCTGACAATGAAGTTTGAGAAAATAACACCACAACCATTTCAGTCAGTTCAGCAGCTTTCATTATCTTTGCATATCCAGTTATTAAAAAGAGACACCACCCATGTCAGTGCAAACTACTGCACAGGGAGATAGATAAATGTAGATGTATGTATGTATGTATGTATGTATGTATGTATGTATGTATGTATGTATGTATGTATGTATGTACAGTGGGGCAAAAAAGTATTTAGTCAGCCGCCAATTGTGCAAGTTCTCCCACTTAAAAAGATGAGAGAGGCCTGTAATTGGCATTATAGGTAGACCTCAACTATGAGAGACAAAATGTAAAAAAAAACACCAAACAATCACATTGGCTGATTTGGAAAGAATTTATTTGCAAATTATGGTGGAAAATAAGTATTTGGTCACCTACAAACAAGCAAGATTTCTGGCTCTCACAGACCTGTACCTTCTTCTTTAAGAGGCTCCTCTGTCCTGCACTCATTACCTGTATCAATGGCACCTGTTTGAACTTGTTATCAGTATAAAAGACGCCTGTCCACAACCTCAAACAGTCACACTCCAAACTCCACTATGGTGAAGACCAAAGAGCTGTCGAAGGACACCAGAAACAAAATTGTAGACCTGCACCAGGCTGGGAAGACTGAATCTGCAATAGGCAAACAGCTTGGTGTGAACAAATCAACTGTGGGAGCAGTAATTAGAAAATGGAACACATAAAAGACCACTGATAATCTCCCTTGATCTGGGGCTCCATGCAAGATCTCACCCCGTGGGGTCAAAATGATCACAAGAACGGTGAGCAAAAATCCCAGGACCACACGGGGGGACCTAGTGAATGACCTGCAAAAAGCTGGGACCAACGTAAAAAAGGCATATGGTTAGTTGAAACCAAAATACAACTGTTTGGTAGAAACACAACTCGTCATGTTTGGAGGAGAGAGAATTCTGAGTTGCATCCAAAGAACACCATACCTACTGTGAAGCATGGGGGTGGCAACATCATGCTTTGGGGCTGTTTCTCTGCAAAGGGACCAGGACGACTGATCCATGTACAGGACAGAATGAATGGGGCCATGTATCGTGAGATTTTGGGTGCAAACCTCCTTCCATCAGCAAGGGCATTGAAGATGAAACGTGGCTGGGTCTTTCAACATGACAATGATCCCAAACATACCATCCGGGCAATGAAGGAGTGGCTTCGTAAGAAGCATTTCAAGGTCCTGGAGTGGCCTAGCCAGTCTCCAGATCTCAACCCCATAGAAAACCTTTGGAGGGAGTTGAAAGTCCGTGTTGCCCAGTGACAGCCCCAAAACATCACTGCTCTAAAGGAGATCTGCATGGAAGAATGGGCCAACATACCAGCAACAGTGTGTGCCAACCTTGTGAAGACTTACAGGAAATGTTTGACCTCTGTCCTTGCCAACAAAGGATATATAACACAGTATTGAGAGGAACTTTTGATATTGACCAAATACTTATTTTCCACCATAATTTGCAAATAAATTCTTTTCAAATCAGCCAATGTGATTGTTTGGGTTTTTTTTTTACATTTTGTCTCTCATAGTTGACGTCTACCTACGATGCCAATTACAGGCCTCTCTCATCTTTTTAAGTGGGAGAACTTGCACAATTGGTGGCTGACTAAATACTTTTTTGCCCCACTGTATGTATGTATGTGTGGATGGAGAGAGAGAGAGATGTATATGCATATACATCTAGAGCCATGCATAAGTGCACCAGCATGCCTAACGTCCCTGTCCTACTGTCTCCATTTATTTGTACCCATTTCCTGTGTTCTTATTCATGTTTATTCCTGTTGTCTTGTACATGAGTGACAAACTAACTAACTAAATAAATAAACATGTATTTTTCCCTTTCTGTTACTTTATATTAGTTTTTATATCCATTTGTGTGTGAAGGTGTATAAAATTTAGTGTATATGGAAGAAACGTATGGAAGGGAAAAAACCTAATATAAAGTAAGAAAAGAAAAAGAAAAAAGATCAAATAGAAAGCTAAAAGTGCAAGAAAGGGGAGAAAAGTAAAACAAAAATAGAAAAGAAAGAAAAAGAAACAAAGAAGTAGCTTCCAATCTTCTTTACAGCAATTATGAACACAATTATAAATTTGCCTCTTATTTTATGATTATAACATAATCTCCCCTTTCTATAACCTCTCCTGTCTAAGTATCAAAACCATAAGTCCTAAATTTGTTTTTTTATGTATTCTATAAAATGTGTAAGCTTTTACACACTTAGGCAAGAAAAACCAAATGTACAGGTACAGAGTAGGCGAACTTGGCTCAACAGCAGTAACTAAAAGAAGAATTGTCCTAGTGGACAATCACTTAAATATGAGCCAGCAGTGTGTTGCAGCTGCCAATGCAATCCCAGGCTGCAGTAACAGAGGGATAGAATCAAGATCACGAGAAGTGATACTACCACTTTATAATGCCTGGTAAGACCAGACTTGGAATACTGCATCCAATTTTGGTCATCACAATATTAAAAAAAGATGTAGAGCGCAGAGAAGAGGAACAAAGATGATTGTAGGGGCTGAAGGCTAATACATATGAAGAACAGTTGCAGGAATTGGCTATGTCTAGTGTAGTAAAGAGAAAAACTAGGAATGACATAATAGCAATGTTCCAATATTTGAGAGGCTGCTGCAAAAAGAGAGGGCCAATCTATTTTCTAAAGCACCAAAAAGCAAGGCAAAAAGCAAAGCATGGAAACTGAAACAAAGAGAGAAGCAACCTAGAACTAAGGAGAAATTTCCTGACAGTAAGAACAGTGGAACAGTTTGCCTTCAGAGGTTCTGGATGCTCCAACTGTGGAGACTTTTAAGAAGAGACTGGACAACCATTTGTCTAAAATGGTATAGGGCCATGATGGCAAACCTATGGCATGCATGCCACAGGTGGCACACTGAGCCATATCTGCCAGCACACAAGCCATCAGCTCATGCATGTGCCAGCCAGCTGATTTTTGGCCTTCTGGAGGGCTGGAGGGAGGCCATTTCTGAATTTCCAGTAGGCCCATTGAGCCTGTTTTTTGCCCTCCCCAGGCTCCGGAGGCTTTACCGGAACCTGAGGAGGGTGAAAATGTCCTTCCCTGGCCCCCTAGAGGAAATACCAAGCTCAGCTTGGAAGGAACCAGTGCGGTGTGCCTGGAGGGGGGGAGAATGGGGTGTGTATGCTTGTGCACATGCGCATGTGGGGGGCACTTTGCATTAAGGGTGCCAGCACACATATGTACTATTGCATGCTCACACTCACAGTTTTGGCACCCAACAACAAAAAGGTTAGCCATCACTGTTATAGGGTCTCCCCCTTGAGCAGGGGGTTGGACTAGAAGACCTGCAAGGTCCTTTTCAACTGTTATTCTGTATGCAACAAGTTCTATCATCTTTAACAACCATTCCTCCATTGTGGGTAGTGCTGAATCTTTCCATCGTTGTTCATACAATAATCTTACTGTAGTTACAGTGTGTTAGAATAAAGTTACATGATTCTTTTTCAACTGTTTATCCATCAATTCCAAAAGAAAATCATGTGGTCTAAATTGTATATTAAAATAGGCAGCAACAGAATTTTCTAGCTCTTTTTACATATCCACCAAACATGATGAAATGTCCTTTCTTGTTGTTCACCTTTCTAACATAAATTTGAAGAAAGCCCAATTAAAGCTGGCAAAGGTCATCTTTTCATCTAAGACAATCAATGTGACTTGCTTTTCATTATGTTGCTCCAAAAATATTCCAAAATGTCCAGTACATTTCTAATATTGTCCTTTAACTACCTTTGAGATAAAATCCCATATTGGTCCTCATGAATTCTTGCAAAATTACTTCAGTCTATCAGCTAGAATCATTGTGAACAACGTATAGTCGAATTCAATAATGGTGGTGGCTTACAGTTTCCTTTTAAAGTCAAATCTTGTCCACATTTAGGTATTAGTGCTATGTTGGCCTTTTTCCAACCCTCACACATCTTTCCCCCCTGTAAGGTAGAAATCATTTGTAAAGGTTGCAAAAGTTCATTCTCAAAACATGTATAATAAAAACGTGAAAATTCAACTGCTCCAGCCACCTTTCCTGGTTTAATCTTTTTTATTGCTTCAGAAACTCCCTTATTGTTATAGATCTGTTCATAATCTGTTTCTCTGTAATCTTCAATTTTTTTATATTTTTTGCCGTTACTGATTTTGATACTCAGGAAGGAAATACAATAACCTGGCTCCCACAATGATTTATTGTTTCATGTTGTAGATATTACATAGAAACAACACCTCAAACCACAATATTTAGCCTTTAGAAAACTATTCTTTTGTAGCTAATATATCCACTACGATTGAAAATTCTAAAGTAGCTATGCTGTGCATCAGTTTTAATAGGGTACTGCAATCTGTAGTCTGTAACATTTTTACTAATTGGTGACACATCTTTCAATCATCCTTACTATGAGTGTTAAATGATTGCATTGGATTGCAGCTTTCATAAATGAAAACATTTTTGTTGTACTATTCTGATACTGAAAGTTGCACATAAATACATTCCAACTAATACCAGCTAGAACACCAGAATAAGTATCCTATTTAATACAGCAAAGTACAAATTGCCACAACAGAATTTCATCTGAAGAGGGGGGAAAAAACCCTCGCTTTTCATGCTTTGCAGAAACTGTTCACTCCTTTTCTTCAATGCCTGACCACACAATGCTTTTTTGTCAGACTGCAAAGGTTGAAACTCCCATTCAGCCCAACAAGCTCCCCCACAGTTCTGTTGTGTGGAAGAGAATATCGGGCTCTCTGCGTTGATCTCAATCCCTGAGCCAGCAGAAAACTCTACCAGTGAGATATGAGTTCCTCTCACTAGCAATTCCTATACCCAAAACAACGCTGAAAAACAGTGCTCTACTTATTCACAGTGTAGGAATTTGCTAAGGATAGGAACTGGTTGATTCTCCCAGTTTTATTCCCTCCCCAAAGTCATCTGCAACCAGAGGAAAATACCCATCACTCACTTTCCTTAATATGGATTGGAGAGGAGGCACGTTTTGATAGCTAGCGGTAGCTGTTGTTTATCAAATTTAGTCATCTGTCAAACTTTGTACAAGTGTTGTTTATGGATGTAGTTAAAGGAAGCTTGAATGTTCTCTAACATTAACTGATGCTTGCAGGGTGTGTGTGTTATTTTGGAAATGGGCTTAGATCTATTCCTGAAGAGAACTAAACTCATGCTCAAAAGCCATCCAAATAACAGCCAGTAAGACAAACAGAGTTTTGCTTATGACCATCACTGCCGATCAGAATGGAATAGAATAGAATTCTTTATTGGCCAAGTGTGATTGGACACACAAGGAATTTGTCTTTAGTGCATATGCTCTCAGTGTACATAAAAAGACAAGATACATTCATCAAGAATCATAAGGTACAACACTTATTGATAGTCATAAGGTACAAATAAGCAATCAGGAAACAATATCAATATATGTAAATCATAAGGATACAAGTAGCAAGTTACAGTCATGCAGTCATAAGTGGGAGGAGATGGGTGATAGGAATGTTGAGAAGACTAGTAGTAATAGTAATGCAGCCTTAGTGAATAGTTTGACAGTAGTGGGGGAATTATTCATTTAGCAGAGTGATGGCTTTCGGGAAAAACTGTCCTTGTGTCTAATTGTTCTGATGTGCAGTGCTCTATAGCGTCATTTTGAGGGTAGGAGTTGAAATAATTTATGTCCAGGTTGTGAGGGGTCTGTATTTATTTTTACAGCCCTCTTTTTGACTTGTGTAGTGTACAGGCCCTCAATAGAAGGCAGGTTGGCAGTAATTGTTTTTCTGCAGTTCTAATCAGCTGCTTGTAAATACAATTGTGGAGCAACAAGATGCAAACTCTTGTCTTCCAAAACTAGAATGAACCCTGAGAGCAGGTTTAGAGAACAGAGGGCAGGGACTATATCCACACCTGTCTAAAGTAGCCAATAGATGCCCTGCTGAGTCTATCCCCTAGGGTCCACCTAACCATGTGAGCAACCTAGCAATCAGTGAAATGTGCCCCATGATATTCATGACAAAAATGATGTCCATGTAAGAGGAAAAGAATTACTTTAAAACCAGAACAGGTAAGAAGACTGCATAAAATATGTTGCCAAGGCATGTCTGTGCCACTGTTAGATACAAATGAGGGAAGACTCTTAATCATAATGTAAGAGCTTCCTGAATTACTGTGAATTAATACCAGCTCTGCACACATTGCAACTGACGCTCTACATTATATGAGAAAATGAGGGATGGCATAATTGATTCATTGTCTTCCATTTCTGATGCGGTCTTTAGATAACCTATAACAAATGTCCCTCTCAGAATTCACAACACAAAATATTACAATAAGGAAACTCAATTGAATGTATGCACATCCAAACCATCCAATGGCTAGGTTATAAGCCAGTGCCAGACTGGCTTAAAAGTCATCTAAGATTTGTCTGATCTTATGTCCTTTGACATAAGACAGATGTTGCACTTAGAGTAAAGATTGCTCTGTTAACACTTAGCAGCCTGCATACTAGAGGAAGCTTAATCAAAGGACATAAGACTAAATCACATCATTACTAGAGTACCAACTGCCTTATCTTTTTAAGATTTTTTTTCCAAACCTGCTCTACTCTTCTCAACTCTACTTGTGGGTCACACTTTGCTTCCTTGACATTGTTGTCCCCCATTTCACACACATCTCTTTTATTTGATCTTTAAATCACTGGCATCTATTGGACTGCTACATACAGTAGAAGGCATGCATGTTTGTGTGAATGTGTGATCATTGACAACCATAGCATGAAAGGGCAAAAGGGAGGGGAGCAGAAAGTGTTTGCAAAGAAAGCAACATTGGTGCAAACCAGCTTTGGCAGAAAATTCCCCCTCTGCCACATCCTTCAGCTATTTATCGGCTCTGATAGGTTCTCATAACACAAAGAGAGGGGGGGAGAGGGAGAGAAATGTTGCAGCAAACCACAAAATGAAGGTTGTGTCTACAGGAAGAATTGAAATAGAAACAGTGAACACCTGTGGCCTAGAAATGCAAAATACAGAAACGAAGGATAGGAAGCGCCCATTCAAAAACTCAGCATGTAACCCACAATTGCCAGAAATAGGGTATACTGTTCTTTTTTTGTTGGTTTTGTTATATTAAAAGGCTATTTTTATAGTGCACTTTTGCTCCCTCCCTTGCTTTTATACACATACACACAAACCAAATATATCTGTAACACTTGACCTAAATATTTCTGCCTCCCCTTCGATATTTCTTCAAGGGATTACCTCATGACTTCTCATAGATGTATGGATTCTTCAGCCTCCAGAGCAGGGTTTCCCAACCTTGGAAACTTTAGGATGTCTGGATTTCAATTCCCAGAATTCCCCAGTCAGCATCTTGCACTATAGCTTTCATCATCCACAGTCAACAAGTCTCTAGTCTGATGGGGAAAAGCAGCTGTAGTCCAAAGCATCTCGAGGATGTTGGGTTAAGGAAAGCTGGTTCAATATTCATTATATCTTGCTATTGCTAACCTTGTGAACTTTTGAGAAATATTTTGTTTTCTTGCCTTGACTGATTCCCAGCACAAATACATTCTCCATTGAGAGGGGTTTTCATACTGTGAAACACTGGAGTCAAGCAACCAGTCGCCTTTGGGTTATCATCGGCCTTGTCTGAATGACATAGAAATATAAAATTAGAAGGGACTATTTAGATCAGGGGTGTCAAATTCACGTCATCACAATGGCATCATGTGATGTATCAGGACTCCTCCCCTTCACTTAAACCAGGCATGGGCATGGCCAGCACATGACACATCCACGCTGTTGGCTGGGAGTGTGACAGCCCTGATTTAGATTATCAAGTCCAATCCCTTTGGTGACTTTGCAACAGTTTCCCTCTCTCACTTCACATGAATGTTGTTGTGGGAAAAATAGAATGTAGGAGCATTGTGTTGTACGAAATAAAAGGCGTCCCTGCGGATTTTACTCCGCTAGTCATTACCGACTATACGTGGTGGTGCTCATCTCTATTTCAACGCCATTGAGCCAGTGCTGTCTGAAGACATTTCTGTGGTCATGTGGCCAGCATGATTCACAGAGCACTGTTATTTTCCCACTGAAGTGGTACCTATTTAGCTACTTACATTTGCATATTTTCAAATTGCTAAGTTGGCAGGAGCTGGGGTGAGAAGGGGAGCTTGCCCCATCATGTAGCGCTCAAGCCTCGAACCTGGACTGCCGACTTTCCAGCCAACAAGCCCAGCATCTTAACTGAGCCAATGCACCACTCTACAAAATAAAAAGCAGAATATAAATCCAGTAATAAATGCCTATACCGGTAAGTAAATAGGCAAATTCTCAGTCTAATGATGAAATCTTTCTGTAAGCATTTGGTAATTCAGACTCCCTCTCTGTTAGAGGCTGCTGTGAGAGGAGTAAGGGAAGACATAGCCTTCAGCCTCTGAAGCTAGCCTGTTTGCTTTGAGTCACCAGAGAAAAAAGGCTGCCACCCATCCGTGGCATGTAAAGAGGTATGTTGGCTCACTGAATGTTGGCTCTGTGTGACAAGTACAATTGTAAATGTAAGTCTTATGACTGACAGATTGCCCTTTTTGGATCTCAAACTGCTTCTGAATTTCTCAAGAGATTTGGCACCCGGCAAAAAGGAAACAGATGTTCCAATTGAAGTATGGAACAAGTTGCGTGGTTATTTGGATCCAGGCAAATGTCTTCCAGTTCTTTACACATAACAACTTGTCCTTAAGCACAGTTTGTTCTGTTGAGGATTGATTTTACAGTGACAATCAACCAAAGATTATTAGCCAGTTCGGATCTGTAATCTTCCATTTTCATCAATATTATCCAAAGTTCTAAAATAAAAAAGAAAGCTTTGTACCGCTTGTAGTATATTTTTGAAATAACATTTCATTAATTGGAAAGGGTTTTTTTTTAAAAAAAACTTCTTTCTCACCAAATTTTTAAATTATGGGTTTTGCTTTTAGAAAGTCAAACAACAGCAGTCCAAGATGTAGATCTATGTTGCCACAGACCAGGGGAAATGTTAAATAAAACTACTATTTTTGCAATGGAAGCATACCACTTTTGCATGATTAAAATGGCCACATATGGGGCTGTATCTTACACTGCATAATTTGGGCACTGAGATACTTTGTTCTAAAAATTGAAGTACAAAACAAAAAAAATCTTAAGCCACTGTCTGTTTTACACAAACTTGGTGAAAAGGTTCCCCTAAGCACAATCTGGACCAATGTTTTTCCAAACTTGGCAAAGGTGGATTTCTAACTCCAAAATTTCCCAGTCATGACATCTTAACATTGCCAGGTCTGATAAATGCTGTTCTAAATCTAGTTTATAAACCAATATGCATAGATAGGACTCTCTGGGGATTCCAAATATCCATTATTATTATTTTCAAACGTTGTTGTTGTTCAAATGAATAATGCAATGCTATAATAGCATGTGAGAATGACCTTGAGGAACAAGAGGAATGGGTGCTGCTTAGGAAATGCTCCGACAAGAAAGCAGGGAGCCCACAGTAGTTTAATGGTTAGAGAAAGAAACTTAGGAAATCCTGACCATAATGGATCAGGCAGTTAAACATGGCTAGCAGGAGCTTTGTACTTTCAGACTTGCAAGACTCTCTTAATGTAGGCTTTCAATAAAGTCAAATTAGCTCATTTCGTTGTTGTCTGGAAATCCCTGGGAGCTCTGATGAATCTCCACATCGGGCCACCCACTACATCCTTTAATAAGATCTCTATTTCCCTGTAGTTGAACCACTGGTTCTAGGAAAGAGAATTGCATACCATACAGGCAGCTGCAGAAGAGGATGAATTGTAGTCCTGTTGGCCTTATCCCTAAATAAGGCACCACAGATTCTTCCCTAAACTACCACAGGCATTTTAATAATTTGCATGTATAATTAATTTCCATGTTTTTAGGTTTTACTGTTTTTCCCTAAAGCAGCTGTGTGTGTTTACCACACAGTCAAGCATCTACAGTGAGAAGACGGGGGGGGGGAGTGATCCCCCCTTCTTCCCCCTGGGAACAGAACTATCCTTGCAGTCTGTCAGTCTGAAGAGAATTACAGAGAGATGCGTGTTTCTGCCTTTCTGCCACCCTCCTCAGAGATCTCTATCCTCCGACCCAGAAGCTACTTTTTTAGTGTAAAAGAAAATAATAATGGAACATGGGAAGTGATGGGAGGAAACACAGAGAATTCAAAGAATCCAGAAACGACCACACGGATGCTGGAGGACATAATTACCATTTATTATTTCATTTATTTGCCTGATAGCAGACCTTTCTGCTCAGACTAGGGGGGAAGGCAGGTAACAAAATTTTACAGTCCCATAATACAATGCTATTTATAGTAATATCAGTAATGCCATAATCACAGGCACCTTTACAAAGGTTCTAATAGGCTGTATATGGTGACACTGCCAGGCTTAATGGAGCCCTAGATGAGATGACATTAGTATCCTTTGTATTCTTGTTTTCTTCTTCTTTCAGTCTTTGCCTTCCATCTCTCTTTTTATCTCTTCTGTCTTCTCTTTTTGCTTTCTCCTGCCTTCCCTATACTCACTTTGCCTTCCTGTGCAGCAGCAACTTTTGCTTATCTCTCTCTCCAGTAATTAGATGGACACATTACAAAGAAAAGCTTCAGTCATGTCTGGCATCTTAATTTCCTCAACGTACCCCCCCCCCACCCCAGGCTCACTGGGAGTTACCTAGAGGCATTCTAGGCAAGCGAAGACACCAGGAAAATTGCAGGAGGTTTCACTTCTTCTGTGTTGTAGTGGTTTTTTTAAAAAAACAACAACTACTACTACTACTACACCTTAAACAAACATACATGGTGGCTTTATTTGAGGTTGAAAGATAATTTGCACCCAATGATTTGACTGGCTGGTGTTGCAGTGCAAAAGGGCTCAGTTTTCCTTGTTTACATTTCCAAATGGCTTAGAAAAAGGTTCTATGGCGGTGTTTCTCAACTTCAGCCATTTTAAGCGATGAGGACTTCAACTCTCAGAATTCCCTAGCCAGCATGCATTGCTAGGGAATTCTGGGAGTCGAAGTCCTCATAGCTTGACGTTGCTGAGATTGAGAAACACTGTCCTATGGAAAATATTGGAGAGCCACTGCTAGCCATTAGAAACTATACCAAATAGTGTCCTATCTTTGGCCAGTGTAACTAATGTTCAAACCTCTTCAATAAAATAATTAGGAACTAGTGACATGACACAATAATCTCCTATTTGCATTCCAATGTTTTTGAAGTGATTTGCCTCCAAGTCCTTCCAAGATAATAGATGTGGCTTCATCTTGCATGACAATGAGACAATCATCACATTCTTAATATGGGCTAGAAAAATCTTTACTACATTTACAATTAAGACTCAATTTCACTATTGTACAACCTTACATCTCAAGTTCATGTGCACCCCAGGGTTTTGTGTATGAGCTCCAGAGCTTCTCCAAATGTTACTGCTGAACTTTCTTTCTGCAGAAGCACCAAAGAGGGATTTGGAAATGCAAATCAGCTTTCTGAACAGGTTTTGTATTAGCATTTTAAAGGGTATATATTTATTTGTTTATTTAAGGATTTTGTAACTAACAACAATACAAGTATCTACCATCGCTTTCATAAATGAAAAGCAACACATAAACAAAAGCCCAGCAATCGTATAATATAATGCATAGTGAATTTAGCAAGTTTAAACACACATAAAACACAATAGAAAATCAAAGAAATAGCTCAAGCCAGCATATCCATTTTTCATCTCTCAGTCTTTCCTTCTTTTTTCTGCCCTCCCCACTCCTCATTTATCCTCAACACAACCCTTTGAATTACGCCAAATTGATAAATAGTGTCACATTTGGATTGAGCTTTATTTGCCTGGCTCGGCATAGGATAAAATCACGCTTCTAAGCAATACATCTCACTAGCACTACATTTTAGAATAAAGCATACCTGGAAGTGGAATATTTTAAGTGTGCGAAGCAGCCCTAAGAAGTAAACCCTCCCGAGAATTATTGGAAAATATTTTATTGAAAATAGTGTAGGAGAACTGTATTAGTGTATCCAAAGGAGTCTGATACCACCATTCCTGACAATTTTTTTTAGAGGGGGGAAAGGCATAAGATTTAACTGCAGCTCTCTTCAATACATGCACCTAGCAATCAGATTTTGATGGGGTTTTTGATGGGGGTGGGGAAAGAGACACATAGGTAATTATACAGATGAAGGTTTCGTGTGTGAGCCAGATTGCAAGCACTATTTCAATCAACAATTATAAAGTGTTAAATACCCACTTGCCTGGCATCTTTTGATGTACAGTAGATGAGTTTTGCAATCTCTCACTCAGTGGTGGAGTAAAAAACATTCCCACCCTCCCCCACCCCCCAAAAAACCCCAGTCCCTTTGAAGTCTGCTATATAATGCTGTGGCAGTCTGATATGTCTTTTTTTTCTGAGTCCCAATGTCAAACTTCTGTCCATTAATTCTTTGCACAAAGTTTGTCTCATTTGTCCTATATAAACTCTGGAGAGGCATTGCTGGCAGATGATGGAAGATTCAATATTCCCATCGAAGAAGTCCAAAGCGTGAGACACAGAAAGAAAAATGCATCGCGGCTCAAAAACACTTATTTGAGATTCCTAACTCAAACTGATTTTAAACTAGTTTGCCAGAGGGGGTTCTGCAATTAACAGATATACTGTAGTTTATTAATTTCTTGTCACATTTTAGTTTGAGCATAGCTTCAATCCTTTCTCTGTTTATTTTTCTCAGGAGCGCTGAGAAAATCAATAAAGATTCCATGTCTTGCCTACAGGCTGTGAATACGGAATGTTTTCAGTTCTGACAATTTTCAGTTTATAATGTAGGATGAACTAATGCACTTGTAGCATGTCTCCAATGTTCTGCTGATCTGACTGGTAAATCTCCACATAAACAGGACTGAAAGTGGAACGTGAATATTTATTTTCAAATTTCCAAAGCCATCTTTTCACACAAATATTTGATTAAGCAGCTCAATAAAGCTGCCTCGAAAAGTATGCCTAAGGTTTTTGTCCTGAAAGTCTTGCTGTTTTGTGTGCAGCTTTACACATGACAGACTTTATTAACTCTCTACATCCTGTCAGAATAAAGGACTGCTGGAATGAAAGAAATAAAGTTATGTCTGTGTTGTCATTTCTCCTTACCCCCCTTTTTATTTCTTTTACATTATACGCCACATTACCCAGTGGAAATAAAGGTGGCATGCTGTACATCTAAAGCATACCCCAAAGCATTAGATGGGACTTGATTAATCAGCTACTCCCAGAGGCACTGAAAATAGAAAATTTCACATTTTTCTAGTAGTCAGTTTAGAAGACTGAAGAGTGGATATTGGCAAAACTTTCAATCAATTCCAAACAGCAACAAAAGCTGGCTGTGTTACACTGACTGATAACTTACTACTCATATTGCTTTAAATACAGATGGTCGCAAGTCTGAAAAAAGTATTTTACCAGAAAATGAAGAACCATTATTGATCATAGCATGGACTGCCAATTGATTATAGACCCATTTCATGCTCCTGGTTCTTCCCTGAAGTTGCTTTCTCTGTTTGATACTACAAGTTGGTAGGAAATAAAGATGAGTCTTTTTCTCTCAACTGCAGCTTTCTTCTTCTAAGTTTTAGACTGACTATTAAAACTCTTTTTGTTCTACTTGCCTTTCAAATGCTTTTAAAATGTTTTGGCTCTGTTTTAAAGCATTTGTCCTCCTGGTTCCATTTTTTTTCTCTTTGTGATCTTCTAGAATTCTGTCTTGATTCAAAACTTTATATTGTAAATTACATTGGCCTTTGCTCTGATAAGGGCACTGCCCAGCATGGTTTCAAATCAACATAGGAAGTGAAATGTGCCCCCAATATCTAATCACGATGGCTTTGCTAGGTGCGTTTCATCCCATCATGTCAACCCTGTTCTGATCCAGCCTTAGCAAGTAGTAATAAGCTGCTTACTCATGAGTAAAAACCAACAGGGTAGGAACAGTCTTTTATTCATGTCGATAAACAAAAACCAAGCATAATTAGTCCCAACAGACCTGGTTCTGGCCAAGAAATCCTAATTGCTTGCTGTATCCTAAAAATGAACGGTTGTCTGTGACAACCAGCCACTCCCAAACCCCTACTATTTATTTCCCAGCCAGGGAGGGGCTGGCTAGTTACCATGTCTGCTTTTCCTTGAGAGCTGGCTTATTGCTTTCCTTTGCTCTCCTCTCCTTTCCTCTCTGCGCATACGCACATCTGGGATGGGACCCATCTGGTCCTCCCCCACACTCGGCTTAGGCCCCAAAGCAGCTGCCTCTCTACCTGGGGGAGGATGGAAGGCTCTGCCTCTGCCTGATGCTGTTTTCTTATCAGAGCCTTCCAAAGGCTTCGAAGCTGGCCCTCCACCTCCTCCTCATCTGACTCTGCTGCTAACTCTGCTGGCAGCCAATGGGCCACAACCATCACTTCCTCCTGGTTGAAAGGTGGGATCTTAGCTTGCAAAAAATCTGGGCACTGCAATGAAAGAAAGTTTGAATCTGTGCAAGGGAAAGTTCCCAGTAACATGGATCAAGAAAGGGCTCATTTTTCCCCTAGTTGTAGGATTACCTCTGGGAGTATCTAAGATCATCCTGGTAATTCAAAATGGACTAAAGCATAATATAGTGGAGAACCAACTCATGGGAAAGTCCTAACTCCAGTTCAGTTCTTGGTATCTCTAAAAATGCCAAACTACTTCAACTTACCAGAAGTACAAGATATGGGATTTTGAAAGTCCATTTGGTAGCTGGAATAGAAACAGAAGACTACATTTTTATGAATAAAGAACATACCCTGTTTTTCCGAAAATAAGACCATCCCGGATAAAAAGGCCAATCAGGCTTTTGAGCGCATGCACTAAAATAAGCCCCCTCCCAAAAATAAGTCCCCCCTCCCCCCCAAAAATATTGCAACACAGCAGCAGCCATGAGGTGACCACGCTCGCTGCCTCCTGCACCTCAAAAATAATAAGACCTCCCCGAAATAAGGCCAAGTGCTTATTTCGGGGGTGAAAAGAAAATAAGACCCTGTCTTATTTTCGGGAAAACAGGGTAGATCTGGCTAGTATAGCAGATACTAGCAAATGCTTGATATGGATTACAGTTTAGCAAATAGATAAATTATGTGCTTGGAATGAACCCACAGGGTAGGTGAGTTACACAATCTCCACATGTACTCTTACCAGTTTGACTTAATTATAGTTTTAGTATACAGGTAAATGATGGACCTTCCTCAGGAGCATCCCAGCAGCTAAGCTGATCGGATTACAGCCCTAAATATATTAAAGTTGGCAGGATGCAGAAGCCACCAATCCCTCAAATAACTCTTCTCAAAGCTGGTGGGAGAGAGGGGAGACTGGCTTTTGAGAAAAGAAAAGAGGATAGAAGGACAGAGAAAGCAAGTGACATGTGTCCATGAGTGAGACTGTGATGAAATGCAATAGTGTAACCGGGAAGGGTTGCACTTGTCTGAAAGGAAAAGGCTAGAGTGCCCTATTAGATTACTCAACCCATGTCCAAATTACGTGAGAACTTTCTGTTAGAAATGTTTTGGCGAGTGAGTTATAGAATTAGACTAGATATGGGTAGTTCTCGACTTAGAGCCATTCATTTAGTGACCATTCAAAGTTACAATTGAAGCTGAAAAAAAGTGACTTATGTCCATTTTTCACACTTAGAACTGTTGCAGCATTCCCATCACCACGTAATCAAAATTCGGCTGCTTGGCGACTGGCATGTATTTATGACAAAGTCCCGGGGTCATGTTTTTTGCAACCTTCTGAGAAGCAGTTAACGGGGAAGCTAGATTCACTTAACAACCATGTAACTTACTGAACAACTGCAGTGATTCACTTAACAACTGTGGCAAGAAAGATTGCAAAATGGGACAAAACTCACTTAGCAACTGTCTCACTTAGCAATGGAAGGTTTGGGTTGGATTGTGGTTGTAAGCTGAGTACTGCCTGTAAATAGTAGCACACGAAAAACCATTCATTTCCTTCTAAGACAGGGGTGTCCAAACTTGGGAACTTTAAGATTTGTGGACTTCAACTCCCAGAATTCCCCAGCCAGCTATGCTGGGAGTTGAAGTCCACAAATCTTAAAGTTCCCAAGTTTGGACACCCCTGTTCTAAGCAATCTGATGACTTGTGAAAAGGTCCCCTGAAATTGTTCATTGCTCAGAGGAGAGGCACAGAAAAGAAGGCCCTCACTTTCTGTTTTATCTTTTCATTTGGTTAAACTAATCACCCCTTTTATCCTGTCACCTCATTCATCACCATGCTAAATACACAAAAATTGGTGCCCTGCCATAGATGCAGGCTCAGTCTGCTCTTTACATTGTCTGTCTTTCTCCAGCCGGCCACTTTGAGTCACGTCTTGTCACACTGACATGGGGATTGTAATTCCTGCATTTGCAAATCTCCAGATAGAAATATTCCATTGCTTTTCTCAGAACAAAACAAGGGCAAAATAGAACAGCTTTAAAATGGCTTCCTAGTAACAGATTTATTTTGTGTGCATCAGCCACCAACTGTAAGGAAACAATTCACTAAACATATTAGCAAGATTGTCCAGGCAAAATGACAGACCTAAATCATTGGACTAAATCAGCAACAGTCCTAGGTTGCATTAACAGAGGGATAGAACATGAAGATCATATGAAGTATTAGTACCACTTTATAAGGCCTTGGTTAGACCACACTTGGAATCCTGCATCCCTTTTTGATCATCACAATATAAAAAAAATGATTAGGAGGCTGGAGGTTAAAACTTATGATGAACAGTTACAGGAATTAGGTATGTCTAGTTTAAAGGACTAAGGGTGACATATAGTAGTGTTCCAATATCTAAGGAGCTGCCACAGAAAAGAGGGGGTCAACCTATTCTCCAAAGTACCTGAAGGCAGGACAAAAAACAATGGATGCAAACTAATCAAGAAGAGAACCAACCTAGAACTAAGGAAAAATTTGTTGACAGTTAGAACTATTTATCAGTGGAATGACTTGCCCCCAGAAATTGTGGGTGCTCCGATACTGGAGACTTTTAAGAAGAAACCGGATAGCCACTTGTCTGGAATGCTATAGGGTCTCCTGCCTGAGCAGGGGGTTGGACTAGAAGACCTCCAAGGTTCCTTTCAACTTTGTTATTCTGCTATTTTGAAACGTTTTCTGTAAGTCTGAATTCAACTACCGCCTGTTATGAAGCAGAATTCAAGCCACAGGTGCTAAAAAAAAAGTTACAGTGGAAAATTTATAAGATCTTTCAGAATCACTTTAACCCAGTCTGGTTCCCCCAAAGTAGGTGTGCAAACTGGTGTAACGCCGTAGCAATAAAGATAATTTGCAAAATCCCCTTTTCTGTTCTTGCTTCAGGCAAAACATTTTCCATGGAAAATGTTCTTGAAAAGTTAGATCAAGGCCAAAGTGCCTTTCATTCTGCATTTGGTGTCAGTGGCCAACCAGGTAAGTTCAGATTGCTCTCATACATGTATAGTGGTGAAGGTGGGGAGCATTTCTTCTATTATCGTCCCATTGTTCTCTGTCTAGCATTGCATATTCAATGCTGGAGAAAAACCTCAAAGAGTTTAATAATAGATATTAAGAACAGAAACTGTCTAGATTTTTGCACTGTTTTGCAAAGAAGGCAAGTATTTGAGGGCTAGAGCAGCAGGCTATCTAATACTTCCTTACTTTCTTTAATTGTAATTGACTAGCTGAGGCAAATACAGAAGGAGAGGTACATCTAAATACACATTCCAGGACTAGTTTTATCATCAGAGGGAATAATTTCTATGACTTGCCCAAACCCTTTCAGTCAGCCTTCTGTCTTCCATGGAAATTGCTTTTTCATCACTATATTGAAGTAAGAGAAAACTACTAGTTCAGTCAATTTCTAATCAGAGAAAGAGGAACAGGCGACATCTAGTCTATTACAAGCAACAGAATAACTTGACCTCATTCTCACTGAGAATATTGCAATGCAGTTCAACAAAATCTAGACAGACATCTAAACAGCAAGTGTCTTGTTGGTTAGATAAATATACCTGCATTTCCACCACCCCCTTTCCATTTTTTTCAAAATAATAAAATGAAAATGTGCATTTCAAAGCATGTAGCTACTGATATTCTGTCACAAATAATTGATTCTAGCAAATGATCAGGCCACCAATACTTCTCAGTGTCTAAGAATGAGGACTATGAAAAACCTTCATTTTCTCTCCCAGATATCCTCACAGATCTGGCTTATTATAGCAGCACTATATCCTGGAGATCACAAACCCATTTCAAGGTTAAATGATTGGTGACAAGTGAACCAAAAACAACAAATCATTTATTTTTATTTATTTATTAGAATAACAAAGTTGAAAGGAACCTTGGAGGTCTTCTAGTCCAACCCCCTGCTCAAGCAAGAGACCCTATACCATTCCAAACAAGTGGCAGTCCAGTCTCTTCTTAAAATCCCCCAATGATGAAGCATCCATAACTTCTGAAGGCAAGTCTTCCACTAGTTAATTGTTCTGTCAAGAAATTTATCCTTAGTTCTAGGCTGGTACTTTTCTTTATTAGTTACCATCCATTGCTTCTTGATTTGTCTTCAGGTGCTCTGGAAAATACGTTGACCCCCTCTTCTTTGTGGCAGCCATTCAAATATTGAAATAATGATATGTCACCCCTAGTCCTTTTTTTTCACTAGACTAGATATACCCAATTCCTGTGACCTTTTCATATATTTTAGCCTCCAGGCCCCCAAACATCTTCATTGCTCTTCTCTGTAGTCTTTCCAGACTCAATGTCTTTTTTATAATATGGTGACCAAAACTGAATACATTATTCCAAGTCTGGTCTTGCTAAGGCTTTATAAAACAGTCTAATACTTCACATGATCTTTGATTCTATCCCGCTGTTAATGAAACATAGGATTGCATAGCTTTTTTGGCTGCTGTTGCACACTGCTGGCTCATATTTAAGTGATTATCCATTAAAATTCCAAGATCCCTCTCATAATTACTGCTACTGAGCCAGGCTTCACCTAATCTGTACATTTGTCTTTTTCTTGATTAGGTGTAAAATCTTACTTACTTATTAAATTTATATGCTGCCCAACTCTGGCAGGGAGCTGGTAATGCAGTTCTTCTCACTACTCCTAAAAGGCCAGCATTGGAAGATAAGCCTCTCCACAATGTGGCTTCGCCCTACTACAAAAGATTCAATTGAAGGCTGCAATGAATTACAAGGACTAAGGCTGGAGACCTTTGGCTTTCTGTCTTAAATGTTACCTATAGAATTCTACAGTAAAATGGCTGTCTCTGCCTACATGCACAGAACTGGCCATACCTTCCCCAGCTAATTATCATGGGCAGAATGAACTATATAAGAGTCTGTTCCCACAGTAATATTTCCATGAACTTGTCAATATTTGATCTGAGCTTTATGGTCCAAGGTCTGCCTCTTCTGTTTACCCTCCTTGCTCTGGTTTCAATGTCTGTTGAATGTAGGCATTCCTCTTCATCAAGTCCCATCTGTAAAATGTTGCACTGAGATTTTCCAGTGATTTTATTCCTAACCCTTTAATTATGTCCTATCCTTTATTCCGTACATGCTCATCACTTATTCAGTAGGTAATTTTTAAAAAACACATGTAATCAAATAAATAACATGTAGTTGGAGAAAATCAGCTCCCTAAGATGATTGCCTCAAGTATGTGCTTCTAATTGAACACATCCTGATCTTTTCACTTCTCACTACAAGGAGAAAAATAGCAACACCATGTTAAAAAAAACTCATTAAGAAAACTATCATAGGCAGCCTGGGATCTTTGAAAGAGATGGATAGAGCAGAAAATCAGGTACAGGGACCAGATGTAGTTTTTCAAAACTGGATGAAACCACAAAGGATTTCCAAAACCGGCCACTAATGTGACAGGAGGAAGGAATTAGGGAGGATATATGACTCTGTAAAGCATTCCAAAGAGAGATACATCATAACATGTGTTATCATGAATAAAAGTCATCTAGTCAAATCCCTAAAGCAGCGGCATCTTTTGTGAGGGTTGTATGGCACAGCTGCTTCAGAAGCCGCTCCCAATCTTCTCCTCATGGGTGAAGCTCTTTCCCTTGTTTATAGATATCAAATAATTATATTAACCGCCTCAAATTAAATTAGCATTTAATCACATTTAACTTTTGTCCTAGTCCTGTCAAACACAGGGTTCAAAGATCAAGTAGACATGTGGGGCCAAAAACAATTGCTAATCCTCGGTCAACATGAATCAATTCAGATGGTTCTGAACACAGTAATCTCTATTGGGTCTGCAACTATAATCAGTTTCCCGTTCTGGCCTGTGGAAAATGCATTTCTGTATTCAAAAGCATATATTTATCAGAGCCCTCTTTAAACTTCTGGCCTGCTGACTTAGCTCCATCAAAGCCTTAGGAAAATTGTGCAGCATATATATTATGAACCACTCTTCCCACCCACCCACCCACACAGACACACATATACACACAATGAAGAATTAACAGGATCAATAAAGCATCCTCTAGCCAAGTCTATGCAGTTTGGCAATGTGGAAAAAATCGATGATGTCAAAACTGTCAGTCATTGTGCTGCCTGCCTTTAAGGTGATTACAGCCTATGGGGCAGGGAGGGAGGTCTGAAATTAGCCCACTTTCTTTTTTTTAATTATTTTTTTTATTTTTGAATAGACACAAACAAGACACAGCAAACATCATAAAAACATATTCCATTACAAATTATAAAAAGTGTGTCAATTGGTTACAAACAACTTTCGTGCATCCCTTCCACAGTTATCACCTATAATCCATATCAAATTATATATTTTACATCAAATATATTTATATATATTACTATCATCATACCTCATCCTTCATATGACTATAGTTGTTTTAACATCCCTTTATAACAAATATTCCAAAATTCAAAGCAAAACCACACAATGGCATTCCATTGTCTATTTTCAATATCATCCAACAACATTCTGTCTTTGTGAAACGTTCTAAATAAAAATTAATTATGTTTGATAACAAAGTTTCTAAACCTCCTTTCTTAATCACTGTTTACAATTTATATCCAATTTCAATATTATAGGCTTTCATACATATCTAAGTTTCAAAACTTCCTTTCATGGTCACCATTTAAAATTTATACCAAATTTCCTCTTGTCGAACCAATATATATGTATACATTATATCATTATCAATTATTTATCTGACTATATCCATGATCAATCCAATTTCAATATTATAGGCTTTCATACATAACAAAATTTCTAAACTTCCTTTCATGGTCACCATTTAAAAATTTATACCAAATTTTCTCTTGTCAAACCAATACATATGAATACATTATATCATTATCAATTATCTATCTATCTTTTAACTATTTAGCTAGTATTTCGTTAATAGTTTTCATATCTCAACCTGTGTCTTTCCAGTAGTAGAACAGTCTTATTTCTTTTGCCTTATGTGGGATTAATCTTCTGGTTATTTCCTTAATCAGCTTTGTGTGGACTTCTCTTCGCATCTTGTTTTTTGTTGCATGTTTTATAAATTCTTGAAACCCTCCATCAGCTCCTTTAATCAGCTTATCTTTGGTTATCAGTAGTGCTTTTGTCAAAGTTTTTCTCCTTAAATCCATCAATTCTTCTCTTTTTTCTCCTTCTATACGTTGAAATCTGGGGTAGAGCTACTTTCCATCTCTCTTCCCTTTCCATGTTCCATTCTTTCCATTTCCAACCACGCTCAGATCACTGTCAATATCCACAGTTATCTTGCCTCTTTGTTCATTTTTCCCTTGGGTTTTTGAGATTCTAACCTCCACTTTTTCCATTAGCTGGCTATCTTCAATTTCATCAAATTTTGCTATATTACCATCTATATTTTCCAATTTCTTCTCAATTCTCTCTGATGTTTCTAATAATTTTTGAATTTCAAACATAATCTGTTGTAATGTTATGGGTTCTTCTTGGTATTGTGTCATTGTCCAATTTATAAACACTGCCACTCTAGTTGGAAAACAAAGCTTTGTTTTTTACTTCTCTCTCGCTGCCAAAAAGACATCCAAAGTGCACCTGCATAAACAACCCATTTTATCTCTTTGCAAGCTAAAACCTTTGAAGTGCAAGGTCAAAATGATCAAAGAAAAGAGAGAGAGAAATATTTCCAGAACTCAGCCTCCAACCTCCAAGTGGCAGTGTAACTTCTTTTCCCTCTGATGTTACTGCTCTCTTTATATTCCTTTTATATCCACTTTATATTCCAAGCTTAAAAGAAACAAGGCTCTTAAATGGAACAAAATAAAAAGGAAAAAAACCCATCCAAACCAGTATTGTGAAAATAAAAACAGATTTAATACATAGGTAAAAAAAAAAAAGTAGAGGAAGAAAAGCCAATACTTTGTGTTTTGCAAAACTTCCATCCATAGAAGACAATTAAAAAAAAGGATAACACACTGTCCAAAATAGCTTAAATTCGTGGCTTATTTTCGTTTTTTTTTTCCTTTACAAGTTTAATTTGGTTTTAAGCTTTTTTGGGCAGTCTCTTTTGTAAAAATAAAATTTCCTCACCAGATGGACACACTTTCTCTTTCCGCTTTCCTCCAGTTGCGGAGCTGTCCTGATTTCAGCAGCTTGGGGCTGCGCTTCTATCGCCGGCTAGAAGAGATTCTCTTGGATAAATCAGGGACTTTGCCATGTCCCTGAGATCAGCAAGACGTACTCTTCCCTGTCACCATTTCTTCGGGACAGTTTAGGTCCAGATGGACCACCCAGCGGTAAAAGTATTGGCTGCGATCTCAGAGCTCCGAGATTATACGTCTGTATCGTTACGATGTCAGCTCCTTCTCCAGAAATTAGCCTACTTTCATCTACCTTCTTCTGGCAACTAAATGCATAACAGCACGATAAATTTCTCTGCTCCTTTGCTTCTCCCCAGTGCCAGAATCGTGTGTATTGCTGGCACTGAGCATCAAATAATGAGTGTCAAAGCAGACTCTGTTAAATTATGAGCTTCTATTTTCTGTTACATGCCATTATATTGCAGTTGGCATGATGGCTCGGCGGTTAAAATGCTGAGCTTGTCAGCTGCAAAGCTAACAACCTGGGTTCGAGACCCGAGTATCATGCAATGAGGTGAGCTCCTGTTCCTTCCCCAGATCCTGCCCACCTAGCAGGTCAAAAGCATTCAAATGCGAATAGATGCTGGCCACATGACCATGAAAAATGTCTTTGGACAACACTGGCTCCCTTGTCCAAAAAACAGAGCTGAGCACTGCACCCTAGAATCGGACATGACTGGACAGGGAAATGTTTACATATATTGTGTTTCTATTTTTGATGGTTCAGGAGTTGCAGTTTAAAACCTGGACACTGCCAATTCTGTACTATTCTATCCAAGTCCATAGGCAGATAATGATGGAATATCCTCAGACTTTTCCCTGCTTGTCCTGTCCTTCTCGACCTCTCTGCTATCACAGCTGACTTGTATTTATTCACTTGAACAAATGGTGATCAAAAGAGAGATAACTAAACAACAGCTTATCTGTGTTTGGCATTTGTGCTCATGAAGGAGACATTTGGAGATAGTCTCTGACTTTATTGCAGTTCAAGGTTGTTGTTTTTTTAAAGAGCTATTCGTGCTACCAGCTATTTGTGCTACTGTGTTGGTTCTGTTTCATTAAAGGAATATTTTAAATTTTGAATATAATTATCTTCTTGGGGGAAGATGCTGTGTAGGTGTCAATGTGTATTACTCCTCTTATTTTTTGGGTATTACTTTCCTTATTTTTAAATATGGTAAGTTCAGCCCCTTACAACCAGCAGCTGGAGAGCTGAGCCTTTCCCCCAAATCTTTTTTTTTTCAATCAAATGTTTATTTTTTTATATTCTTTATACATATCACTGCATGAATGGTGTGGTATCTGGGTATCATACATTTCAGTACACTTAACATACCTGTAATCTTATAACTCCTAAATATTACATTTCATTTCCATTATTTCATCTTATTTATACATGCCTTTTGTTATCACTCTTCATTTCTAAACCTTCTTTCTGTCCTTTTGTATATCTTAACATATTAATATATAATTACTATTATTCCCCTCTATTTTCTATCTCTATTTTAATTTTTTCCCCCTCTTCATATCGCTATAATATTCAAAGACGTGTTTTCCACCTGTTTTGTTATTCATATTTCCTTAATTAAATCAGACTTTCATCTGATAATTCTTCCATTATTCAATATCTCCATATACAGCCCTACCTTGGAACTTTCCCTGCAAATGTCCACCCATCCTTGTGGCAACGTTTTTGGCATGAACTTGCTACCTCCGTTGCCAGTTTCTATCCTCCCTTTATTGCTTTTATTTTAAGTCGATTTCAGGCACCTGATTTCCCTGCACTAGAATGGCTAATATATTTCATCCACCCTTGTGACTGTCAGTGGATAGTGTCAGAACAAAAACAATATCAGTTTAACATCGGCTCAGAATATGACAATTTCTGCTTGTCTTGCTCACGTTTTGTTTGTGTAAAAGTCATCGCTAGGGTAGGTAGTGCTGCAATTAGGTGCCGGTAGAGAACTTCAGCAAACATCAGGAGAATATCTAAAAGGGATATTAAAGGATTGTAAACGTAACCTCCAGCGCCGTTTACATGTAAGCTTCGAAAGGAAGGGCTGTGCATGGTTTCTGCCGATTCAGATTGTGCCCCAGTTGTGCTGTTCTGAAAAATGATTTACGATCAGCTGTTGCCCTGGCGACCCCACTGGATTTCATTAGAAGCATTGCTGCTGGTGCTAAATTTAGAAACAGCCAAAGAAATGAAAGGAAGGTCTTATTCGAGAATGCCAAGGGACCAAATAAATGTAATGTTTTTTTTTTAAAAAAAAACACCTTACACATACTCTGTGTCAGAAAGGTTTTTTTCTAATAATGTGAAAATGCAAGTAAAGCAGAAAAATGCTCCATTTTTACAATGGAACAGAAAGGGTTGCATTGCAGGGGATTATAAAATGAATGCAGATCCAAGTGAGATATGCCCATACAGTTTAGAACAACACAGAAGCAAACACGTCCTGCTTACAAGTTTTTATACAACTTGCACAGAGAGGGTTTTTTTAAAAAATAAAACAAAATCAAATCCTGAGTAAACAAGCATTTAGAGAGACAGTTGGGTATGGTGGTTAATGTGTTGTGTTGGGCTAGAAATTGGGAGACTTTGAGTTGTAGTTCTGTGTTAGACACCAAGTAAACTTGGCCCAACCTCTCTCTCTCTCAGCTCTAGGAAAGAGGCAATGGCAAACAACTTCTGAAAATCTTTCCAGGAAAAAACTGCACAGATTTGTCTAGGCATTTGTCAGGAATCAGAACTGACTTCAAGGCACGTGTGCGCGCGTGTGAATAAATAAATAAATGGGTTGTTTTGTAGGGAAGATCTAGAAGACTTAGTATATATATAGGTTCCACAATACATACTTAAACATCTTCATGTATGTGTGGGTTTTATGTATGAGTGTGAGTTGTGAGGTCTATTTGTGGGATATCTTGGGATATTTGGAGATATTCCCTTGAAATTGCTGTCCTAATTTGGTTAGGATCTCCAACTTTCCCAGAAAGGAAACGTGAATTCAGTTTGCCAGTTGCAGATCCAAGTATAATTTCCCTCTTTGCAATCTGTCTGAGATGCAATTTCCCATCTGTTCAAGCATTGGGAAGCAGAGGTCATTTTGAACCCCCTCATATCAGTGCACCTCTGGCTGAAAGATGCCCGGAAAACTCTCCCTTTAGGTCTTTGTCTGAGGGATTGGTGCCTTATGTTGCTGTCTATGCTGTATGTAACTCATGTAAAGCCCATAATAAATGGCCCCAAATGGGAAATAATGAAATAATCAATAACTCAGACTGGAGAGAAGCTCCGGTCTCTTAAAGTAATAATGCCAGCCACTTACAAATACCAAGGAACCCTATAAAATTGCATTATTGTAACTAGACACAAGTGCATACCTTATCTACACATACTCTCTACAAAAACATCTCCATGGGTTTATTCAGACTTCAGTATACGGCTCTTTTCATTTTCCTCTTTCCCTGAAGGCAGTGAGTTCAGAATCTGTTTTGTAAACATCAGATTCTTCTGAAGAACTTGAGACATAAATCTTTGTTCAGCCGGACTGAAATAAAACCACCATTCAAAAATGATGCAAGTCTCAAACAGCCACTCTAAAGATAATCTTCTACCTCAGGGGTGTCAAAGGCAAACCCTGGGGGCTGGATCTGGCCCATGGAGTATTTAGATTTGGCCCGCAGGGTCACCCTGGAAACAGTGAAGGATCAGCCAGCGGAGCTGCTGCCAGCGAAAACGGGCTCCCGAGCTCCATTTTCAGCTGCCATGGCCGCCTGCAACCCTCTGCCAGTGAAAACGGAGCCCGGGAGGGCTATGTGCGTCCCTCCCAAGCTCCAATTTCACTGGCAGAGGGTTGCAGGAGGCTGTGGCAGCTGAAAACAGAGCTTGGGAGCCCATTTTCACTGGCAGAGCACACAAGCCACCACAGGCATCCCAGACACGAGTGACGTCAAGCTGCCCACCCTGGCCTCCTGAGGCCAAACGCAACCCTGGTGCAGCCCTCAATGAAATCTAGTTTGACGCCCCTGTTCTAGCTTATAAGTGGGTCAGAGCTTCTCACCACACAGGAAATGGGGGGTGGGGGTGGGGGAAATTAAGCAATTATTATGTCACTGAAACCAGGATAGTGGAGTGATGGAAACTAAAAGAACAAAGCACGATTTCAGATTTCTGAAATTCTACAAGTCTGGTTTTTCTTAGAAGGCAGGAAAGCCTTAAATTCAACCACTACTATCTGGATACACACATAACATAATCCATCATATTCAGACAAAGCTGACTGGGGAGGACCCCAGCTGAGTGAATGATTTTGTGCTTCAGATTGGAAAAGATGAAACAATCAAGAGTTTTCATCTCTGCACCCAATTACTGAAATCTTTTATTCCTAACCATCAAATAAAGTAATCGGCAAAATATAGATGGTGGGAAATATTTTATATAACTACAGATTAAGTATGATGGCATTTTAAAGTTAAAAACAATAAAACTAATTCCTGCAACCACATCCGTTATGACCAACCTAACTCCTCGCTTTTCAAATAGGAAGTGAGGAAAAGACCCTACAAGCAATGGAAGCTTTGCAAATGAAGGTCCCAGATGAAATTTGTCTCCTCTGCTTGCTCCTCAGGAGCCAAAAGGGGACTTGCCTCATCCAGCCAGTAGGCAAGCCTTCCTGGAGCTTATGTTACTTTATGGGAGACATGGGAAGTTTGGAAGGGAATACATCTAAAGCAAAACTGGACTATATTTTTTTTTATAAAAGTTGGGCAAACAGGTAAGCCTGTTCCAAACATAAAAAATAACAGCATAAAGAAATATTTAATGTGAATACCAGTGCATTAGTGCATGGGTATATATTATCAACCAATCTTTTAGGTTTTTAGGTATCACAAGAATTGCAGCAGTTTGAAACAATAAAAGTCTTGTGGCCTATTGAAGAGAAAATGTCTGAGTAAGCTGTTGCTATCTTGTTATCTCTTCTTAATTAGTCATTTACTCTTGCTTTTAAGCAGAGGGACAATTAAGTCAGGAAACAATGCTATATATTGACAGTGCAAACTATTAGTGGCATTTAGTACAATTAGTGTTTCTAAGCATCCTATCCTTCCCATTCTATCCTAGTTTAGCCTGCCTTGTCCTGCCTTGCCCTGTCCTGTCAAGATAGCCTTTTTAAACCAAAACAGCTTGTAACAATCCAGCCACCTTGCCTTAGACTAGAATAGAATAGAATAGAATAGAATAGAATAGAATAGAATAGAATAGAATAGCAGAGTTGGAAGGGACCTTGGAGGTCTTCTAGTCCAACCCCCTGCCTAGGCAGGAAACCCTATACCGTTTCAGACAAATGGCTATCCAACATCTTCTTAAAGACTTCCAGTGTTGGGGCATTCACAACTTCTGGAGGCAAGCTGTTCCACTGGTTAATTGTTCTAACTGTCAGGAAATTTCTCCTTAGTTCTAGGGAGAACAAAGTTATAATAAATAAAAACAAAGTTCCACGATTCCCCTCCCCCAACTGTTTATCGATCGATCCCAGTGTCAATCCCAGTATAAGAGCCTCTGGTTTCAATTGTATACTAATCTTTTCTGGATCAGTGTACGTGGTCAAAAGCTTTTTTAGTTTTTTCACATGTCCATTGTGTGTCCCCTCTTCTGTTCACCTTTCCAACATAAACTCAAAGTACCTTTATACATTGTAGACAATTTTTCCCGTGACATATTCCAATGATATAGCATTTTATAAAAATTATGTTGAAGATGACAGATAGTCTAGACCAGTGGTGGGCAACCCGCGGCTCGCGAGCCACATGCGGCTCTTTACACCCTTTAATGCGGCTCTTCTGTGTGCCGGGTGCCCGCTCCCCTCCCTCCTCTCGGGCTTCGGAGGGAAGCTTCTGCAAAAGCCCGGGCGAGTGACAACCAATTTTGGTCCTATGACTGCAGAATGCTGCAAAATACCATAAATGCAGGCCAGTTGTTGAGTGTTTCAAATGTGATTGGAACACTCAACAAGGTGACCACAGTGTGTGTGTGTGTGTGTGTGTGTCTGTGTGAGTGAGACAGACAGACAGAGAGAGGAACAGAGAGAGGGAGTGAGGGAGGGAATCAGAGAGAGACTGACAGACAGACAGACACACACACACAGACAGAGAGAGACAGAGAGGGGGAGGGAGGGAGAGAAAGATAGACAGACAGACAGAGAGACACACACAGAGTGAGTGATTAAGTGAATGAGTGACAGACAGACACACCCACATACACAGAGTGACAGAGAGAGAGGAAGGGAGGGGAGAGAGACAGAGGGAGAGACAGAGACAGACACAAACACACAGAGTGAGAGACAGACAGACAGACAGACACACACATACACACACAGAGTGACAGAGATGGGGGAGGGAGGGAGAGAGAGACAAAGAGCCAGAGAGAGAGAGAGAAAGAAAAAGAAAAAAAGAAAGTGGGAGAGAGAGATGAAATTAAAAACAACAACATACAAACCTGACTTACTCAAACTATCCAAGGAAATGCAAGGCCAATGTTCACATTAGTGGTTGTGACTTTGTCAGTCAATGTCAGGATGTAATTTTCTCTACATTGTAAGGCAAATTTTACGGAATTTAACGTTATCGATAAATAATATCGTTCTAAAGTTTTTGTTTTATTAGTTGTGTTATTTGTATCCTCCCGACCTATGTGGATACTTGCATGCAGAATATTCTCAATAAAAACTTATTGAAACTAAAAACAGTGTACCATCCTATGTATTTTCGGTTTTAAAAATGTGGCTCTCAAAGTAAATTTCAATCGTGGTTTTGGCGAGATTTGGCTCAGTTGAAAAAAAAGGTTGCCCACCACTGGTCTAGACCTCTCCAGGGTTATTTATGACTTGGGATTCCACCCTACCTCTGCATGTTAGGTACTTGGCCTTCAGACCCATCTCGTGTCTGCATCCAAACAACTGATCTGCAGTCTATTTAAATATGGGCATTTGGGATAACAGCTGCAAATTGCTTAATTGACATTGACTCTTTTGTTGATTTTAGCAGCCATTTGTTTTCAAACAGGCATTCTGAGAGCTATTTGTTTATTTATTCTGCAGAGGTGAAAGTCTGGAGATAATCAAAGACAATGTATTTACATAGAAAACAATATCAGAAAGACCTACTGATTATGGATAAAACTTGGGGGAGGAGCAAGTTTTCTAAACATCCTGAAAAGACTAGGAGGACATGGAAATGTTACTTCTGAATTGCATTTTTTCAGGCTGAAGTTCCTAGCCTTTCTATCTCAGGAAGTGGATTCTGAGCAAGATGAAGGAGGGAGGGAAGGTGGGAGGGAAAGATGGGTATCGTTTGGAGGAAAAACTCCTGACTTTACATTATCAGTCTCCTGAGATAATAAAAGAGGCATCTCACATCTGAGATGGCAAGTCAATCTGTATTGCAAGCATCTATGTTGACTAAGAAAAGGCAGGGCCTGGAATGTTTACTATGATCTTCAGGCATCTCCTTGATCTCTCAGTGAGACTCGCTTTCTTTGTGAGAGTCTCTGAAGGGAGATGAGCTTTGATTGCATTAAAGCAGCCTGAACTTGAAAGAGCAGCCTGCAGCAGAGCCCTGGTGACCTTTCAGGAGCTTAGTATTTTAGGATCAAGATGAAACTAACCCAACTGGTGCGCCTCAGTTTAGAAATGGCCTCTCTATGCCACATTAGTAGCTTTGCCTGATTACAGTGTTGATTTTCCGGCTTGCCTTCGCAACTGTACTCTGCTGATGAGCGAGGCTGCTGGGCAGATAAGACTGAAGTCAGTTCTGCGCAGTTGGATTGAAAGGTAAGCTGTCCCGACGGTGTTGTCTGTGAATTTCCTGTCATTTTGAGCAAAAACCTTCTTTGCTTCAAGCAGAGACCACAGATTGAGATAATCAGAAGTAAATATAGAAGGAACCAAACATACATACACACACACACACACACAACACATAGGCAGGCACAGGAAGTGTGAGGCTATTTATTGAAACAAAGGCAGTTATTTTTGTCAGGAGGCATGGCCAACTTGGTGGCAACACTTGCGTCAATGCTGTTCCTCTGCTTGCTTCCTCAGCAGATATAATGGGCGGGGACCCTAATTCTAACCCTAACCCTAATTCTAATCCTGAGTTAATATAATTGAGGGTGAGCTTTAATGACTTTAGAGCAGCATTAGTACTCTCAGGAGGAATGTGCACCATTAACCTGGCTGCAGCCTTGTTATTGTCTATCATGGGAACATCGGTACATTATACCAAAGTATTTCCATTAAGTGTACAGCAAAGAGAGGTATTGACAATGTGGGTTTCAGCCAGAAAAACAAATTTTCATGGTATTTCACTTTGCGGGGGAAAGGGGAATATGGAGTTGTCAAAAAGTGATTGGTGTTATAAAATAAAGGAAATCTACTAGGTTATGCTAAGGAATTGAGTATAAATATGATAAATAAAATAAAATAACCTCTACTGCACTGTCCAACTAGATGTATCCTGTGCTTATAACTGCAGAAAGAGAATGTTAGCCATGGCAATGTTACTGAATCTAAGCTATCCTTCCTAGCAAATCAGTTAAGGCATGATAATTTGCATTCTTCCAGTTCTTGGCCCAGCATATTTTGTGCTGCCCCAACATCTGAGCTGTAATCTTCATTATTAAGAAGTCTCAAGGCTCACTCATAAGTGGACCCGTCTTTCGAGTTTTACCTGGTGATAATTTAGCTACACTAATTCATCCAGCTTTCATTTTTCTACTATGTATTGTGAATAGCTGGTAGGACAAACATCACTAATTGCTATCTTTAAAGTGTGACAGGGAAACCATGGGCAAAAATACACAGAGACCTTGGACAGAAACCTCAGCCACCTTTCAAGGTGCCTAGCTAATTGTTTGCCAGTGGAGAAATACTTTATTCATTTGAACTACTTCGAACATTGGTCTTTCAGAAGACTGAAAAAGTGTGTTCAAAAATAGAAAGGACATCTGAGACAAAGCAGGATGAAAGTTGCTCCCTCTGCAACAACTTTATCCCAGTTTCCACCCCACCAATCTTTCAGCTAGGTTGGTTTTAATGGGCTTTCAGAAGGCAGGTAGATGTAAGGTTACCAAATGCCCAGCAGAAGGATATGTCCTCCTTTTTGTCCTCATATCAGCCATCTGGCAAGCATTGCCAGCTTTTTGAATGTTTTGTTTGTTTTCATTTTGAATTGTTTTCACAATAGTAGTCACTGAAACTTTCTGATAGTGTCACCTTGTAAATTGTAAAAAGACCTCGTAGCCTAGATGTATGACATTTAATTTATTTTCTGATTCCAGCAGTTTCTACTTTGAAATCTACTACTGCTCTCCATAGATCACATGGCTCATCATATGGTTTGATAGTGAAATTTGAAAAGCATGCCATTGATGCCATAATATTGCTAAGCTATGTTCCTGAAAATAAAGATCTGTTGGAAAATCATTGAGATGGAATAATCAGTCTTTCTGAGGCTGAAAAAAATAATTTCATATACGGGTAGCCCAAGCAGATTTTTGCAGGCTTATTTGCAGTAATTTTTTTATTGTAGATATAAAGAAAGTTAAACAGTTAGGGCATTTTTCTTCCCTTCATACCACAAATTTGGCCTCCTTCTCTGTATCCTCCTTTGTTCAGATAGCTGGAAACTTTAGGTCAATGTCAGTGGTGGGAATTCAAACTTTTTTACTACCAGTTCTGTGGGCATGGCTTAGTGGGTGTGGCATGGGTTGGTGGGTGTGGCTTGGTCGGCATAGCAGATACTGTAAAATCTCCATTTCCTCCCAATCAGCTGGGACTCAGGAGGCAGAGAATAGATGGGGGTGGGGTCGGTCAGAGGTGGTATTTACCGGTTCTCCGAACTACTCAAAATTTCTGCTACTGGTTCTCCAGAATGGGGGAAGATTCTGCTGAATACCAACTCTGGTCAGTGTTGCTTAAAGTATGGTCCAGGGAGCCCTGAGGAGCTCCCATGACCATTTCAGGGGTCTACAAAAATAAAAAAAAATGCCAGATGTTGATACTTTAAAGAACATTTTTTTAAATGTGTGGAAGTTACACACACATACAAAACCCCCGGTAAACCTAAGGCCATGATATAATGCAATATCTGTATCTTTCTGCTCTGTGTGTTTAATGGATGGGAGACTGAATGTATAATTGTTAAAGAGTTCCTATTGGTTAATTCTCTTGGTTCTCATTGCAAGAGCAAAACAATGGTAATCTGTGGGGCTGCCCCATTATTATCTAAAGATTGGGCTTGATCATGAAGGATTGGACAGAGTATAAAATTAGTGAAAAATTGTCAGGACAGGATCAACAAACAAAATGGTGGACAGAATCTGGTGTACTGGTAGGCATTATGGGGTTTTTAATGCTTTTGAATCTCACACACAGATGCCCCGAGCATACAGAGATTGTTTGCAATAGGCTTTGCTCTGGGTCCCCGCGCGAGCACTTATTATCCCTAACTCAATGAGCTCTGTCCTGCTCCTAGAAATATATACACTGTATGAGCTGAAATCTGACTTTTGTAGTTCCCATGGCAACCAGAAATATTGAGCGGCTTGTCTGTGGTTAACTGTTCATTAGTCACAAGTGAAACGGTTCCAACACAAGCCTGTCGTTTGGGTAGTGAATGCTGTTCTTGAGAGACTGATGATGTGCCTGAATGCCTTTCTGGTTACCTTCATTTTTAACTCTTGGTCTTCCTCAAACAGATCTAGCACCTGGACTCTTCCAAATTAGGCAATGCTGAGCATGATCCCATCTATTCAACTTTTTGTTTCCTTTATGCTAGCTGCAATTCATCTCTTCTTTTTTTCTAATCTGGCCATTCTGTCTCAGAGATATCCATAGGGTGCTTTTGCGCCCGCTAAACAACCAAGAATAAGGTTGAATGTTTTTGAGGTCTGATAGTGTGAATCCCTTTGTAAAGGAAGCTGGGGCCCAATTCTAAACCATTAAGTCTTTAAAAAGGCACCTAGTGAAGCACACTCCAAGCCATCGTTGAGAAATGACGCAAAAAAACCACATCAGGAGGGAGAGGGAGAGGAAAAGCACTCGGTCTACTTCCCTGCCCCCTCCCTTCACCCATAGCAGGTAGCAGAAAAGCCACGGCAAGGACAGAAAAAGGGGTGCTTGCGTGCATCGGATGTGGTGGAACAGACTAATGAGAGTCACGCAACTTCTAGGCTTTATCCCACTAATGTTGGTGGAGATGTGGGGTGAGTAATTTTACAAGACTATGCTATCTGCGCAAGTTCAAATCTCAGCAGGGAGTATAAATCACGTAGAGGCTTCTATAAGGTCCCAGTTGCTAAACTTAAGCTCCAGCCCTTTCAACTTAATTAGACAAAGACTAGACAGACACTCCTGTTGGGGCCAATTTTTTTTTTTTTTTGAACAAGGGGTATGTGAAGGCCTTTCAATACTTGGGGGAAAGATTAAGAAAACACTGAGTTCTTGCAGTTTTCTTCCATCTGGAAAGTTTTCAGACCTGTCCCATTTCTGGGAGGTTTGCATGTAATGTTCCCATATAGCCTTGCTTCATCTGGCAAGAAATTTGGGTTAGCTGTGTGAAACCCAGGAATTCCAATATCACTTCTGCACAAGGCCCTTTGTCGCATATCTTCTGCTCCGTCATCAATTCTTCCCCAACTGTGGTGGGGCAGCTGGATTTGGAGTTTTCACTGCAGGGTTCATATCTTTGATGTTCTTTTCTGTGACAAAGTACCCCATGTGCTTTATTTAAAATATTCCATTCTTAAGAAGATTATGATTAATTTTTTTTTCATGCATATAAAGTGTTTTAAATTGTTGGGGAGTTGTTGCTGCTATCTATATTTTTCACAAACTTTGTGGGCTAACTTGCTAATGACCTCTGTTATTTTGCTACAAGTTTTGAACTATGTTTTTAATTGCTCATATTTTATACAACGCTGATAACTTTCTATAGCCGGCAAAACACAAGGCGCATATATATTTATAGAGAGCCCTCTTCAGGGCACTGTGAATGAATGTAATGCCTCTGAGATTGCTGTGATTTTGTGGGGTCAGTAATAGGCTAGTAATATCAGAGTCTCAGCTTGAGCACATACAGGTAACTTGCAACCATTTATTTAGTGATCATTTGACGTTACAACAGCACTGGAAAAGATGGCTTATGACAGGTTCTCACAGGGCCATCACAATATCCCCACAGCCACATGATCTAAATTTGGACATTTGGCAACCAGGGTATATTTACTATGTACAGGTAGCATCCTGGGATTAGGTGATCAGCATTTGGGATCTTCCCACGTATGGTCCCACCATTTGGGACCTTCCCAGCCAAGCAAAGTCAATGGGAGAAACTGGATTTGTTTAATAGCTAATAGCTAATGCTATTAGCTAATCAAGCATTAACTATATTATATTTCTAAAAACTTTGAACATTTGAGAACATTTGAAAAATATGCTCAGATCATTCCACTTTCTAGATGAAAGAAATCTAGGTTTCAATATAAAAGCATAAGCCATCCTAGTCAACCTAGCCAAAGAAGAAAAACTGATGTGAAAATGCACATTAATACAGGTTGTAATCTATGTGAGCGCTCCAGAAGACCTACCCACCATATAACTGCAGCCATTAAATTGAGCTGTAATTAAATATGTATATAGTCTGGGAAGAAATTTGTTGCTGAATTCTTGCTACTTATTTGTATCAAGTGTTGATTCATTTTGAACCATTAAACCTGTCTTCCTGTTAATATATCCACCCTACCCGGTCATTAATCAAGAACTCTTATCTGTTCACACCTTCATTATATTTTAATTAACTAGAGATCATGAATTGTTTCTACTTAAAATTGGCAGCACTAGCAGAAAATCTGTATTTCAGCACAAGGCTGCACCAGTCACTCAAGCTACCCACAGAATATAATTATTGTAAATTTTTAAAAAAATATTACCTGTGTACTGAAGATGGAAGGGTGATCTTAGTTACAAGTGGAAAATCAGAATAAGGAAATCAAGTCACTTCTTGAATTAATTGCAGTGGGAGGGGGGAAGGCAAAGTAGGATGGTTTTTTTCTGTTGTAATCTAAGCAAACTGCCTACACTACATTTCCTGAAAAAAGTTAATTTATATGAATATACTTGCCATGGGTCACATTTAATGTTTTCCTTTCCTTTCCTATCTTATCCTATGCTATGCTATGCTATGCTATCCTGTCCTGTCCTAACGTATCCTATCCTATCCTATCCTATCCCTTCCCCTTTCCCCACTTTCCTTTCATGTTAATGCAGGCAAAGTTCCACAACAGTTTTGTATATGGAATACAACTATACCTCAAAAATATTATTTGATAAACTGATCTTATCCAAACCCGAGACATGAATTGAATGAGAAAACTACTGTTTCTCATAGTAATGTGTTTTTAAGGGAAAACAAATTTATTTTCTAATTCCTTTTGGACACAAGAGAACCAAATCAGGGCAGTATGTTAGAGATTGTAACATACACACACACACACACACACACATTTATTTATCTATCAAATTTATAGGACAGCCCATTTCACACGGTGAACATGTAACAATTAAATAAAACAATAAATATATAAAAACAATCATTAAAAGCAGTTATTACTGTCAGATATTACACTACACAAATATGCCAAAAATTCATGTTTAAACTCAGAGTCTTGTTTTCAATTCACATCAGTGCCTAGTTCATCCTACTTCAGCACAAAGAAAAGAATGCTCCCATAATGTACTGTTCTTCTGGTATTCTGTAATTCTCTACAAATAAACTAATGTGTTTGGGGATACCATATGTTGATTTTTGCATCTTTACTTTGTCATGACACAAGATATTTCTTTTCTCTTTACCAGATATAAAACGTCTTGTGATTGTATTTAAAATGGATGATTACACTAAAAATGTGAAGCATTTTGGGTGCTGAACATTACACTTATTATTTAAAATAATAAAATTTAGAGTAATTACTTTTTGAACTCCCTATCCTTGAATATGTTTTCAAAAAAAACCCTCTTCATTATATTAAAAAAAATCCTTTCCACTGCAGCTGCTAGTTGTTGTTTTGTAAATGCAGAAAGTTTATCCCACTTCACTAAGGAGTCAACAGGTTCTAAAATATATATATGACATATTTATTTTCTTAGGGAATGTTTATGTTTATAACTAAAATGTATATATTTATCACACAATATATTTATTCATTGAGAACACAGTTGTATATAAATAGAAACTCAGATAGTGTGATTCTATCTTTCTAAAATTTACACTGTCTGATGATGAACTGTACTGCAAAAACATAAAAGCAGAATATATATATGTGTGTGTGTGTGTGTGTGTGTATGTATGTATGTATGTATGTACACACACACACACACAATATATATATATATATATATATATATATATATATATATATATATATATATATATATATATATATATATATATATATATATATATATATATATATATATATATATATATGTTTGTGTTACAACCCCTGGTATGACCTAATATGGGAGGGAGCTCACTCCTCCCTCTTTCTGTCCTCTCGGCTCATCACAGAAAACCATCCAGGCAGAAACCCATATTTTTATTTTTAATGTTGTCTTTTTATATTTGTGTTATATTTGTGCTGATAAAATAAAGGGAGACTAGTATAGATCCATTTCGAGCTATTTAGCTATTTACTGAATCCCAGTAAGGGTATGGCTAGCTGATGAGAGCTAAATAGCTCGAAATGGATCTATACTAGTCTCCCTTTATTTTATCAGCACAAATATAACACACACACACACATATATATATATATATATATATATATATATATATATATATATATATATATATATATATATATATATATATATATATATATATATATATATATATATATATATATATATATATATAATTGGGAAATGCATACCAAATTTGTAAAAATTCATCTTATTCCCACCCATGTGATGTCTCTGAATACTTTTTTTTAAATGCCATAGAAATTATAGCACATGACGAAAGTTCTGAATTTTCATGGGTGGATGAACATGCATTGTGTGGGCTTAAATCTGCCCAGATTTTTTAAAAAAATCTAATTTAGATTATGAGAAAATACACAGTTGGCATATACGGTAGGAGACTCACCTTGGCCAAAGACTCTGAATTCTATAGAAAATATAACTTTGGATAGAATTATCTATTATACAGTTTTAAGTGTAAAAACGCTCAGCAAATGCTGTCACAGCAAAAACACTAAACCCTTTCTGTGCTAGTCGGCACTTTCAATACCTCTCCTTGCCTGCCTCTTTTTTTGTGTTTGTTTCACATAAAATTTGAAATGATTGTCTACAATTGGAAGGAAAGTAAAAGCATTTGTGCGTTGTTTGTAGAGGAGATGCAGCATGTATGTGTATATAGGGATTTACAGGCCCTGGAAATAAATTGTTTCAACTCCTACCCTCAAAACAATGCCATAGAGTGGCACACCAGAACAACTAGACACAAGAAGAGTTTTTCCCCAAACACCATCACTCTGCTAAACAAATAATCCCCTCAACACTATCAAACTATTCACTAAGGCTACATTACTATAGCTATTAGTCTTCTCATTGTTCCTATCACCCATCCCCTCCCACTTATGACTGCAGGATTGTAACTTTGTTGTTTGTATCCTTACGATTTATATTGTTTCCTAGTATGATTTGATTGCTTACTTGTACCCTATGCCTATCATTAAGTGCTGTACCTTATGATTTGTGATGAATGTATCTTTTCATTTATGTACACTGAGAGCATATGCATCAAAGACAAATTCCTTGTGTGTCCAATCACACTTGGCCAATAAAGAATTCTGTTCTGTTCTGTTCTGTTCTATTCTATTCTATTCTATTCTATTCTATTCTATTCTATTCTATTCTATTCTATTCTATTCTCAATAATCCTGGTCATGGTTGTCTCAAAGGTGTTTTTCCAAAAGGCAACTGGACTTTGTTGTTCTTTTCTTTGAAAACATTTCACTTCTCATCCAAGAAGCTTCTTCAGTTCTTCAGGAAAAATAAACAAGGAAGTCCAGATGCCTTTCAGAAAAAAAGCACCTTTGGGATACAGCATGAAAAACAAGTCACACAAGCAGACATTGGTGGAAGTGAGCTCCCTCCCTCTCCTTCCCTCCCTCCCTCCCCCCCCCCTCTCTCTCATTTTGGGAGCAGGTTTGCTTATCTTTTCTTTTAAAAAAGAGAATTCATTAAAGCTCTTCCAGGCTCTAACTTCTCCTGCTTGAAAAAGCAAGGGATTTCTTCAATCACTTTTAACTGAATGAGGCTCTGGTGCAAAATGCAAGCACTCTGAGTGCCTTGGCCTTAGCCATGCCAGCTGTGGATGAAAGGCAGTCTTGCACAGAGTTCCCAGTACTTATAAACAACAGCATGTTGAGCAAATTAAATTAAAAAGAAAAATGCTACAATGAGTAATGTCAGCCAAGGATGCGCATACTAACCCAGAGCTGGGCCTGCCTGCAGGAGCCTCAACAGAAGGGACAGGAATGATAAAAGCAGATCCAGGCAGATGATGGGGAGAGGAGCAAACGGTAGCGGTGTCCACAGAAAAGTCAGAATGGCAGTGGCAATGTCACCATTGAAGCCTTGCTCCATTTCATATGAGCAATATGCCATATGAGGTGGGGGGGGAGAGGGATGAGTTTTGATTGTGTAGTCATGGTTGCCAGGTAAAATCTTTTGGGGGGTCTCACTGTAAATCCCCCTGCAGATATACCTAGCTCTATATTCTGGCCCAGTGTGTGCATACCTGACATTATACATTATTCATTGCAGCACTTTTCCTTATAATTTAATGTAAATATAATTGACAGATGGAACAAGGGACCAGGTGAGTGTGTACATTTTATTCTTTTCACTTTAAAATCATATCATCCTTTTTCAACACCAGCAATAACTGACTGAGGCTTTTTCTCAGGAAATATGTTTAGAGTCAGAATTCAGAAACCAAAATTTCAACTCTATTCCTGGAGTTATACCCTTGCTTTAACAAACGTGGAACCCCACAGGTGCAGAGTTGGCAAACATCCAGTAGCTTATTTGTTTCCCCATTATACTAGAAATAGCTGAACAATAGAGCATAGAATGGCAGAGGAAGGGAGAAGCCATACATATGTACAACTGAGGCCCCCACCAGATCAATAAGTCCAAGATTTGGACGTACTGAGCTCCACCACTAAAGGACTATGGATTTTTTACTGTATTTAAGGAGATCAAATTATGAGATTCCCCAGGTCAGGTCAGAAAAACGACTCTGGGGACAGTGTAACTTAATCTTTCAACCTCCATGAGAAATTTTCCCATTTTCTCATAAATAGAATTTTCTCATTCCATTTTTGGGTTCCTTCTGCAAAATCTAAAACTATTTGGGAGAGGAATTGAATCTGGAGAAATAGTATTAGCAAAAGGATCAAAATCTAATTTCCATGACATATTCATTTTAATATAAATAGCAGGAGTCTCCAGGTGCAATAAGTTTTTTTTTAATTGTGCCACTCACAAGATAGCTGATGCTAAAGCTAGAGCTATTCCATGAAAAGTCACCCCGCTTTAATTAACTTTGTCTTTTTGGTAAAAACTTGATCATTCTGAAAATCGGTGCATGCAGTAGATTTCCAGGCTCACGTCAACTATGCATTAAAAGTTCTTAGCATTCTTCTAAAAATCATGCTTTCATTTTTTGTTAATTTCCCCTCAACATTAATATGGGAACTAATTATATTATTCAGTGTGTTGGATTCAAAGTTTATATGTCCAGAATTCCATCAATTATTTTCTGTATACTCTTCCTTCATCTTCCTCTACGTGTTTTTAATATACTTTTTAAAAACATATTTAAATGCCTCCCTATTTCTTGAAAAAGAAAACTTGAAGCAGTTTATAAAATTAAAATCACAGAATCATATGAAGTTTAAAGGGACAGATGAAAACACCGATTACACTCAGGGTTTTAAATTGCCCAATAGAATTAAAAGCTTTTCACATTATGCCTCAAAAAAAACAAGCTATATTCAAGCAAGTCTCTCAAGGAAGAATATTCAAAAACACGCATTGTGCGCTGTATGTTCCCCAATCTAAGCTGGCTGTGAGGCTCCTTTGCTGCTGCTAATGAGGATCATAGAAGAATTGCATTGATAGTGGATGTCCAGTCTAGAGGAGGATTAGCAGCAGAGGTGGGTTCCTACCGGTTCGGACCAGGTCAGCCAAACCAGTAGTAACTTGGTGGCCTGGAACCGACAGTGATCCAGGCCTGCCATGCCCCCAAACTGGTTTCTCTCGGGGGCGCCATGGATGCCACTATCTTGTTTTTGCCTTCTGCGCGTGTGTAGAGCAATTTTTGTTGCAGTGCACATGCGTGCCGCATCCCTGAGCGAACCGGCAGCAGTGACGGTCAGCCCACCCCTGATTAGCAAGCCAATGATCTCATGAGGACAGGTTATACATGGTGCCAACATTCTGGCTGAGGATTATGGCAGTTGAAATTCAACTCACTCATGAGCATCAGGTTGGGGAAGATCATTCAGAATACGACTGGATATCTGACTATGCAACAATCTGATTAAGTAAAGTTTGGGGATCACCAGGTTTTTATAGTTTCAGATACATGGAACCATCAAGTTATGCCAACCCATGGATGGGTGCTTATTGGGAGGCAGAGTCGATCCTGACTGTTTAAAGGATTTCCCCATATGATAGATGCCTTTGAAACCATGCTTGTTGCCTTAGCACTTTACATGTTTCTGTTTATTCATAAAACATTTGGGGTGTTTGAACCCACCTGTTCAAATGGGTACGTGTTTTGAAATTCATATATTTGTTCTGTATTATTGTGGCATGCTGCAGGTGGGACAATAATTTATTTTTGAGCTACAGAAAAAGCAAGACAAATAAGTACAGTTGTAATTAAGTAAGGTTTTTTTTTAACATTGTGTTGTTATCATTCTTGTTTATTCTGTTGTTGTTGTTGTTGTTATAAATGACCCAGAGTCACTTTGAGTTGAGCAGCCCTGTTAATAAATAAATAAATAAATAAATAAATAAATAAATAAATAAATAAATAAATAAATAAATAAATAAATAAATAAATAATAAATAATAAATAATAAATAATAAATAATAAATAATAAATAATAAATAATAAATAATAAATAATAAATAATAAATAATAAATAATAAATAATAAATAAATAAAAGATGATAGATGATAGATAGATAGATAGATAGATAGATAGATAGATAGATAGATAGATAGTAATAGAGAGAGAAGATTAGATGCAAATCAAAGCCATTTCAGTGAAATCTAATCTGAACTCTTCATAAGAGCAAACCACGTTTCAGGCAGTATGTGGGCTGTTTATATACAAGGGTTTATTATAGCTTTCTTTTGAAAAGCATTAGATCTGTGTTTTAAAAGGAGGCTCTGACAGAAGACAGTGCTAGACACCACTAGTCTTGTACTGAGAAGAAGGCTAATTTAATAGAAATGAGGACTTGGTTCTGCCAGCTTTGTTTTTGTTAGCTCTGTCATAGATATGTGCAATTTCTACAGCTTCTGTCAGCATTGAACTTTACGTGGCCATGTTTTAAAAATATTTTTATTTAATGGGGTAGGAATTTGAGCTACTCCTACATTACTTTGCATAATTCTGAGTGTTTGTGGTTGCGAGGTCACAATGCAATCATTGGCCATTTGCTACTAGCATGCACTTGATCCCTTACTTGCAGTAAACCATAAAATAGACACATTCAGTAATACCTTTGTTACACGTACTCATTCCTGTCAATGCAAACAAATACTGTATAGAATTCCACAAGTGCAATTCTGCATGTCAACAGACAGACAACAGTCCCCGTGTTAAAGAATTTCATGCAGTCACATTTCCTTTATAGCATTTTTACTTGTTCTTAGGAGATAATAAGATGAAGGAGGGATGCTGGAGGAGGCAATGTCTCCCATACCTCCTGCTCCACCCAACCTTTCCTCCATGAGTGTGATTTGGTGTCAAGCCCTTTGAGGCTGGCTCTCAGCCCAGTCCTAGAATGTTGTCCAGAACAGGAAACAGATTCTACAAGAAGACTAGAGAGTTTGGGGTTGTTTCTTGGTGGTCACCTCCACGATTCCCTATATTGCAAACTCACTGAACAAGAACTACTTGGATGTCTGGAGCGATTTTTATTGCTTGTAGGTAAATAGAGCAGAACGTCGAAGAAACTCTTTGCTTTTTCATTCCGCATACTCTGTCACGCCTGTGATCTGTCTGCTGGGTCAGTTTTGGACAAAGGTCACCTTTAATACTCTTTCAAAAATATACCAGAGCCATATTCAAAACGAGGAATGACAAGGAATGACCATAAAGGCAATTTGAAAAATGGGTAAATAATTGGTCCAGGATTCTACTTGCATTCACCCAACTACCCCCTGCTGCACATTAAGGAGGCTGATTGCTGGATGCATTTTCCACTGGGAGATGATGTGGACAGAAGTATAAACCACACTGAGCGGTTCCAACTAACTACTGCCCTTAAATTGTACTGCATTAAAAATTAAGGACAGGACCATTTGCCAGCCTCTTTACTCAGACAGAATAGAACGCAATTGCCAGGACAGTACAATTCATGCTAATATATTTTCATGTCAATTCAAGGATTAGAAGAAAGCACATTAATAGAACTATTATGAAGCAAAGCAATGAGTGATGAGCTTTGGGAATGGGCTCTTTCAATCATCATGTTATAAAAGGACCACAGCTTTCCAGAAGTGGCATGCATCTTATAATATGTGGGGTAAGCCCTGGATGGATTTGGCCACATTCAGTAAAACCTGGAATTTAGCCAGCAAAAAGTGGAGCCAATTACAAATTAAAGAGCTAGTGGACTGACTCTTCAATAATTCCTCTCTAGACACGAGAGGATTTGAAACATCCCACAAGTGCTCCAGACAGCTGCTCCAGATGAGGAGACTGCAAGACAATAGTCTCTAGTGGGTTTTTAGCACTGGGAAATCAGGGGAATAGCCATCTCACTCAAACCATGGTTGAAAGGACACCAAGTCCGCATAATTCCTTTTTAAATCATTTTTTGAAATTGCTTGCATTTGCTTCCCAGCTATTAGGAAGCTTTGGATCAACGTGTTTTTACAGTGCCAGGTGAATTTTCTTCCATTCTTAATGAAAGAAATTTTAAATACAAGATTAAGGGCATTAAAAAATGGAATAGATGGCAAAAGGCGATTAAAACTTTGATTTTAAAAAGTTACTAAGGGACCAAGGGTCCTGATAAATTTAAAATAAAGTGTTGGAATTAATTATAAAAACTCCTTCCCATGGGAAATTTGTTTTTAATTCCTTTTCAAAACATAATATAAGTAGTCAATTTGCCACCACAATAGGACTGGAAAATTCATCATTAAGTGGTAGAGACATTAAGTGAGGCTTCATATGACCCACCCAATATTATAACCTTTTACATCACAGTCATTAAGCAAACCACCATTAGGCAAGATACCATGTGACTGTGACTTGAGATACAATACAATACAATACAATGCAATACAATAGTAGAGTTGGAAGGGACCTTGGAGGTCTTCTAGTCTACCCCTCTGCCTAGGCAGGAAACCCTATACCGTTTCAGACAAATAGCTATCCAACATCTTCTTAAAGACTTCCAGTGTTGGGGCATTCACAACTTCTGGAGGCAAGCTGTTCCACTGATTAATTGTTCTAACTGTCAGGAAATTTCTCCTCAGTTCTAAGTTGCTTCTCTCCTTGATTAGCTTCCATCCATTGCTTCTTGTTCTACCCTCAGGTGCTTTGGAGAATAGTTTGACTCCCTCTTCTTTGTGGCAACCTCTGAGATATTGGAACACTGCTATCATGTCTCCCCTAGTCCTTCTTTCTCTTAAGCTAAACATACCCAGTTCCTGCAACCGTTCTTCATATGTTTTAGTCTCCAGTCCCCTAATCATCTTTGTTGCTCTTCTCTGCACTCTTTCTAGAGTCTCCATATCTTTTTTACATCGTGGCGAAATAGATCTTCCCTACTGGCTTTCCTATTAACTTTGCTTGTCAGAACCTACCTGGAGAGGTTATAAATAATGATCACATGACCACATGATGTTGTGACAATTATAAATGCACAATAGTTCCAAAGCATTTGAATCATGATAATGTGATTGAGGGGACTCTACGAAATAAGTGCAAGGACTGATTGTAAGTCACTTTTTTCAATGCCATCATAACTCTGAATGGTTGCTAAACTAATTACCATTAAGCAAGGACTATCCATAATCATAATATAAGATGTTAAAAAGTGGACACTTGAAGGTAGTAGAGAGAACTAAAGATTATAATTAAAGGAGAAGAACACGAGTGAAAAGGGACAAAGAAAAAGTGAAAAGAAACGAAGTACTGTACTAGAAAATTATTTGAAGGGACTAAAGTTCAAAATTGTTATAAGTAAAGGGAAGGAATACAAAGTTGATTTATTTAACCAAGTTAGAATAGATAGTTTGTTATCTGTTGCAACGCCTGATGTTTGCCGACATCAGGACTGAAATGATGAAGCTTTAAGGATTAGTTTATAGACAAGAGATGGGATATGAAAGAAGAAATCATTTGTTGTATTTAAGAAAAGGTGACAAAATTGTTTGAGCATTGTGATAAGGCTAATTCACTTCTCTGCATATTTTTCTTTTTCTTTATTGTAGTCTTATTTTTCCTTCCTATTATTCTTTCTATTTTTCTATTTTTCCTTTCTTTTCTCCACCTTTGATTTTTTTTCCTTTTTAATCTTTTTTTCAGTTTCTACCTTGTTTCCCTGAAAATAAGCCCTCCCCGGATAATAAGCCCTCCCCAAAAATATTGCAACAGAGCAGCAATCACGAGCTGACCACGCTTGCTGCCTCCTGCACCTCAAAAATAATAACCTCCCTGAAAATAAGGCCAAGTGCTTATTTGGGGGGGGGGTCAAAAGAAAATGTGTTATTTTCAGGGAAACATAGGGTGGTTTTTTTTGTTATTGCAATATTTAATAAAATTACTATTAAAAAAGAACTTAGCCAGTGACACGACATCATTGGGAATTTCTTTTTTAATATTATTTTAGCAAGATGCTTATGACAAGATTAGAATTAAATTTGGAAGTAATAATAAACAGAAAAACCACTTTGCATGAATATTTATCATACTTTTAGAGGCAAAGTTTTCTTGTTGCATTTTGTATGTTTCTTTGTGGTGCTTTAGGATAGTAAAGTGCTCTGAACTTATGGATGCAAATGCTTATATGCATACATACCACCTTTAAACCAACATGCATACTGGTTAGCACACTCTTGCCTTCAGCCTATTTCAGTTTCACATTTTAAATTTTATATTACTTTTTTTTTCAGTGGTCACTAGTAACAGTGGACAAAGTGGAACTCCTGAAGGTTAGTAATTTACTTCATTATCGGGTTCAGTTTTAGAGTCAGGACAGAGCCTGTTCCTCTAGCTCTTTCCTCTGAGCTAAAGGAAGCATGTCATGTAGGCAGCAGAATGAGAGAAACTGTAGAGAGGAAGGCAAGATCCTGGGTGACAGATCTTTCATATCTCCATCAAGGTCATCTGTCTTACTTCTCACAAGAACAGTGGTGGTTGATTGAAAGTCTGTTAGCACCTTCCAGCATCTACTTCTCTAGAGGAAAATACTCTTTATGTCACAAGGCTTATTTTATGTCTTTTTCTTAAGCTCCTTAAGCGATCCAGGTGTAGAAATATAAAATTTACTAACTGCGTAGCATCTCTGCGTGGAATGAGGAAGGGGCGCCATTTTATTTTTTTTGCCTCAGGCACCAAAATGCCAACTCCTGATTAAGGAGCAAGTCTGAACCCAGTGGGAATTATCTTATGTAAATACGCATAAGCTTCGCTTGGATCTAATTGTCATGAAAGTATGGGAAATATGTTGATTGGTAAGCTTGTGGTAAATCTTAGTTCAGATTTCAATTTGTCTGAAAGGGGGGGGGGAAAGCAAGTAGATATGTCTTTTTCAAGACAAATAATATTTCCTTTTTCATTTTTACTTATGGTTGTGAAGCCCAGCTCCTCTTAAATACAGTACGTTCCTTTTCTTTTCATCTTTTCATAATAAGGAGAGGCATGAGATGTATAATGTTAGGGACTCTGAAACCCCACTTACACTGCCTAGCCATGTTTAACCATGGTTTAATAAATAAACCATAATTGGTCCACAAATCTCATTGAGCCTAAAGCAAACCAATCATTTTATACACGTGCGGTCCCAACAGCCCCAAGAGGAAGAGAGAAAACACTGCAATGTATCTGCCTGGGTCTTAATAATTCCCCTTTTTTTCCTATCCAGAAAGGGATTTGAGGCTTAATGGTACAGGCTGCAGATGTTCTGGGTGGCTGGAGGTGCTTCATGCAGCCACATGGAAGAGGATTGACAGCAGAAATTTTACACAGCAGAATGCAGAACTTGCCTGTAGACAACTTGGTTGCCGCTTACCCTTGGGGATCTTGCAACCATATGTTGAAGAGTTGGAGAAGCACGAGACTTGCTTGATGACCTGTCAAGGGAATGAGACAGCTCTCAAGGACTGCATAGCCTGTGATTCCCATGATTTCTTCTCTCTGGGTGTGTTCCTAGTTTGCCAACAAGGTATGTGCAACCAACCCCCTTCCTATTTGCATGCTTTCTTTGAACAAAGTCTGGGTCACATGGGGGCAACCTCTGAGAAACTAATGTTGCGATTGAGTTGAATTGGAAACCAGTCATAGAGGACCGAATATGGATCTTGCCTCATGTCTTAGGAATTCAGTGCAAGAATCTTGAACAGTCGCTCAGCTTCAGGAAGGTTAATGCATTTTGTGCTCTCGACCAGAGATTATGAGCACTTCAATGGTGGGTTTCAAAATTTTTTAGAACCTCTTCTGTAGGTGTTGGCTGCTTGGTGGGAGTGGCTTGCTGGCCATGTGACCAGGTGGGAGTGGCTTGCCAGCCATGTGACTGCGTGGGCATGGCCAACTTGTAAAATGTGGTGAAACTCACTTAACAACGCTCTTGCTTAGCAACCAAAATGTTGGCTCAGAAACTCTGGCATTTGAAGCACGCAAGTCTTAAAGCTGTCAAGTTACAAGACCCTTGCACCCCTAACCCTTTAGGAAAAAAAAACCCCAGGGGTGTTCAAACTTGACAGCTTTAAGACTTGTGGACTTCAACTCCCAGAATTCCTCCTCTCGCTCTTCATCTTGATGATGTGCGGATGGGTGGGGGCAAGGAGCTGGAACCGGTTCTAAACAGCATTATAGATTTGTGGAACCTCTTCTATAGAAGAGGTTAGAACTAGCAGGAACCCACCCCTGGAGTATTTCCACACTGGCACTGCTTCCCTTCCTCAATCCTTCAAAAACATTTGGAAGAGGATCTGAGTTTTTTTTTTTTTTTTGCAGCTTCCCAGCATGAGAGCACTGTGGGTAGGAAGTAAACAAATCACAACCTCATAATGTGTTGCCTCAGGTCTTGCGGCTATAAAAATCCTCATGATTCCCCTCAACACAGAAAGGATAGAAAGAAAAGACATTAAGTATGGGTAATTTTCAGCACTATGCTCCCAGCAGACTCCCTATACCCAGATCATAGTAAGCACAGACACCGCTCAGTTCAGTTAGCACGTAATATACTTTGACATTTATTTTTTTTAAATTCAACATCCTTCAAAAACAGTTAACTGGCAATACACAGCAAAAGGAAAGCAAAAACAGAGAGAATGAAATATGATCAAGGAATAAAAAGGCAAAGGACTTAATGTCAACAATCTACATTAACATGCATTTATATATCAAAAGGGCACAGAGCTTCCCAGAACAATGGAAATGATACAGTGGGCAATTAGCATGGACAGTACTAAAAACAATATTTGGTGATGCTAAATGTCAGCTTTCCTATATATACACACACAGCCAAAGAATAGAGATAGCAAATACCACATCAGCTGATCCTTCTTCTATTTTGCAACATGAAAAAAAAGACAGGGGTGGACAGGGGTAATGCATCAGTGGTGGGATTCAAAACTTTTTACTACCAGTATTGTGGGCGTGACTTGGTGGGCATTGCTTTGTGGGCGTGGCAGGGGAAGGATACTGCAAAATCCCCATTCCCTCCCCACCCCACTAACCTGCTTTCCAGCTCCCTTCTCCTGTTCAGGGCAACAAAAGAAGGTCAGCTGGGAGGCTGGGAGGCAGCAGGGGCAGGGTCAACCTATTTGCTGGTTCTCCAAACTACTCAAAATTTCCGCTACCAGTTTTCCAGAACCTGTCAAAATTGGCTGAATACCACCTCTGTAATGCACCCAATATTAGGGACCCAGACTGTCTCCTTGAGGGCTCTTCTTACTTGTATCCTTGCTTACTTGCCTAGACTATTGAAGGAGAGGAACAAAACTGTCAAGCTGGCTTTTCTCTGAGGTGTCTCCTGACTCCTCAGTTGAGTCTGAAGCAAGTTGGCTCAGCTACCGAAAAGAAATGAAGGCACAGGATGGAGGACTACCGTAATTTAGATGTGGCATGAAAATCTTTTTTTTTTTTTTATAATAAAATTTTTATTGGTTTTTCAAGATTTATAGGGAAAAGGGTAAATGGACAGGTATACAAATTTTGGCAGTTGCAAAGTGTGTGAGGCCCCCCTCCCTCCATACCCATAGTATACATTTATATATAATGCATTAGTATATAATTGATTACAATCAGCATATTAGTTCTATTATTAAATTCAATCAAATTAAACATTACAGTATAAAATCCAAATATAATTCCATTTTCACTTTCGGTCAGTTTATAATAATATGATTTTCTTGTTTATTTTTGTGATCTGAGTCTTCTTGCTATTGCCCCATCTCCCTCCACTGGCAGAGCTCTGGCCCCTCCCGTGTCCTGCGTGTCCGTTGTGGTGTCTGGTGGTTTCTCTAGGAGTGTTTTATTTTTTTCCATAAAGGCCTGCGCCTCTATGGGTGAATTAATTCTAATTCTTGTCTCCTCCCAGAATATCAGCATACCTTCAGGCATCAACCATCTAAACCACACCCCTTTCTGGTATAATTTATTCGCTAATTGCGAATAATTTTTTCTTTTTTCTCTAATCTTCTTAGGGATCTGCTTCAGAATGGTTATCTCCATATCATGATATGTCAATGCTTGCCCCCTTTGTACACCCAGAATTTCATCTCTTGTGCTTTTTCTAAGGAATTTAATGTGAACCTCCCTGGGTACATTGTGTGTTCTAGCGTAAGCTGAGTTCACTCTATAAACCAGGTCTATATCCCACCCCATCTGTTGTTTTTCTTTGTGTGTGTAGTCAGCCAGAATGTTTGTCATGATGTCCCTTATATTTTCCCCATCTTCTTCTATAACATTTTGAAATCTAAGATAATAGGACATTCTCTCAAATTCTAATTTCATCTGTTGGATGTCAAGATCTTTGTTCCCTTTCTGCACAGCTTCCACCCCCCCCCCCTCACCTCCTCCACCCCCCCTTCCACAAGATCCAGTCTTTGTGAGTTCTTATAAATTTGGGCTTGATTTTCTTTAATTTCATCTTTCATTTCCCTTAGCTGTTTCTTGATTTCCTCCTGGCCCTGTAAAATTTGTTGAAGCATTTGTTGAAAGTCCATCTCTATAGTCTTAGGTTGCATCAGTTCTGTTATCTTTGACTGTGTGGCTGGACTGGATGTTACAGATGTTGGAGCAGACGTGGCAAAGCCAGGTTTCCCAGGAGGTGGTCTTTTGGATGCCATCCTTTATAACATTAGAAGTTCAGTCCATATATAAGATAAACAATTAGAAAAGAAGGGTAGCCAGGTGAGGTCCGGGAGCAGAAGAACCAGGCAGAAGAGAATCTCTCTAATAAGTCTGGCAATAGATGAAAGGTTTCCCCTAGAAAGTTCAAAAAGTACCAATCCACAAGAGATTCCTCTGGGAGACACGGAGACAAAGACCGGAAGCCTGAATTTTAAAGGTGGAGTCAGGTTTCACAATTCATAAAGACAACGGAAGTGTGCCATCTTGCCCTGCCAGTTTTGGACACAGAGGCATAACAAAGTTTTAAAAAGTTCCAAAAGTCCTCAAATCACAGTAGAAAGTGAAATTAAGTTGAAAAGAAAATCATCTCAACCTGGGTGAGGCTTCATTCGTTGGCTCTCCCCCCTCCTCCTTCCCCGGGGGCTGAGAGCAAAATTATTCCTCGCCGCTTGTCCAAGGGGGGGGGGGAACCCCCCTCCCTCCAGCCGCGCCTCCAGAATACTCCGAAAGTTGTTTTTTAAAAAAAGCTGAATAATTCTTCGTGCATAATAGGGAATGAAGAGAGAAGCAACCTCACCGCACCGCAGCTGCTTCCTTCTATTGTTGCATTCTCCGGTCGGCTTTAGCGAGGCGCGAGGCGCAGAAACGCGAAGCGCCCTCCGATCTTGCTCCCCGGTGCCTTGGGCGCGCGAGAGACCGCCCGCCGCCGCTGCAGGAGCTCCCCGCGATGCCGCCCCTCCGGCAGGACCCCTCTAAGGGGTGTCCTGTGCCCCCCAAGGAGTGGGGAAGCCCACCGGAGAGCCGGAGCGGGCAAAGAGCTGCCCGTCGCCGCTGCCGCCGGAACCGGAACTCTGATGTGGCATGAAAATCTTGTGCAGATGTATCTTATTTAGAGCATTTCCCATAGAAAGGAGGAATAAAACTATACAATAATCTTTTCATAAAAGAGAAAAATAAGAAGGGATATCAGTTAATAAATCTCAATATGTTTTGAAAAAGTTGAAGTCTAGCTAAAGCAAAATGAAAGGGACAAAATGAATAACGGAATTAATGTTCAACTTGCTAGCAAGCTGTGAAGCCAAAGTCATAGCTGAGTACTGAAGAACAAGTTAAGGTGTTCCGGAAACTTTATCTCTTGTTTTATTAATCTAGGTGAAATATTAATATAGATTGCTAGTCCATGTGTATGCTATATACTATATGCTAAATAAAATAAATGCATTGGGTTGAAATCTTTCTTTCTAAAATACTTTGGATTATCTTTATCATTTCAGCTCCTGTGCAAACCACCATGGTACTCCAGCCTACAACAGCACCAGTGGTGACCTCCTCAAAACCCTTGGGTAGGAAAATCCAAATCTTTGCTGATGGTGACAGTGAATTAAAATTATATGCTACCTTCCAACAGTAGTTATTTTTAGATCATTCACAAGAACATGAAGGCAGCAGAACTTTCCCAGTTGTTCCCACTCTAAAAACATTTCAGAATAAAAAAAATATTCTTCAATTAAGATATCTTGATTTTGTCAAATTTTCTCAAGGCTATAAACCAAAACTGCCTTTGACAACTAAGTTGGCTAATGCTGATAGAGTTAATATTAAAAACAGCTGGAGAATATTAGCTGTCTACACTTTACGTATCATATCTAAATTATTTATAAGGAAGTATTTATGGTCTCCATTGGAAAAGTTAAAATACGAACACAAAACCTTGAGTTTGACACTTGTACTGTTAACCATACTACTGCTCCATTAATTGATCAGTGCCTTATGTTACCTTTCACAGATCGCCCAAGGATAAACATTGAAGAAGGAACCTCCTTGTGTTCAGGGATTCGGGAGCCAGATTTTGGAGGCTACGAGAAAATGCTTTGCCTGAGTTTACAAAGATGGTGGGATAAACTGGTACCCGGGACCTGCCAGGGAGTAAACTGTGAAAATCCAGGACACAAGGATAAGAACAGGAAAAAGTCACTGCACCACTGGGAGAAGCTGCAGTGTGAGAAAAGGAATCTTAGTGTGGGTAGCTGCTCAGCAAGCACACAAGAGTGCTTACATCTAACCCTGGTTAGATGCTCAGGTGAGCAAACCTTACTAGGAGAGCACCCTCAGTCCCTCCGCTGCTTTTCACTTGTGCTCATCATTTAAATTACACAAAATTGGTCTTTCAGTGCAATTATGGGAGGGCAATTTTGTACAAAGTGGTTGAGTAATGCACTACAATTCTGGAACTGTACCAGCTTATGAAGGAATGGTTATATTTTCTAGTTTCCATCCCCATTTTTAAAAAAAGAACTTCCCTGTGCTATTATTCCAAGACAGGGAATTTTGTTCCTGAAATGCTGGATATGGTACAGGCTTCATATTTATTAGATTTACTATCGGATCTGTCCATCTGATCTGCTGTGTTATTACAAACAGTAAAATCCAGAATTCTACAAGCTCACGATGGCCCCCAATACTATGAAAGAGAGCTCTTTGTTTCTTGAATAATCTGAAAGGGAGATATGAATTATACTGATAAGAAAACGGTCAACCTAGTATTCTGAACCTGGATGTTCAGAGGCAACCTAATGGGTGATAGATGGTATGTGGTAGCTAGTATCTAAATGATATTTATAGTGGAAGCATTCCAGTACAGGAATTATTCCTGTACAGTCAGGCTAAATGCTGGAAGGAGGGGAGGAATGAAGATATGCAAAAAGGAAGAGGGGGGATGGGAATCATTCTGGTGCTGAAATATTGAATGAGAGGGCCTAAAAGCAATAGTATTTCTCTGAAAATGAGCTGGTTGCTATTGAAGATACAGAGCTCTTTCAGATCTAGCTACAGTCCCAGTATCTATGTGAAATGAGTTATCAATTACTGATCATTCTGCATCTTAACAGGGGCTTGCAATTATAAGTGTTAGATCTGGGCAACGAGAGACAGACTACGGACACGAAGTAACTTAACAGCTCATTTATTAGTAGTAGTAGTGATCCAGCTTGCTCTGTGGTCGGAGGGTTCCCCTTTTATAGGGATGGGGCACGCCTTTCGACCAATCAGAGGAGTACCTGTTTCCCGCTGTAGGAGCGGACCAGAGGGAAGACTTATCCCGATATATGTTAATATCTAACACCCCTCCCCTCCTAGATGGGACGTTGCGGTAGGTGACATAGTCCTTTAGGTAGGTGGGTGTTTGTCTTGCTCGGGAGGAACGTCGTAGTTCAGGTTGGGTTGAAGTGCTTGCAGGACTGGTTTCGTGTTGGTTCGAAGTAGTTGCAGGATCGGGTGCTTTTTCTATTTCCGGTTCTGGAGGTCTTGCATTTTCGTTGCTCGTGCATTCGGGAGCTTGTTCGGCTGCGTTGACGGGGGGTTGCTCAGCTGCGTGCATGTTGTCCTGTCCCCCGCTTAGCTCGCCGGTGTCATTGTTCTCTGCGATGGAGTTTTCCTGCGGTTGGCTCCCTGTAGACAGGAAACTTTCGCCCTCATTCCTTAAGTTGGAGTGTGCTAGGCGACCTCGAAGTTGATCGATGTGCCTTCTCCAATTTCGCCCATCTTCTAGCTCCAACAAATACGATCGAGGACCCATGATGCCAATGACCTTTGCCGGCATCCACAATGTTCCCCCTGTGTAATTTTGAGCATATACTGCGTCTCCTACTCTAAAAGACCGGACTTTACTTGTAGAGTCTGGGGGAGCCGTGGCAGAGTAGTTCGGGTGGAGCCGGTCCAGGTGAGACCGTAGGCGGCGACCCATGAGTAGTTCAGCGGGGCTCCTACCCGTCGTTGCGCTCGGGGTAATGTGTTGGATGAGGAGGTAATGGTCAATGCGTGTTTGCCAATCCCCTGGACCCATCCTAGCGAGGGCCTCTTTCGCGAATCTCACCATTCTTTCTGCCTGCCCGTTGGACGCTGGATGGAATGGCGCGATGAGGGCATGCCTGATTCCCAACCCCGCTAAAAATGTTTCAAACTGCATGGCCGTGAATTGGGGCCCGTTATCTGATACTAGGAGATCTGGTAGACCATGGGTGGCGAAAAGCCGCCGAAGAACCTTTATGACCGCTTCTGCCGTGGTTGACGTCATTAGGACTACATCTAGCCATTTAGAATAAGCATCTACAACTATGAGGAAGGTTTGACCCTGGAATGGCCCTGCAAAATCAATATGTATACGTGACCAGGGTGCCTTGGGTTTCTCCCATTCTGTGGCGGGCGCTTCCGGGGGTGCTGGTCTCGACTCCTGGCATGGGTCGCAAGTGGCCACCCACTCCTCTATTTCTTTGTCCATATTTGGCCACCACACATAACTTCTCGCTAACGCTTTCATTCTCACGATCCCCGGGTGACCCATATGCAAAGCATCTAGTACATCTCTTCGTAGAGCATAAGGAATAACAACTCGATCCCCCCACAACAAACATCCCTGTAATACGGAGAGTTCGTCCCGTTTTGACCAAAACATTTTGAATTCCGGGCCCACATTTCCCTTTGGCCACCCCCTCCATACCCAAGTTTGCACTTGCTTTATTAAATTGTCTTTAGAGGAGAACCTTGCAACATCGTAGGAAGAAACCGGTCCCGAATCCAAACAGTCAATGAGCAATACCGGTACTTCTGGAGTGGGGTCTGGCAAAATGTCTGGTAATGGGCAACGGCTGAGCGCGTCTGCGTGTCCTAGAGTGGAGCCCGGTCGATGAATTAACTTGTAGGAGTACGCAGCCAGGAAAACAGTCCACCTGGTCATGCGTGGAGAAAGGGAGACCGGAGTGGGGCGGTTTCCCGCCAAAAGTCCTAACAGCGGTTTGTGATCTGTGATGAGTTCAAAATCGCGGCCGTAGAGGTATTCATGGAAACGTTTCACACCTGCTACGGCAGCCAGCGCTTCTCTGTCCATTTGGCTGTAGTTCCTTTCGGCCGATGAAAGAGTTCTGGAGTAGAAAGCAATGGGTGCTTCTTTTCCGTCGGGCATCCTGTGGCTGAGGACTGCTCCAACCCCGAAAAGCGATGCGTCGCAGGTCAATACCAGCGGTAGGGTCTGACTGTATTGAACAAGCAGTGAGTCAGTGGTGAGCAGGCGCTTTACCCCGGCGAATGCTGCGGCTTCGGCTCGTCCCCATCTCCATGGTGCGTTCCTCTGGAGTAGACGGTGTAGTGGCTCAGCAACGGTCGCCTTCTGTCTCAGAAAAACGCTGTAGAAATTAAGTAGTCCGAGGAAGGCCTGCAACTCGGTTTGATTTCGTGGTGTGGGGGCGTCCTGGATCGCCTTAATTTTCTTTGCAGTGGGGTGAATTCCCTGACCATCAATTCTATAACCCAGGAATTCTACACTAGGCACGTTAATTTGGCATTTTTCTTTTTTAAGGCGGAGGCCCTTCTCTCTGATTCTGGCCAAAACAGATCTGACTCTTTTGTTTAGTTGCTCCTCGTTTGCAGCGGACACCAAGATGTCGTCAAAATATGGGACGACTCCCGGTATCCCTTGCAACAGTCGTTCCATGACGCTCTGGAACAATCCTGGAGCAATACTTACGCCGAATTGCAGCCGGTTGCATTTAAACGCTCCTCTGTGCGTCACTATAGTCTGGGCCTCCGCTGTGGCGCTATCAACTGGCAGTTGCTGGTAAGCTTGTGCCATGTCTAACTTAGCGAAAACCTTTCCCGGCCCCAATGAGTGCAATAGGTGCTGTACTACGGGCACCGGATATGCACTCTGTTGTAGCGCGACATTAATTGTGCATTTATAGTCGGCGCAGATGCGGACTGATCCGTCTGGCTTAACTGGGGTCACGATAGGTGTCTCCCAACGCGCGTGATCTACCGGCTCAAGGATTCCTTGTTCCACTAACTTATCTATCTCCTTATCTATTTTTGGGCGGAGTGCAAAAGGCACTCGTCTCGGTTTAAGTCGGATTGGCGCCACATTGGGGTCTAAATTGAACGATATTGGTTTACCCACATACTTACCAAGACCGGGGCTGAACACATCCTCGAACTCCTTAAAGATCTTTTCAGCGCTGCTGTTTCTCACGGCGTTGATTCCGGTGACTTCTAATCCCAGGGCTTCAAACCAATCAAGCCCCAGAAGGTTCTGCAATGGCGCGCTGGCGATGGTCACGGGCAGCTGGGCTTCGATGTCCTTGAACCGGATGTGGAATGTGCCTTGGCCCACGATGGGGACTTGGTTCCCCTGGTAGTCTCGTAGCAGGACGTCTGGAGCGCGCAGTTGGCTCTTTCTGAGGCTGGGAATGGCCTGTTTCATGAATGCCCATGAAATGATCGTCAGGGTTGATCCTGTGTCAACTTCCAGCTCGCAGGGTGAGCCCTCCAAGAGGACTGTGACTTTCAGCCTTTTGGGCCGCTTAGGGCGGACCTGATGTATCGTGGTGAGATACGTTCGCAACTCCTCTCTCTGGGTCAACTCTATCTCATCGTCAACATCCTGAAAATACTCTCGTTGAGCGTCTTGGTAGAACGCTCTTTCAGCTCTCTGTGTGAATTCTCTCTGGGGATACGCTCGCTCACTTCCTTGTGAGTAATCTCTCTGGGAATACGCTCGTTCAGCTCTTTGGGAATTTTCTCTCTGGGTAAACACTTGTGGATTTCTCTCTGGGCGCCCTTTTTGATTTCGCCAAGCCCCTGGGTTGGGCTTCTGTTGGCGGTACATGGGTGGCTGCCCTGAGGCAGGGACTCCGCTCCGGCACACTCGTGCGATGTGCCCAAGTTTGTTGCAGTGCGAACAAACAACGTTCCTGAACCTGCAAGTAGACCTGGGGTGATTCCCTCCGCAGCTTGCGCAGGGCGGCAAGCGGGATCCGGGTTTCCCCCCAGGCCTCCAGTGACTGCTCTGCATCAGGTGACTGTCCTCGAACTCGGGATCATCGTAGTCGGGGCTTGTGTCCTCGTAGTGGACTCTGGTTTGTCTCGGTGCTGGCTGGGTTTCGCTGGCCCCTCGTTGTATGGTCACTGCTGATTTCTCCGCTGATTCGGACGCTCTTGCTTTGTTCAACGCTGATTGTAGGGTTAGATTCGGGTTGGCTAACAGCTTCTTTTGCAACGAAATGTCTCTTATCCCACAGATGAATTGCTCTAAGATATGCTCTTCCAAGTCCCTGTATTCGCAGTGGGCTGCGATTCTTCGTAGAGCTGCAACATATTGATTAATGGATTCTCCCGCCTTCTGAGTCCTCATGTTGAATTCCTTGCGGCAGACATGGCGGGAAGGTTTTGGCGCGTAATGCGTTTGCAAAGTCTGTTTCAGCGTCGCCCATGATACTGCTTGTATTGGAGTAGGCGCGGAGAGGTCTCTGGCTGTATTGAAGACTTCCTTTCCGCAGTAGCCGAGGAAAATGTTTTTCTTCCTTGCATCGGTGACCCCCGTGTACTCATTTGCTTCGAGGAAACACTCGAAGCGAATCATGAAGGCTTCCCATTCGTCGTTTGCTGGGTCGAAAGGAGCGGGGGGAGCATGCATCGCCATCTTCTCAGTTTGAATTTGCCGCGCTGCGGTGATCTGAGATGGCTGCCGGAATTTCTGCCGAATTCCTGGACTGGATCAAATCCGGAGATTCTTGAGGTAGCGTTCTTCGTCCTATCTGTCTCTCAATCCCACCTTCGTCGCCAATGTTTGATCTGGGCAACGAGAGACAGACTACGGACACGAAGTAACTTAACAGCTCATTTATTAGTAGTAGTAGTGATCCAGCTTGCTCTGTGGTCGGAGGGTTCCCCTTTTATAGGGATGGGGCACGCCTTTCGACCAATCAGAGGAGTACCTGTTTCCCGCTGTAGGAGCGGACCAGAGGGAAGACTTATCCCGATATATGTTAATATCTAACAATAAGCAATTTCAGTATTTCTGTGTCACATCGTATTTGTGGGCAAGGAAATGTTTCATGGCAGGAAATGTAACTTCTGCAGGGACAATGTATTGCACTCTGTGCTTAAATCCTATAATCCTTTTGAAAGGAGACTTGATCCATGCTGGCCTCCCCCCATGTCATCCTTTTGGAAATCCTGTCACAATAGAACTGCCAGTATGCCAGCATTGGGAATTTAAAGGACAGTGGAAGGCTTCTAAATCAGTTCTTAGCCATCCAGACTGCGAAGATCAGTAATTGGTAGATGATTCTTTCCAAGTTTTAGATTCACAAACCTATAGATATGCTTGTTTTCATAGCATCTTGATAACCAAATAGAACTGCAAATAATCATCAAGTCTTCAGCACATTTTCAACACGTTGGGAAGTAGAAATCCTAGCTGACAGGAAAAGTCCATAATCTATAGGATTTTCTGTTTCTCCAGATCAAGATGTGAAGTCCCAGAAATCCAGTTCAGAGACTGTCTTAGGAATCCTGCTTGGTCTTGTTCTTATTGCCGTTCTTCTAAGTATCTGCGCTCTTCCTACCTACAAAAAAGTTATGAAAAAATGTAAGTAAGAACATATTGCTGATATAAAGAGATTGTCAGAGTCTGTTTTGGGCTTCAGTTTTGTGTGTTTGTGTGTGCTCTTACAACCATGTGAAAAAAATGTGTGGAAATCCAGAAAAAAAGCATGATAACATGCTTTTTTTTCAGAGAATGGTAGGTCGGGCTGAAGAAACTGGCTTAGGAGCTCCATTGATTGCACTAGGAATTTTCTGATTCTCACATTTCATTCTAGGGCCACTGTATGCTATATTGCACTCTCCACTCAACTCTATGCACACGTACCCCTTTCTTTTTTAGGTACCCTGATGGCACCAGTTTGCATGGTGTATTTTTGTCCATATGCCTTTATTTAAATTTTACCTTCTGCCATCTAGAAATGTCTTGAAAATAAACCCCATTAATATCAAAGATGTTAATCCCTGCATCAGATTCCCTCCAGGTTTAGATGTACTCTCAATAAAATAAAATATATGTAGCTCAGAACTGAACTGTGAACTCTCTGAGCTTGGTAGTTTGCTTGCAGACATTTGATTACCCCACTGGATGACATAACTAATCCTTTTTGGGGGGGAGGGGGAATGATGTTACCTAGGTGGTTAATGAAACATCTGTAAGCAAATAATGAAGCTTGGATACTGCCCATTTTGTCTCTGCTTATTGTTTCCATCTCCCCTGTTTCTCAGCAGGTCAAAAAAAAATTATGGTGGCTATTCAGATGTTTCCTAGCAGTACCTGGCACTAATTAGTAGTTCTTCTATTATGGAATTATAGCTTTTTTTTTCAACACTGCTGGAAGGATACTATGCATGTTCAAAACCTTCTGGGAATATTGACAGCCTGAGTATACTACCTGCATTTGAAATGATTTTATAAAATACTTTCTATTCATCACAATATTTGGAATGTAGTTAATAACAATGAATGGGGGACGTTCTTCATGCTTTTTATTAGCATGCAAGCATACAGCTCTACTAAAAAAAATAAACAGGATCTTTCTGATTACAGCCATTAATCACTTCAAAATATCAGTGACTCCTTAATATTACAACATTTCACTTCAGAGTATTTTACTATTATTTTAATTATGTCTGGGTTGGAAGTGATTACTGCTGTTTAAAAGATAATTTTAAAGGCCATCCAGAGGAGGTTTAAAAGGTTCCTGCAGCAAAGAGTAGAGTGAATTTATGCTGAGCAGTGATAGTCAGCTGCTTAATAAGTCATTACTGAGGTCAAAAGCAAATCTATCTAAAAAGATATAAAAAGCTAGATTGGGATAACTGTACTGGCAATGAGTCTATTACTTTACTATCTTCTTTTTTAAAAAAAACGGACTTCCTGCATACCCAGGAATGGAAAGCATGTAGTTTGATTCTGTTATGTAACCATTTTCCATCCTCCTCAACTTGAGTGATCAAGTCATGCAAACTCATCCATAAATTCCTTGTCCACAGTTGTGTTCCACTCAGTCAAGGTGCTCCTATGAACCTGTAGGCATTGTAGGTATCCAATGCCACTTAATGCACAGTGCCTGCTTCACACACTAAAAGCTTATGGTTATTAAGTAATAAGGATTATATTCCTGGAACTGGGAGGAAGGATATTTATGCCCTACCTGGTTATAACATCAATCCCATGTCCCTTCTTTCTCTGCAGATTCCAAGAAGAGGCAGCAACAATGGATTGGCCCAAGTGGGGTGAACCAAAATGGTAAGAAATCACCTGCAAAGCAAAGAATCCACAGTCTAATTTCTCCTGTAAGTCAAAGGAAGTAGGCATTTGCATGCCTCTTAACGTATACGGGGACACGGAATATGCACTTTTGCAGATGCAGGTTTTATGTTCTCATTATAAATGGATATAAGTGCTCAGATTGGTGATCCTAGCAGGATTTGATATCAGAAAAGTAGGGGCCAATCCTATCTTTCGATCAATACACTTTGGAGGGGGTTATAAGAATAACCACTGCTTACTTTGGGATAGTGGGACTTTTAATCCATTTGACAAGCAGAATAAAGAGCGAAATAGTTGCCCTCCATCCCAAAGCGAGTCTCTCTTCAGGGAAAGTAGATGGGCAATCTTACAGTATCTCCATCTACATAATTAAATATAAAGCACAATCCTGTTGGATGATGGGAAAACTGATGCCACCCCAATCATAACTTTATCTTCCATCTGCCTGAATAAATCAAGATGGAGGAGATCAGATCTTCACACTTGTCAGACTCATCAGACATTGACTGATATCTGTGAGTTACAGGCTGCTTAAAGAGACTGTCATCCTATAATTCTAGCCTCTAAGGGAAGAGTGATAATTCTCTTCTAAATGTACTCTTAAATAGCACCCTGTTATTTATGATTGGGCCATATATTTTACAACTAAAGTTGACATTCGCAGACAGATCTGCTGGGTCCTGGTCAATATTCTGCTCCCAAAACACTCTGTTTCAAATTCCTCACAAGAGGAAGAAAAGCAGCCACCCCTTTTAAAGTCTCACTGTCTTTGCAAGGGATGCAACATTATTGAACTCGAAACATATGGCAGAGAGAAACTGCAAAAGAATTCCAGGCAAGACTAATGTCGTTTGTTTCCTGGCAAACATGAGGATTCTAATGTAAATGCCACAAATGCCTCTTCTGATTATGGACAGAGATCTGGTGTCATAATCACAATTTCAATGAAACACGTGGGTGGAATAATAAATATGTACTGTTCAGTTATTGTCCAGACCCTCTCCCAAATAAATGATTTGGCTCCCTCTAGAGGCGGGAAGTAGCTTGGCAGCCCAATGAAGACTGCAGTGCAGATTTTCTGCTTTTGCTGATATCCAGCCAAGAAACCCTTTGAAGAACCAGACTGGACATAATGTTAACTATGTGACTGTAATCCTAATCTTTAATTTTGGAATAGTGAGTAGCAGCAATGAAAGGCCTTAATCAGGATGTGTGAGCACTTATTTGAAACCACTCTCTTCTTCCGCACCACTGAGGGGGCTTTTGATCCTGGGATGGAAGTGCAAGTGACTTCCATTTTAAAAAGAAGAGGGGTGTGTGCACATTTTTGCACTGAAAGATGTGTGCACAGAATTCGGGGTGCTGTTGAACGTGATTTCAGAGGCTGAGCCAGAAAAGCATGTGTTTTGTTGAACTAGAACTGTTTAAGAATATGTGGTTGGCATTAGCATGTAGCAATAGCAGTAGCACTTAGACTTATATACCGCTTCACAGTGCTTTGCATCCCTCTCTAAGCAGTTTGCAGAGTCAGCATATTGCCCCCAACAATCTGGGCCCTCATTTTGCCAGCTTCGGAAGGATGGAAGGCTGAGTCAACCTTGAGCCAGTGAGACTCAAACTGCCGATTGCTTTGCATCCCTCTCTAAGCAGTTTGCAGAGTCAGCATATTGCCCCCAACAATCTGGGCCCTCATTTTGCCAGCTTCGGAAGGATGGAAGGCTGAGTCAACCTTGAGCCAGTGAGACTCAAACTGCCGAGCTGCTGGCAGCCGGCATTCAGCAGAAGTAGCCTGCAGTACTGCATTCTAACCACTGGGGCACCACGGTTCTTAATAACATTGGATGTACAAGAGCACGGACATTATTTCTTTCAATAAACTCTTTTGAATGTGGCAGCTCCAGGATAATACTCTGTTTTTAAAAGGTGTCATAAAGAGCACCGCTCTATCAGGGCTTTTCCCTACAAGTATAATTTTAATTTCAACAGGTCACAAAAGTCAGGAAACGTGTTTCCTCAAGTGAATGAAGAATTGGAGCTAAGAAACAAAATGGTAACATGAGCGGGATTCAATATATAGAAAGTAAGGCCATATTATGTTTTTCTTTAGTTTCATTCCATCGCAAGAGCTCCACTGCCTTCCAGTCACATATTGAAAACCCAATTGTTCAGGAAGAGGAGAACAAAGCCTCCAAGAAAACTTATCTCTCACCCTATGCAGGTAACGTTTTCTTGCTTAAACTAAAAGTGGGTGTCACTTCTTAAAAAATATGTATCATTGGTCCAAAGATGTTGAGGCAAGGCATCTTAGTCTCACAACAGATCAGATGGACAGATCCGATAGTAAATCTACTAAATATGGTGATGACTTCATCTCAGTTTGATTCCTTTCTTTCCCCATATATTGGAGTCCAATTATTTGTAGCTGTGCCAGCCAAATCATTGATCTAAACAGGCAGAGCATCTTGACCCATGCTAATGTCCAGTTTTATACCAGGCTAGGAGTATATATTATTTTATCTCCACTGTGGGCAATTGATTCATAAGTTATATTCAGGTACCTCATATCAGATCAGGACACTAATTTTTGTGTAATTTTTTTCTGTGTTTTCAGCAATATCCTAATGGAGGGCCAGTTTCTCAATAATCTATATTTTGTGATGGATCCAGATCAGGCATAGTTTCCGGCAGCTGCTACTGATGGTTCACTCATGCGCCTGCTGTAACTTGCCTGTGCTTGATGTGCGCTGCGCACACATGCACAATATCATAAAAATTGTTCTGCACATGTGCAGAACAAAAAAAACAAGATGGCACCGCCCACGGCGCCACCCGGAGAACTGGTTCCGGGGGCGTACCAAGCCTGGGTCGCTGCCAGTTCCAGCGACCCAGGCCGCCAAACCACTATTGGTTCTACCAAACCGGTCCAAACCGATAAGAATCCACCACTCATCCAGATGAAGTAAACTAATCAATTCTCTTTATGCCAGTACAAATCTTCTGTTTGTGATTCTTCTTTGTGAACAAATTATGAATGGGTAGTTTTCCATGTTTGCACAAAATCAAAAACTGTACTGATGTTAATATTGGTCCGTGCCATATTTAAAATCTGATTCTTACAAGTAATCACAGTAACAGACATAAGAGAAGGCAAATGTTTTATGTAACCTATAAGGCCATTAGAACTGTAATTTTGGTTATTATTTGTGATCCTATGAAAGAACAGATTAGATATGAGAGAGAGGGGGGGAGATAGTAGATGATGATGATGATGATGATGATGATGATGATGATGATGATGACAATGAACGTAGATAGATGATAGATAGATAGATAGATAGATAGATAGATAGATGATAGATAGATAGATAGATAGATAGATAGATAGATAGATAGATAGATAGATAGCCGAGAGAGAGAGAGAGAGAGAGATCTAATTTAGCAATCACAATTGGATCAGCAACTAGTTCTAAAACAGTCACTAAGTGAAACTGCAACCGTGTTTCACATTTTTAGTTTTCTTTGCTTTATAGCAGTGGTGGGTTGCTAACCAGTTTTCTACCAGTTTGCTCATGCACACGCAATACTTCTGAACATGCACAGAAGCTTCTGCACATGCGCAAAAATGTCCAGGCAGGTGGGTGGAGGGCGGAGCCTTCTGCTGCTGCCACTACCATGTTTCCCCGAAAATACGACAGGGTCTTATTTTCTTTTTACTCACAAAATATGGCTTGGGCCTTATTATGGGGGGAGGGTTTATTGTTTTGGGGTTGCCAGGCGGCTGCTCTCTTGCAAGCGGGCCCCCAAAGCGCCGGGCACAGCCTCATGGGCAAATAGCTGTGTTGCGCTGTCGCAGCAGCACAATACAACAGCCATGAAGTGACCACGCTCATGAGCAGCCATCCGGCAAACCCCCTTTGCAGCCGGGCACAGCGCCATTCACTGACCTAGGGGTATCGCCAAGCCACGTGAGTGCCTGTTCGCTGCTGGCCGACTCCCGCAGCTTGGCGCCTTCCAAATGCCAGTGAATGGTGCTCTGCATGGCTGGACAGGGGGGGTTGCGTGAGCGGCTGTTCGCCATCGGCAGTTCGAGCGGCCGCCACCATCCCAGCCCGGCTTGGCACCTTCAGGATAGTGCTAGGTTGGTGAGTGGCGCTCTGCCTGGCCGGAAGTGGGGGTTGTCCAGGGGGCTTATATGGGGGGGGCTTATATTTTTGCTCACCAGAAAAATGTGGCATGGCTGTATTATGAGGACATGTCATATTTTCGGGGAAACACAATACCAGTTCGGCTGTACCAGGAACAGCCCACCTCTGCTTTATAGACCAGCAAAGATCATAAATGTCAGGACTGGTTACAAACTCACTTTTTCATCATGACTGCAAGTCACAGTACAAAGTAGTCACTAAACAAGGACTACCTGTGCATAGTGGGTGTACAGTTAAACCTATGGGATAATATTAATAAGCCAGTACCTGGCCAATATTTGGATTGATTGCCCCTTGGAAAATCCAGAGCTCTAAGTCAGATTGGGAAAAGCATTCTGAAAAAAGGCAATGACAATCCTCTTCGGTACCATTCTAAGAAAATGACAAAGATTTGAGTCACCAGGCATCAGATTGGACTTGGGAGACAACCTTACCTGGCAAAGATAAACCAACTGTTTGTGTTGAAGCAAAATCCTCTGGGTGCATCTTTCTATAACTTGCCACGCGCTCCACCTAGTGTCCATAAATAATATCTTTCTTCATAGTTTATTTTTTGTTATATTTCGCACAGCTCTCCATAGTTCTAGGTTGCTTCCCTTCTTGATTAGTTTCCATCCATTTTTTGTTTTCTTTCCTTTGGTGCTTTGAAAACAGGTTGATACCCTCTTCTTTGTGGTAGCCCCTCAAATATTGGAACATTGGAACACCATGTCACCCCAGTCCTCCTTTTCATTAGACTAGACATACAATACAATACAATACATCCCCAATTCCTGCAACCATTCTTCATATGTTTTAGTTTCCAGCCCTCTAATCATCTTTGTTGCTTTAACCATTTTTGTAGCTCTAAGGGAAATCATTTTGATGCAAATATTTCAGTCATATAGGAAGGGTAACCTATTGGCACCAATTGGTGCTTCATATGTGATTCCATGCTGAGGATTGTTGGTTTGTTTGCTTTTTCTCCTGCATGTTCCAGCTTTGGAAGGGGCAACCAACAGATCTTCCAGCCCTTTGGATAATTCCTCTGACAGTGATTATGACTTATGTTCCGCGCAGAAGCTGTAAACTCTGCGAAGTATGGATGACACTCCTTTCTGTTCACCTGCAGTATGGTGCTTAAGGTGGCATTGAAGTGATCCTTACTCCACCCTCAGCTCACTGGATGACTTCAGGCCAGTCACTCTCTCTCAGGCTTAAACAGCCTCATGGGGTGGTTGTGGGGGGAAATTGGAGGGGAATCCAATATGTGTGGTTTAAGCTTCTGAGCCAAAGAACCAATACAAATCTAATAATGGAATATTCTTTCAATGAATAGTAAATTCCAGGGACTTGTAATATTTGTAATATAGATCTTGGATAGATGAGTTTTTCCCTTAGATTATGAGTTGATTCTTTATCAACAAAACGAAAAGATGGATTAATCGTTTTCCCTAGGGTCAAAGTTTAATACTTTGCTTTAAAAATGAGTTGACTTTTTCTCTTTTTCCTTTCCTTTCCTTTTTTTTTTTTGTACTAAAATTCTAAAAAAAAATATATGTATTTGTTAGACATATGTGGAAGACAAAACTTGGCATCTGAAAACAAAACATGTCTTTAATTATATTAATTATAGTACACTTTGAAATAATTCATGGAGCTTATATTCTCCTTTGCAGGTACAGAAAGTTCAGTAAAAATAAAAACAGTTTATGGGAGGAAGAATTTTATTGTCCAACACAAAATGCACTTGTTCTGGAACATGTACATTTTCTCTACCTCCACAGTGATAACAAAACCAGTCCACCAACTTACCCATACACTGAGCATTAACATGTTTTTCCCAGCCAGTTATATTACATTTCAATTCCTATAAGTATCAACCCATCAAAGATACACTGATAGAAATAGAAATCTCCCAATTTCAGTCACTGAAAAGCAATTTGGATTATAGACCACTTGTAGGGATAACATCCTCCTACTTGACCACCCAAAATAAGGCTAGACGATCACTGGCAAGTCAAATAACAAAGATTTATGTGTCAATTAAAATTTCAAGAAGATACAGTATATATGAAGAAGCCATATGTACAGAAATGTGGATACACGGTTGATCAACTTACTGAATTAAGAGTAAATCAGAAGAGTTAATATTATTCAGCTGGAAAGTTCAAATAACATACGTCTCTTGGCCCAGAGCATTTAAATCAATGTTCCCTTTTTAGGGTGTACAGAATCTACATATGCTTGTAAAAAGATTGTAAGTCTTTGTGTTACAAATATGTTGCAATTAAATAAATATTGAAACTAATTTGTGAGAGCTTTAGTAATTGTTAGATCTACTGAATTGTCTTCAAGTAACACCAGTTTAATTTGAATGGTGGGGGGACGGGGGGGGGAACTACTGCAATCAACTGTCAACTCACAAAGCTCATTAATTAGGGGGTCTGTCGAGACTTTGACAGCAACATTTACGTAGCATAGATGACAGCCATTCTTTATTTGATTATTGACATTTGTGACTGCAAAAAGTTGGTCCATAGTTCCAATTTTCACATCTGGTTCACAACTGATTTCTAATATTAATTAATGCTGTGTTATTCATCTATTTAAATTGCTGTACATTTCAGAGGTCTGATGTTAAGAAAGGGAGAAAGGGAGGTAGCCTCTCCAACCATTTAATATATTTTTGGTGGGTCAAATGATTGTATCAAACATTTTCAATCAGTTCTATAGTCAGTTCTACATTTGGAAGGGAACGGTTTTTTAATGATACAGAAGCTCATTCTTTGTGCAGTAGTTAATACATGGCCTCCATGTTTTTGCTTTCTTGAGCTATCATCTGAAATAACCATATGCACAGATACAGCTATATACTTTTTCTTCTGATGGTTTGCAGCTTACAAAAGCTTATATCTTTTAATAAAATGTGTTACCAATAGAAGATAATCTCTTTGGCGCATGGGGTTGAATTGTGGGGTCCTTTGTGCTCTCTGAGCTTTGTGGTTGACTTATCGATGTTTCATCACCAAACTAGGTAACATTATCAGCAAAGATGTAAAAGAAAAAGAACTAAAACACATCAAGGAAGCCCTCAAAACATGTAGTTATCCCAAGTGGGCCTTCATCAAATCTCAAAAAAGACCCTACAGGAGCTTCACCATAACAGACAACAAAGAGAAAAATAAATAAAGCAATGTTATCATTCCATACATTGCAGGAATATCGGAAAAGCTCAGGAGGCTCTTCAGCTAACACAACTTACATGCACACTTCAAACCCAAGAATACACTAAGGCAGAAGTTTGTCCATCCCAAGGATAAAATACCCTGACACAAACTGAGCAACATAGTATATACAGTACAATGCAGTGAGTCATATGCAGATCTGTACATTGGGGAAATAAAACAACCAGTTCATAAACGCATGGCACAACATAGGAAAACAAACCCATCAGGACAAGGTTCAGCAGTCCGTCTGCATTTAAGAGACAAAGGCCACTTTTTTGAAGGCAGCGAAGTCCACATTTTGGACAGAGGGGACTGCTGGTTTGAAAGAGGGGTCAAAGAGACCATCTATGTGAAAATTGAACAGCCCTCTCTCAACAGAAGGGAAGAGATACGACATCTATCTTGAGTCCACAACACAGTCCTTTCAATAGTTCCAAGAAGGCTCCTCAGCCAAGTGCACTATTCAGGTGATCCTGAAACACAGATAAACCTCCAGGTGGCCTCAACAACTCTGTAGAAGAATGCAACTGACCAGCTGTCTACAAGGAATATAAATCTTTCTATCCAGTCATAGCTGAATAAGCTTCTTGGATGAGAAGCGAAACATTTTCACAGAAAAAACTGAAAGTCCAGTTGCCTCTTGAAGAAGACCTTTGGGACAACCATGACCTGGATGACTGAGAATCTCCATACAGTTGAATGGGTTAGCACTTGCCTATTAAAGAGTGGCATCTTCTCTTGCCATAGTGCCTGAAATCAGTGTGGTTCTACTCCATTAGCAGTCTAGAAGGCTTTTAAGACCTGTCAGACCTGCCTCAGCTTGAACCTCTAAATAAGAACGATCCTTAATCCTCCCCATTTATTGAGAAAGGTATAGTTTACTAGAAGTCAAATGAATTGCAGCAATGCATAGCCAGAACTGAAAATCATGCACCAAAATCCCCAAGTCTAATTTTTCCCTCCTTTAGTTGCCTCCCATCACTGGGCGCCCATCTCCAATCAAATTTAAAGAAGATGTTTTTAGAACCATCACTTCAGGCGTGGGTTTGGTATGCAGCTGCATTCCATTGCCAGCCGATTGTCCTTGAAGCCCATCTTGAAGTTTTGTTTCCCTCAAAGCATATCCCCTCCCCTCCTGTCCCCCCCCCCAAAGGGTTCATGGTAGTTGATACTAATAATTGCGAAGTGCAAGTTTGAAGTGGCAACTAACAACCTGGCTATTCTACCAGGCCTTGAATTAGGGTAGACAGATACCCTTTGTGGCCTGCACTTTGTATTAGTTGGGTTAAATAAACAAGATGAAATAGCTGGCTACTTATCTTGTACAGTGTTATTTATAAAGTCTGTTTTGCTATATTGTGAGCCACCCAGAGTGGTGTGAAAAGTCAGGTGGTGACTAAATCAATTAAATAATCATTAGCAGCTTTAGTGGAAAAGATTCTCCCTATGATTTGCTTAATGTAGCTAATGATGATACAATACTTAACAATAATGAAAATTAAAGTAATTCAAAGCAAAAATCCCTGGTTAAACTGGAACTGAAGAAGCTTCTTGGATAAGGAGTGAAATGCCTTAAAAGAAAAAAAAAGAAAGTCCAGTTACCTCTTGAAAAAGAATTTTTGGAATCCCGAACAAAGCATTTTGCAAATGTAAAGTCTATTATAATAATCTAAACCATCATGTGACTGTGAAATGGTACTTTCCTCAAAGTAATGGAAATATAATGGCCTTTTCTGGAAGTGTAATGAAATGATTTCTACGATCCTAGCTCCTCTAGAAAATTATTGTAAAAAACCAACAAAATCTAAGGACTTTTGGACTTCACTGTATTTCCCCCCCCCCTCCTGCAAAAAGAAGAAAAAATATACATATATAAAGTAAGTGACAAATTGATATATTTATGATGCATTCCATAAAGAACCCAAAGAAAGGTTCGGTATATCATAATAATAAAAAAATGCCTTTATAGGTGATGTAGGACTCACATATTTTATGTTTATTGCAGATTTACGAGGGTATAAATTCTAGCCCATAAATAACTAAATGATAAGATATACTACTCCCAGACTTTTAGACTTTGATGATATTGCAAAAGCTTCTGATGGTTTGACCAACCAATTAGTTAAGAGCGTACATTTTTTACTAGGGAAGAAAACATTAGACTTGGAATTACACCAATTAAGTTGACATGAGTTGAAATTATACCATAGAATCTTCTTGCATTACCAGTACCGTCAAAATGTAGGAGTCAAAAATTATGATAAAAATATTGGAAAAGATATGATTGCTTAATGTTTATAGACATTTGTGGAATGTTTGTGGTGACCTTAATAGGTGAATTATTTGGGAGTAAGGGGAGGGGGGTGTTTGGCATGTCATCCATATTATTTGTTGACTAAACACCTGAATGATTTGCGGTCAATGTTTATTAGATTATAAGATGCCACAAGTTCTTAGTTCTGAAAAGTAATGTACAAAAGATTAAGAACTTGGTTGCAGCTAGAATGGGGTACGGTACTTAAGTATATGCAGCAAAGGAAAATATTGTCAATACTGAGGGTTGTTGAGTGCATTTGGACTGAATGCAAAAGTGAGCATTATGAAATGGTTTGGTGTGATGTAGTTATTTATGGAGAATGAGAATCAAATATCAAATATACAAAGAAAAAAAATGAGAAGCTGAAGAGGAAGTTGATGGTCCAAATAAACGGATGTGAGAATATGTAATGTAAAAAGAAAAAAGCTGCCTATGAAGAGATGAATGGGAACAGTGGAACCAAAAATGCAAGGATAGAAAGATTTGGAGAAGTCTAATGAGCAGTTTTCATGTAAATTACAGCTTTTTCCTTTTCTATCTCCTGTCTCTCTCCCCCCCCCCCTCCATTTCTTATTCCTTTCTACACTTTATGCGGTTGCTTAGCTAGAATGAGTCATGTCATGGATATATATAGATATGAAGTTATTACATATTAGATTAACGTTGGGAAAAGCTAGTGTTAAATGATAATTTAAATTATTATTGGCTCAGCAGTAATGTATATTGAAAAGGATATAAAGAGAATGGAGAGACAATAACAGAATAAAAGATGAAGAAATGAATCATGAAAATTAAAATTTAGAGATGCTTCAATGTCAAAAGAATTGGAGATGAGGTAAATCTATTGGTCTATAGGGAGGATATGGTCACAAAAATATATCTTTAAGAAAACTAAAGGTCAGCTAGTACAAGAGTTTTGAACCTGTGAGATTAAAATGAAGAGCCTTATTGATACAATATAGATCAAGGAGAACATGTTGCAAAATTTCAAGTATAAATTAACTGCAGCCTCATTTCCAAAATCCATAGCCGCACAATTCTATGCAGTTCATCAATTTTTATTACCATAATCAATTACATATATGCAATTTCTTCCATCAAGCCTAAAAGTCAGTCAAATCTATTGTTCATTTTTAAAAAATAAATTACAGACAAGCAAGTGGATAAAGTGCTTAGCAAAACCATTTTGTTTTCCATTACATCTCCTGTATTCTATTAATTGACAGCCAGTGTTTCTTCTTCTCAACCAAAGTGGAACAATGAGCAAAAAGAAGGGAAATGCCTCCGTTTCCTACATTCTCTGTAAAATTAAAAGATTATTAAAGAAATGGATCTGGATATGATGGAAGCGACAAATCCAAATTCCTGAGAAGGTTGTCACACTCAATAATGTAGATAGGACATTACTTCATTTATTCTCCAATATAAAAAATGCATAGTGATTTGGCTTTCTATTAGTCTATAATGCTAGCCAACTGCCAAGCAATGCCAAGGTCAAATAAAATCATAAGAGCAATTGTCCATACGCTACATATGGACTGAAGAAGTCATGGCAAGTCTTGCTTCATGGTATGAAATCAAAAAAGTGCAAGGTATTTAAGTGTTATGGAAGAAAAGGAGAATCCAAACAATGGCAGATTTTTTTTTTAAAAAAAATTGCAGTGTGGGATGAGAGAAGCACCTTGTGGACTTTGTGGAAGCTCTTGTCACAAATTGCAAAATGGGTGGACAATGAGCATAACTGAGCAGAATAGTTTTGGCCTTTGGTGCTGGCCTCATCCATTGTTGTTAATGCAGTTCTATGAAGAAACATGCTCCCTTAGACTGACAAGGGTTCTCCAAAGCTTCCGTATGGGAACATCCAGCAGCAATTGTTTGGAGCATGTGCTGTAGCTACGAGCATGTGAAGACTGACTGACTTTCTTTCTTTCTTTCTTTCTTTCTTTCTTTCTTTCTTTCTTTCTTTCTTTCTTTCTTTCTTTCTTCTTTCTTTCTTTTTTTCTTTTCTTTTTCTTTGTGGAGTTAGCAAACATACCATTCCTATCAAGGAGGTACGTCCTAATGCCAGGAGAAACTTTAGACTTCTTTAGAAAGCATGTTTTACATCAGAAAGGCTTAACTGATTTCTCAATCAGATTCTTTGTAAGAATATAGGTATATCGAACTTTTTAATATATTCTAATATACTAAATTAGAAAACTACACACACACACACACACACACACACATGCCCCCACACAAAACCAGATCCAGGTTGCTGTCAATTAAGTCTTCCTTAAAGAGCTTAGCAAGCACAGTGCCACGATAAGAGCTCTGGGTCTTTGTATGTATTTTATACTATGGCTTGAACTGAATGTCTGGTCAATACTGATTCCATTAAGGCTGCCTACCTATACTTACAAACAGAACCATCAAATGACGGCCTTCCTTTGCAGCTCTTAACAGTATTATTCCATCATTTATTCCATCAGTGTAATGCTTATGTCTATATGTTTCTCAGGACACCCCTCCCCAATTTTCATCTTGGGGTTCATTAGCTAGCAAGACACCATTTCATCAGCTACCATATAAAATACTGCCTGGAAAGCTGGTCTAATATCCAGACCAAGTATGGCCCCGAGGGGGAAGAGGTGGTGGCAGATACCCAAAAGATGGAGCTGAACCTGGAGGATATGGAGGCTGAGAGGGAACAGGGAAGCTAGCCGCTGAAGGTTGAGTGGGGTAAGGACAATATGGTCTTCCTCCTGATGGAAAATAGGGAGGCTGCATAGGCTGAGGAAATCCTGGTGCTACTGATGGAGCCCTGAGAGAAGGCTGTGGATACCCTGGTCCAGAAGATGATGTTCTGGATGGAGACCAAGAGTACCCGGATGAAGCCAGATCACCTGTCTGAGGCTGGGATACTGGATTACTTGAAGGAACAGATGGGTATCCGGGACCTGAGGATGGTTGATATGGAAATGTGGGCTGGGCACTTGGTTGAGAGGAAGCAACGTGTCCCACTGTAATTGGTGCTCCTCCAAAGGAGCCTGGCTGGAGAGTCCCATAAGCTGAAGGGCCTGTTGGAACACAAGGAGATAGACCATAAGGTAAAGGAAAGGCTGATTCCCCAGCTGAATGCTTCTGTGGCTGCTGATTTATAGGTCCAGAAGGTACATGGGAAGGAGGCTGGTGGTTAAATTCATTATCATTTGCTGGCTCTGGCAAGGCCTGAGATTTTTGCAGCACTTCTTGAAGTTTTTCCACTTTTACACGTCGTAGATGAGATAATTTCCTCATAGTAGAAAACTGCTCAAGAAATGTCTCCAAAGGCAACTCCCCCTCCAGAAACTTTTCAGCCATCATCTGGAATGAAAAAAAAAATGTAAACAATGCTTCCCTCTGCATCAAAGGGAACAGATAACAATCATTTATTTGGTGACCGTTCAAAGTTGCAGGAAGTGGTATTTACAATTAGGCTTCAAAGTTTCAGCTGTCCCAGCATCCTCATGGCCACGTGATGATGATCTGGGCACCAGCTTGTGCTTACTTTGTGGTCTTCCCTGCAGGCTCCCATAAGCAAAGCCAATGGGGAAGCCAGCAGAGAAGGTCACAAGCTGCTCGGCTAAGTGTCTTCCAAGCTAAAATGGTGTGGCATTGCTTAGCAACAGAAATGCCAGCCCCAATTACCATCAGACCCCAAGGACTACTGTATTCTAATGTACTGTATTCTGATGATAAGACTTCCTTATCCAAGCTATTTAAAATCTCCTGAAAATTGTAGGATAATGCAAGAAAAAACTAATGATTATTCTTCTCCAAAGTAAAAGTAAGAAGCTTGAGACTTAAGTTAAACACATGAAGAATTTAAGTAAAAGATGCAAGTTCTGTAAATTTCCTTTCATTCTTAAATAACGCAGAGAACCCATTCCTGCTATATTTTAGTCTGCACTCCACTCATGCTTAGGTGATTAACCTCAATTAGACTCCCAAGCAAAACTTTGCTTAGGTGAAACAATCCCTCAAAATAGATGAAATGCTGAGATGAGATAACAGATTTAAACACTTCCTTTTGATGCTTCACCGAATTTACTTGAAAACTAGTTAGATGCTATGGACATAGTGAAGGATCAAAAGTTGGTAGAAAATACTGATTTATTGCAAAGAAAATACCTATCAGATCCAAGGAGAAGAAGTTGAGGAAATATACTTCATTTTTTTCATCACCAGCCCAGTGAAATTTTCAGATGTAATGGATACCAATTTCAAGGGTAAATAAGGGATGTATTTAAGGGCCATATAAAGATCACAGGTATTTGCTTGTGTTATATAACAAGGACAAAATGTGGGAAATCTCAGCTAGATTGACTTTTAAAGTTTAATTTCTGTCAATAAAAACAATTAAAATAATTTATTCCCTCTGGAATTTAAATAACAGACTAACCTCAGATTCTTCTTCAATTTTGAGTCCTTCTACCTTTAGAAGATTTAACAGGGTATCAGGCTTTGTTGCTGCTGAGAATTGCTCTGAGAAAAAAAAAATAGACACTAAAAATTAAACAAAAAGACATCTCTCTTCTTCTTTTAATTTCAATGCAAGCACCTGGTCCTTACATGGAGGCTACCAACTTCTAAAAGAATTATGTTGCTTTAAGAGCTAGTGTCATGGAATCTGAACCCATAACCAAGAAGGAAGAAGGGAAGTTTAAGTTTAAGTTTATTTGATTTATAGACCGCCCCCTCTCCCCGAAGGGACTCGGGGCGGTGTACAGACATCTCATTAAAAACCGTATACAAAAATAAATACCCTTAAATTCCCATAAAATCGAATTAAACAATAGGCTGTACAAAGTGATAAAAATTAAAAACAACCTAAAACCCACCCCTAAAAATTTAAAATACAGACTTGAGGGACTAAGCTGGGATTAGGCCAGGCCGGCTACATTGAACAGGTGGGGTTTAAGCTTCTTACGGAAGGAGCAGAGATCGGTGGTTATTCTGATATCGGGGGGGAGGTCATTCCAGAGGGTCGGGCCCATCACGGAGAAGGCCCTGCTCCTGGGCATCGCCCGCTGGCACTGCCTAGTGGACAGCACCCGGAGGAGTCCCTCTCTGTGAGGTGATCAATTAAAACCAAAACTCTATTACAAGTGCAGTTTTTGAGTAACCAGATGGTCACTGACACTATAATGCTGTGCAGGCTTGACCACTGGGAGGTGTCAACAAATGCATCCAGATGAGGCGATGTCAACCATACCCTCTTGCCATTCTATGCCCCAAGACTAAGATGAAAGAAATGCAAAAAAAAAAAAATCTTGGCTAGATGAAATCTATTGTCTAATTCTATTCCACCTCTATCCCTATCAGCCACAGCCATCTGAAAATTTACCCAGCTTTGACTTCTGCTCCTGGCATCGCTCTATCAATTTTTGTAGATCTTGATATCTGTCGGAGAGATTTGAACGTCCTGTTTCCAGGGGATCCTGGAACTTCAGGTTTTGCTCCGCAAGACTACGATTTGTGGCTAGAGCCATCTCCCTTTGCAACTGTACATTCTGGACCTGAATGAATGAAATGTTAGGCAGATGTAGTTCATTTAAAAATGGTTTCTCTCTTCAATAACTTCCATGTTTATCAATGATTACCTCATCCGACTCCAATGCCAACCGTTCAATCTCTTCCAAGTTTTCCTGCAGTTCTTTCAATTCATCTACAGTCTTGTCTCTGAAGGTCTCCATCTTTTGGGAGGATTCCTCAATTCCTTTGGGATTAAGAGAAAAAGAAGATGATTACTATCTTCATATCATCATCCAAGCATATTTGGTTGCAGGATAATTTTCAGTTTAGGTAAGCCCTATTCACAGACAAAAAATATATCAGAGGTTAGCATAATTACTCATCCTTTCTCCACTTTTGCATATTCATGTGAAGAGTAACTTTACATATAAGTGCCAGACCAATAAAGAAGGTTCTATCCAATAAGGTATACATTCTTTATAAGTACTGTATATGTAGGTAAATATATCATACAAACTACTGTTTATCCATTTTAAAAGAAGGACCAAAACAACTGGAGATAGATACAAGAAAGGATAATTCATTGGCATACATGAACTATAGTGATCCTTGGGCTCTTTGCCAAAGCACTGCAGAAGAGCCCCAAACAAACAACATTGCAGATTATGCAGTTTTGTTACATCTACAGTAGAAATGAGAAAGAAAATATTGTAAATCATAGCCTGACCTTTACATATACATATACATATACATATACATATACATATATATATATATATATATATATGCATGCTGGTTTTGTTGTATTTGGGTCTTTTCCTGTGTAAGGTTGAGATTGTCTTTGCAACATTTCGGCAGGATCTCACCTGCCATCTTCAAGCGTGGGCTTAAAATGTGAACGGAGCTGCCGTCTTTCTGTAAGTCTTGGTGGGGGGACAACAAAACCAGCATACCTACACCCGTGAAAATCTACGAAAACAAATATATACACACACACACACACACACACACACACACCCCTTTACTAATGTATGAGTAACGTTGTCTTCATTCACACCAGGGAAAGATGACAAACAAATTTCAGTTATCTGTTTCCTTCCCCTCCAACATCATCATATCCAGCCTTCTGTTTTTAATTAGGACTATTGCAGGCCTGGTTTCATTCACAATTTAGCCACCTTTAATTAACTGTTTAAACCTCCACAAAAGGCAAGACAGACACAATTAAATATAATCTCTCCAGCACCTATCACTAATAATGGGAATATTGTACAGCATTCTTTGTGTGACCAAAGATGAGCAAGGAATATATATATATATATAAACCTTCCAAAAACTAAGTAACAGGGAGAAATGAAAAGGCATTAAGGTGAACTAAAATATTCTAAATAATCTCTGCTTCAAGTTACTGTATGTTTCAGGAAGAATACCCAATAACTATCCAGTAATGGTTTATGCAGCTTTATAGATTGTATGGTGGCTAGACAGAAAATGTAATGACTGAAGGACAGGAAGGGGATTTCACACAATAATCTCCTTTTGAATTTTGCCATCTTAATCCACCAGCCTGTTAACTGAGCAAATAAGATCAGTTTAAGAATTTATAACATTCCTGTGCAGCAGGAGGTTTTCGGCTTTTGGCTCAATATAACATTACAACCTTGGCAACCAAAGCTAAGGGTAAAAAAGCAGAAATAAGAAAACCAGTTGTTCAGAAATATAGTAAAACTTTAATGATTAGGATAAATATCTGTATATGTAATACGTCCTTTTCTTTCAATGTTTTTTAATCTTTAATTAATCTTCTCTTGTGCAGAATCCTTTTGGTTTCATTTTTAGAGCAAAGAAAATTCTGTATCTTTTTTGATGAACTTCCTTGTTTATTGCACAATTGTACATGTACAAAATTATTGCCATTAAATAACACTTTCCTGTTCAAAATAATTCCCTTTTGACAATTATGGCTTCAAAGAACATCCTAACAGTTAAAAGAGATTTTTGATTCATTATTATTACTCACTGAGGCACAAAGGTAAGTCAAGACAGACAACCAGTCTTAGTTTTTTCAGCAGAAATCAGAATACATTCTTCGATTTCTTGTTACTTTCTACTATTTTCCCCATTGATATGTTATCAGTTCTTTAATGTCATTGCAACATCTTTCCAAACCTTATTATAATGGTTTAATAATCACATAAGCAACTTCTTTGTACAATAAAAATTATACTGAAGCAACTAATGGAGTTTCCAATTGTGACTGATCCTGGACAAAGTGGTCTTTTGTGATCCACTAGGGCCAGATAATTTGAAGTTTGCAATATGTAAACAGATTTTGCAAACCAAGTGTCTTCTTATTGTTTCCACAGTTTTTTAAGCAGCTTTCCTCACAGCCACATATATGTAAGTCTTCAACTTCTGACTATTCGATCAGCAACCATTCAAAGTTACGAAAGTGCTGAATGAAGGGACTTACCGACGTGAAGTTATAGCCAATGAAGAAAAACAAACAAACACATACACACCATCACAATTGCAATCTGGGCACTTGGCAACCTGTCTGCGTTTATGACTAGTTGCTAGAAAGTCAACAGGGAAGCCAGCAGGGAAGGTTGCAAGCTGCTACTGCCTGCCAAGAGTTCTTCCTCTCATCTCTGGGAATTAGCTTGAAAAACGTTATGCTGAAGCCTAAGCAGGATTTTACATGGAGCATTTTCAACCATCCCCCTGAGTTGAAAGGACTTCCTCTCAACTCAGGGAGCTGGCTGAAAATACTCCATGCCAAAATTCAAGCAGAATTTTCAGCCAACGAGGATTTTCAGCTCCAGAGACTTCAGAAGACTGAAAATCCAGTCAGTTTTGAGGACCTTGTGTACTCTCCCTGACTCTCCCCCATATCTCCTCGCTCCCTGTCCCACCCAGCAGTCTCGAGTTTACAATCTCCTGCCAGCTTCCTCACTGATTTGATTGTGGGAAGCCAGCAAGAAGTTGCCTCATCTAACAACCAGGGTAATCACTTAACAATGGCAACCAGGACTGCCTGGATTGCTGTTGCTAAGCAAAGTGGTTGCAGTTTAAGACTGCATTGCTTAATAATAAGACTTCCTGGTTCCCATCATAGGTCGATGACTATTTGTATGATTATCATGAAGATCCATGATTGAATACCTGTTCTGACCTAGGCTTCCTGAGACAGTACAAAGCACATGCTTAGTCCCCAAAACCCTCTTTTTATTTCAATGGCTGTGAATTATGGTCATTCACAGCCCGTACTGAGTCACAAATAGTTTGTAAAGAGTCTGACAGAAGTCTGCCAAAGTCTTTCAGGATAAGGCTGCTAAGCATTCACCTTTATCTCCCTTGAAACACTGCTAAAGACCTAACTGCCAATTAGCTTTGCAAGGCCACACGGAGCACAGTCAAAACGCAGAATGAACAAAGTTGCTTCCTGCAAAGGCTCATGTGCCTTTGCTCATCCTTTATGTCTTATGGGAGGGGCTAATCATCTCCAAGCCTTATTCCTGAGTTTTCCCTTTTGTCTTAACTGTTCTTCCATTCTGCGCATGCACGCACTGGGAACAGGTCCCCCCTGTTCCTCTGCCTCGCTGATGTCCGACTCTGGAGACTCTGGAGGCAGCACATAACTCCCAGATGGTCCTGGCCCCCTCTCTGCCTCTGATGCAGAGCCCTCATCTGAGCCTAACCCAGACTCCAGGACTGGCTCATGTTCCTCCCCCACCTGCTCAGTCCGACTCTGCTGCCAGCTCTGCAGGCCGCTGGTGGATCACAACAATACCATAGAGCCAGGGCTTCTGGTAAAAAATACCTCACAGGATGGGGGTAAATGAGAGAGGTATATAGACTAACTTAAGCTCTTTGAGAAAAGAGGAAATATATCTCTAACAAATGCATAATATTCCTAAAAATGTAACTTTCCTCTTCAGGAAATACAGGTAGTCCTCAACTTATGATCACTTATGGAATTTTAGTCATAAATCATTGTGATTATAAGCCAAGGCACCACGTGACTGGACTTGATTTTATGAATCATAAAGCAAGTCACTGTGGCTGTTAAGTGAACCATTTGGTTGTTAAGCAAATCCAAAATATCCAATAGGCATTTATAGTCATTTTCTAAACTAGCAAAAAACATTGCAAACCATGGTCACATGCCTGAAGGACATTGATACTGGTCATAAATGTGAGCCAGTTGCCAAGCACTCAAATGTGATAACATGATCATAGAATGGGGCATATGTATATGGCAGTTCTAACTTCAACGGTAAGTCATAAGTAACTTTTTTGAAGTCCATCATAACTTTGTACAGTCACTAACAATCAGCCATAGGTTGAGGACTGCTTGTATATAAATTATTTTGGCAATCAAAATCCTTATTATGAAGCATTAATTTCAAAAGGAAATGGCACAAGGAAAGAAAACTAACTATAGAAAGATAATTCTATTACAGCTAAAATATCTTTTAAAATAGCAAGGAAATATAATAATGGATCACATATACTTTAGTCTCTTTTATTTAACTCCAACATCTCAAGCTCTTGTAAACTAGACGATAGATAGATAGATAGATAGATAGATAGATAGATGGATGGATGGATGGATGGATGGATGGATGGATGGATGGATGGATGGATGGATGGATGGATGGATGATAGATAGATAATATATATGAGCTGGAGATATTGGAGTTAAATTGAGATATATATTAAATAGCTATTAAAGTCACACACACACACACACAGAGAGAGCATCTTACGCTCTGCTACTGATTGTTCTACCTTTGATTCAAACAAAATGTTTCACAGACTTGTTTCTGAAGAGTCACCATCAGTATCTGGAAAATAAAAAGCTAAGTTTCTATTTGTTTCCATAGTTCCCAAAGTGAATACTAAATATTCTCTGGCTAAGGAGATAATATAAGGAATAATTGGGTTGTTCTCTCTTTATTGAACACTAATTCTTACTTTAAGTTTATGAGTAACAAATAAAATGCTTCACATATAACTTGAAAATGAAAGTGCGCTTTCTGACGACTTGTTCATGCATAATATAATTAATATTTTCAGGAAAATGTGTAAGTCAGAAATAGTTCTTTTAGTTCTTTGTTGAATAAATATTTAGCTAAGATCCCCAGATCTTCTTGTATGATATTTAACTATTAATCACAGTTAGCCCACTGCAATGAAAAGACTTTTGAAGGCTTACATAGAACACAAATCAGGTAAATTTTTCCTGTTATAAAATTCCATAAAAAGAATAAAAGTGAAAACCCACCAAACATAAAAATATAAAAAATGAAAATAGAAATTAAAGATAGGATTAAATCGGGACAGCGCTTTCTCATATATAATGATACAAGTACAGGACCATTTACTCCTATTTATCAATGCCCTTGACCCCAAAAAGGAATTGTCTAATTGGAAAAGAGGAGCCTGTGAAATCATTTCCTGTGCAAAATATATTTCCGTTGTGTCAGATGAATCCCTTCTACAAGTCAGTATTTTCTACTGATACGTCTGTCACCGTATAATTTTGAAAATTATAAAACTGGGAATAACTTTTATGGTACATTTGAGAATAGCAAAAGAAGAGGAGTCAGTTATCAAGTACCAGTAGAAAAAAAATGGCATCTACAAAACTTTAATTTCCATGGAAGTTGCCCTTTATACTCCGAAAGATACGTGAAGCAAACACAAATACCTCAGAATGGTGCCACTGCCAAATCTCAAGCGCCCACTTGGGGTCCAACAGGGGATGAAGGGCAGATAAATTTGATGCTGCATGAGATAAAAGACAACAGAACTTATCACAAACTAAGCATAGTATTATACTCACTCTTTCACTATAATTTTAGTGACAAATTACAGTACAATAAAACAACTGGCACACCTCTCCCAAGCTTATTAATACACTTAAAAGAACACAATCACCCACCCCTTTTTTAATGTGAATTAAACATTTACCTTGGAACCTGTTTGGTCACTGATACAGCCTTGCCCCAACCTTGCTGCATTACAGCAATCTACTACAACCCCCATAATTCCCAGTCAGCTCGCTCAATCTTGGGACTTGCATCTGGAGGACCCCAGATTGAGATTCATTTTAAACCCGACTCTCTTACGAAGGGTTCCCCCCGGACTCAGGCCTGAGGCTGCCGTCATAAGGGTGGGGCCTTCCAGAGCGGAGCCAACGCCGGTAGCCTCCCCAACGGACGCGCGGCGCTTGGAAGGGATGCATTGTTTCCCTCCACCCTCCCCCCCTGGCCAGCTGATGCGCGCGGGACTGCCAAGTGCGTGGGGTGGGGGAGGCGTCGCGCGGACACCCAGCGACCCTCCACCCGCTGAGAGCGTCGTTCCAAAGAGGAGGGCGTAGCGGGAAGGGGGCTTTTCTCGCGAGAAAGGCTTTCAGCGATTCGCCTCTCTGACCTTAACGATGTACCTGGGAGAAGCCGGGAGAAGGAAGAAGAACAGAGGAACGTAACTCCTATAAACCCGTCAAGTGAAGTTTCCGGGAGAAAGCCGGAAATTGCGTTCGCTCAATGGTCCGTTCAGGTTACTACCATAAACATGTGGAGGAGGGGGGGAGTGATTCAAGGGTTCTTCTTATTACCCGGAAAAGAGATGGTTTAATCCGCTGACAGAGCCAACGAACCGGCGCTCTTTGAATTGGGAAACCTTTGTTTTCAGCCGCTTTGTGAATTAGACAATTTGAAAATTGGTCTCTGTCCCGCGGATCTCTTGTCTTAAAAAAACAGAGGCATGTTAAAATGCAATGTAAAAATATGTATTGCATCCAAGATACGATTTGTGAAAGACAGTCCTTTTGCATTTCATGGCATTCTGATCTCATTGTTTATTTTTAGCTGCTGTAGAGTTAAGGTATTTGCATTGCAAAACTCCGGACATATATATATGTCTCCTGAACCACCCAAGCATCCACACAACAGACCAACTAGTTTTGCATTAGTTCATTACTGAGTGCAATTATAAGGTTTAAGGTTTATTTAATTTATAGACCGCCCCCTCTCCCCGTAGGGGAGTTTCATGATCAAAACAACAGAAAATAACAAGACATAGAACAAAACCAACACACACATACTGTCTGTATATAAAACCCCAAAACCAATTTAAATAATTAAAAACAATTTTAAAACCCGTTTAAAACCCTAATATAAAATTTAAAAAGCCATCCAGGAAAGTTAGTGATAGATGTTAAATACGGTTACGATTATAATTATAATTAGGCCAGACCAGCTACTCGAAACAGGTGGGTCTTGAGTTTCTTGCGGAAGGAGCGGAGATCAGAGGTGGTTCTAATATCGGGGGGGGGGGTCGTTCCAGAGGGTTGGGCCCATCACAGAGAAGGCCCTACTCCTAGGTACCGCCCGCCCGCACTGTTTAGCGGAAGGTACCTGGAGGAGACCCTCTCTGTGAGCGGATTGGTCGCAGGGATGTATGTATAGCTCTGGGATGTATGTATAGCTCTGGGATAAAAACTATTCAGAAGATGTGTGGTCCTAGCTTGAATTGTTCTGTATCTTCTGCCAGAAAGCAACAGTCTAAAAAGATTGTAAGCAGGATGGAAAGAGTCTCTGAGAATGTTATGCAACTTCCTCAAACCGAGATGCGAAGATATCGTCCAGGGCGGGTAGCTGGAGCCCGATGATATTCTGGACAGTTTTGATAATTCTCTGTAGAGCTTTTTTGTCCGCTGCAGAGCTGCTCCTATACCATGCAAGAATGCCGCATGTCAGGACACACTCAATGGTGCTGCGATAGTAGGACAGAAGTAGATGCTGAGATAGATTTATCTTTCTTAGTATTCTCAGGAAGTACAGCCTCTTCTGTGCCTTCTTCAGTGCTAGTACTATATCGCATCCATACCCAACAGGGAATTGCGTTTCAAAGTAAAAGGCAGAAAAGAAATAGGATATAATTCATACAAATGAAAGGCATAAGATAACAAAAGGAAATGGCTATTACTAGTTACTCCCCCATGCCTACCCTTGCTTGCGAATCATTCATATCCTTCAAATTGTAGCTCTGATATAGCTAGTTTAGCCAGAGAAACTCCCTTTTTTGTTTTTTGTTCTGTTTTTGTTTAAAACCCTTTATTTTGCTCATTTATGTTCTTGGACATTTTCTTGAGTATTACATCCTTGATCTAAATTCCTGCAAGGCCATTATCAAAGAACAGGTACCATTCCTTGCAGTCGCACTCTTTCTGAGAGAATGGCTTCAACGACCAGATGACCAGAAAGAAATGACCAGATGGCTGCAAGGACTATAAATCCTTCCATTCTACATCATTCAGTCAGAACTGAAGAAGCTTCTTCGATGAGAAGCGAAAAGTCTTCTAGCAATCAAAGAAACTCCAGTTGCCTTCTGAAAGAAAGCTACCTTTGGAATAAAGCAGGCTGTTGTATTTTCTAGCAATGTAAAAAAGAGGCACTTGCTGAACATAACAACAATTGTTTATGATAACTAGTGCTAGTATCAGAACAGAAGAGCAGAGGGAGAGACATGTTTGGAAGTATAACCATTTACAGTCACCAGAATGGCTGCCACAGTAAGGCCAGCACCCTCACCTACTCTGATATAGCATTCTTTGTATGAAGATTGTATAATAAATTCTTATAAAGATTTATAATTTATAACCCTGTAGACCTGCCCACTGTTCAACATTTGTTTGACCAGGAACTCAGTAACCTGTAAGTCCGTGCATACCAATAAACTATACTTTGTTGTAATATATTCAAATGCTTTAGCACTTTATTTAATAGACATATTTTCCACACAGGATAAATAACACACATGTTATTTATAGATAAAAAAAAGCGATTCAGCCTGTTAGGGGTAGATTGAGCCCTGTAATTAATGAGGTATGAATCGTGGCATTTCCTTGAAGCATACTTCTTAAATAAGCAAAATAAACCCGAGATATATTCTAAGAAAAACATTTTATTGTAAAGAAAAAAATAAAACAAAACTTACTAAGTTAATGATTACATTTTGGCAGAGTTCCTGTCTGCCTTGGCAGACGAACAAAAGAAAGTAAAGTGAAAGAAAAAATGTGGAATGTGTGACATGCGCAGTGAAGCTTAGAGATAAGAGTCAGTTCATTCTACCGTAGAACTCAGAATGTAAGCACAGCTGGCAAACCAAATAAACGCAGTGACACAGCCCCTGTAGCTACAGCATGAAAATGCCCTATTGACTTTTTAAGGGACTCATGCTTGTGATGGAGCCTTTGCCTTGTCCCCCACTCCACCGTATTTAGCATTTCTATTTTTATTATTTTTTTGTGTTCTGATCCTACATTCTTATGCATGCATTCTACAATGCCTTGTTAACAATATAGATCATGTGACGGAATCTTGCATGTGTGTTCTTACTGGGGGCTTTCCACCACTGAAAACCTCACAAGATGCTAAACAAAGTGTTTCATACAATATTCCTTTTTGACTTGGGCTGCTGGAAAATTCAGACCTCTGGCTTCTGCAGAATCATCTGCCTAAATGATGCCTGACTGGCGTTTTCAAACCACCACTCCAGCATTATGTGAGCTCCTTATGGAAAAGAGTCTAGGATTCTTCTAGAAAACCATTAGACCAATTTTAGCAATGTTAAGCAGTGTTTTGAAACAGCATTGCATCTGTGTTTTAAATAGCGACTGAAGCTGTCAAATGGAAGGTTTGATTAAAATGGGGAAAAGGTTGGGTTCCGTCAACAATGTGTTGGAAGAAATGTCCTTCTTGGTTCAGTTCCAAGTGGGGAAAAAGACACTGGGAACATGGAAGCTGCTTGGAAAGATGGTTTAAGATGGTGGACAGGATCACATGGCTTGAGCTCCAGAACAGAAAAGGGGGATCACATGCTTCCAGATGTTGGTTGAAGCAGAAAAAGAGAGCAAGATGCTGAAAGTTCCTGACTTTATGCCCTCTCTGGCCTTTGATCTTGATCTTGTATTCTGATTGGTTGTCAGACTCCCATGGGGACATGCAGGGGCAACTCTCTAGGCTGTGTTTTGAGTCCAGGTTTGGTTGAGCATTGCTTCTTCCCAGGCGCCCCATGGTGAGATGAGTAAAGGGCTAATACTATCATGCCTTAATCTCATCATCCTGGAGCTGAATGGGATCTTTGTTATGTAGAATAGATTGGCTCAGGAATTTTAATGGCCCATTGACAAAGCTGGGGGATATTAAGAGTGAGGTTTTTTTCCTACCTAAAACATGTTTCTCCATTTCTGATCCAGGGAAATATAATATTCTGCCTTTTCAATATTTCCCAGGATATTTCATTTTTCTAGGAGGGGGAGGTGTTAACTTCCTACAAATGAATGGCTGCTTTTGTCCCAACTGATTGCATATGGTTTCCACTGCTTGCACTGACGAGGTTTCTTGTGGCTGGCTTTCTAGTGTTTGTATTGCTGCAAGAGGGGAGCATTTAGGGTTCTTCCAGCACCATTTTCGAATTCTACTAGCCACAATCGCATTAATAGATTTGGGATATTTGGAAGCTGAGTAAAATTGTCAAGAGTTCTGTCAATTTACAATCTATCCTCTGTATCCAATCTGATGAGAGATAGAGGCCACTTGAGAGATAGAGGCCCAGTATAAAACAGCAGGGGAGAAGTCTCTTGGTGTGCCTTGCAAGCTCCTTCTTGCTTCATTCCACATGGTTCCTCTAGTCCACCCCAACAGCCTATCACCCAAGGCTGTTTTAGAAAAGGCACAAGTGACAGGTTTATTGCTGCAGAGCATTTTCGTGCTAGCAACCTCTAAATCAGGAAGTCTGGAAAATGACTAAATCCAGGCATCTGCTCCTAATCGTTTAACCCCATGTTAAGGACAATTATCTTTCTGGCTGGGTGAATTTAGGAAATGAAGCCAGAGAGATCCGCCAATCATTTTCTGTAAATTACTCCCCAGTAATGCTGTAAGAACGCTCCTCACTCTCATCACTGAAGCACGTTAGAGCGCAGTCATTAGGACAGCACAAATTATAATTACGTATCTTTCTGCTGATTTAAGAAGAAAAAGAAAAGAAGGGAAAGAAAATTAACACTATTGTGTTAATTGCCTTAAAAGTAAGAGAATATTTTAATATCATATGTGCAAAAAAAGTCCTGCAGAGATAATTATAATATTTTGGAATCCCACAAATGAGAGAACAATAGCTCTAAAGAAGAGAAGAGAGAGTCAGCCACAGGTGATCTTTCCAGGGCTTGGGGAAAGGAAACTAGCACTTCATCAACCTCCTGTTTCTCTTTCAAAGTTTCTCTCCTGCCTTTATCAGTCAGATAAAAAATGGAAATGATAACATTGTCCTCCAGCATCTTCTTTCTTTGAAGGAAAATGTCTTAGAGACTTTAAAATGTCCCTTTCTTCATTCCTTTCTCCCCCGCAAACAGTGACAAAAGCTGAAAACAGTCATGTAAAATAAACAGAGAAAAAATATGAAGCACATTGATTTCCATAGTATTTATTTCTGGGTAGTTATGGAGGGCATCAAACAAGAGAAAGACTATAAACCTGAATAGCATGAAGGTGGAGGTATTTGATTTTATCTTGTCATGGTTTTGAGGCAGTAGAAGGTAATTTTTGATGGTCGATGAGGGAGATTAACAGAACAACCGAGTTGAAAGGGACAATGGAGGCTTTCTAGTTCAAACCCCTGCTCAGGCAGGAAATTCTATACCACATCAGACAAATAGTTGTCCAATCTCTTCTTAAAAAAAACCTCCAGCATTGGAACACCCACAACTTCTAGAGGCAGGTGGTTCCACTGATTAATTGTTCTAACTGAAGGAACAGCAACAAAAAAATCTCAATAGTAACCACTTTTGTTCTGCAAAGCCATTCAACTAACCTATAAAGATAAGATTGGTACAAACCACTTAGGGGGGTCTTGATATATTAAGAAAAAAGCTGCCACATTATACATATTTTTCCCAATGTCATTTCTCCAGGTAATCTTCTGAGAGAGATTACATAAACAAAAGTAAAAGATATTACCTTCTAACTAGGTGTAAGAATTTACATAGACAAACTTGCAGTAGGTAGTTAATAAAAAAGAAGTACGCTAATATATTCCAACTGACATTAAGAGAAACTTCTGCATCATTTGCCCTTCATTGCAAATCTGAGATGCCATATAATTATCTTAAAAAATCCCATTATCATAAAGGTGACTACATTATGATCATTTTCCATTGCCAAAGTCTTTTTTGAAGAATCCAGGAGCATGTGCAGGAATCTTTGGCAATCAAAGATGGAATTGATCGGGTGCATATTTTTCTATGTTTTTGAATACTTGCGAGATGCACAGCTTGTGTTGTTGTTTTGTAGGGGAAGGTTAATAGTTCTCACTTCAGAACACTATCAAAAGCACAATTTAGCCCTGACCCAGATTTCCCATTTTGTGCTTGGTAATTCAGGCTCTCTGTTAAAAAAAAGTTCCCTGGGAAAAAAAAGTTAAAATTGGATGCCACCCAATAGCAAATACAGAGTGCCAAGCAGCAACTGATGAGTGTTATTTGAAATGCCATTTTCATACAATAGGATAAAGGAGGGCAGATATGCTTCCATGGCCAGCACAAGATTGTGAAGATAACACTGCAAAAGGACTTTTAACAAAGGTTGTTCTCAGATGTTGGAAATTTCCATTGTCTGAAGTCACACAGAAATCGACATTAATTAGCATTTGCTGGGTCTTAGCAAGTTCACAATTGTCCTAAATGGAAAGTAAATTCTCTTGTCTAAACTTAATAAGAAATTAGTGATAACTTTGGGCTTGGATCAGGGGTAGGTTTCAAAAAATTTTACTACTATGTTTCCCCGAAAATACGACATGTCCTGCTAATAAGCCCAGGCCTGGTTTTTGAGGTGGGTGTAAATATACACCCTCCCCCGAAAATAAGCCCTAATGAAAGGGTGCCGTGGCAAGTACAGGAGGAAGCCCTTCTCTTCCCCAGTCACCTCAGCGCTTCTCGGCTCCTTAATTGGATCAGTTGAGCCAATCAGGCTGCCATTCAAAAAACAGCTGATTTGCGGGTGCTGCTCAGGCAAGTGCGGCTGCTTTTGCCATCGATTATGGCCACAAAAGCAGCAGGAGGCCAAGTGAGGCACCCCACGTGCCTCGCACCGGCTTTCCAAAGGGTACAGTAGCAGCAGTTATCCACAATTTTTTTTATCATTATTTTGTCCCGATCCACGTGACCCAGTGAGCCACGTGGATCGGGAAAAAATAAGGGGAAAAAATTGTGCATAGCTGCTGCTACATTACCCTTCGGAAGGCCGGCTTGAGTCTCCTACTGCAAAAGTGGCTGCGCCCGAGACTGCTTTTGGGAGAGGAGGCAAAGGGGAAGCAATCAGCTTCATCTCGCCCTTGCTCTCAGCCCCCCCTTCGGCTGAGCTCAAGCAGAGAAGCGGCCCGCAGGATTTCAGGAGCAAAGTTGAGGCTGACAGGAGTCAGGGCAGGGGGGAATGTCCAATGCGACCCCAGCGCTCTTCTTTCCTTGGAAACGGAATCTTGGGAGAGGGAAACGGTATTCCCAGGAAGGGTGGGTATGTCGGTATGTGTATAAAAAACACAAAGTGAGGGAGCTAGCAGCCACGGATTAAGGAGCTTTGTGAAACATTATGCCTACATGCAAAGTTTGGCAGGGGAGGGAGAAGAGATACTTCCCTCTCTTGCCAGTGTTTTGCTTGAAAATATTTGAGAATCAGCCAGAGAGAAGGAAGAATGAGCCCTGCGAGGAGATGCTGCCGACACTGCCACCTGCAGAGGCACAGACAGAGCAAAGTTCATTGAAGACCTCTCTGGCCAGCCCACAAGACTATCTGAAGGTGGAGGGGGGGAGATTTCCTACACATCGGCAGCGGCGTCTTCTCACAAGGCTTCTTCCGACATCCCCAGTTGTATGGATTTCCATGCCTTCCTTTACGGGATGTTGCTTTGCACCTGGGACATTGGGAGAAGCCCTGTGAGGAGACGCCGCTGCCAATGTGCAGGAAATCCCCCCCATCTGCAAATCATCCTTTCAAAACATAGTTTCACCAGGATGAAGAGGTGGCTGGAGGCGGGTTTTGCGTCAGGTTGGGCTTTCATTGCAAGGCAGACGATCTGGGGAGCAAGAGATTTAGGAAGCCTGGGCTGGTGTGGGTCCGTTTCTCCAGTGAAGCATGTGATTCATCCCCAAGGGGGGAACGTTTCACCCTTAGTCATCTCTCTGCTCTGGTTTGGAAGCTGCAGAGGAAGCCTGCTATGCCTGGTGAGGGAGGGGGAGAGAAGTGACAGCAAGAGGAGCCATGTCTCGCTCCACACCTCTCACTTCTCCCCCACGCCACCTGCCACTCCTCTCGCTAAAGAGACGGTGGGGAATGGAAGCAGCCTGGATTCTGTTAGCATTGGGGCGGGGTGGGAGGAGTTGGGCTGTGAGACATGCGTCCTACCCGAGACTTGCAGCTCCGTCGTGTTCCTCCCTGTTTTGTCCAGGGAAGTTGAACTTGCAAGATTCCAGGCTGCTTCCCTTCCCCACCGTCTCTTTAGCGAGAGGGGTGGCAGGTGAGGTGGAGGAGAAGCGAGAGGTGTGGAGCGAGACGTGGCTTCTCTTGCTGTCTCTTCTCCCTGCCTTGCCGGGCATGGCAGGCTTCCTCTGCAGCTTCCAAGCCGGGGCAGAGAGGAGGCAAAACGCTCACCCCTGGGGATGAATCAGATGCTTCACTGGAGAACCTGCCCCACGCCAGTCCTGGCTTTGTAAATCTCTCACTCCCCAGGTTGTCCCCCTCGCAAAGAAAGCCCAACCCGATGCAGGGCAGTGAAAGGACACGTCAGAGCAGTGCTGGCCAGCAGGGGAGGCGATGGGGGCGACAGGACATGCAGTCCCATGCTTGCAGCCTCCTGCATCCCCAAAATAATAAGACAGACAGACAGACAGACAGACAGACAGACAGACACACACACACACCGATAATAAGACCAAGACCATATTTCGTGGGTCAAAATAAAATAAGACCCTGTCTTATTTTTGGGGAAACACGGTACTGGTTCAGTGGGCGTGGCTAGATGGGGGCATGTGACTGAGCGGGCATGGCCAATTTTTTTGTGCGCCAAACCAGCAGTAAAGTAGCAAACCACCCCTGTCTGACACTCAAAGAGGCAGCTAAGAGGTTTCTTTCCCAGCGAGCCGCTTCCCAGTTCCGGTCAGTTTGCCATCTGATGGATGTGTTAAGTGGGCAAGCAAGCAGCGACCAGGGGACCGGTTCAGGGGCATGGCCAGCCTGTCAGTCCTGTTGGTTGGGAGAGCCAGGTCTAATTTTTTACTACCGGTTCGGCCAAACTGGTCCAAACCAGTAGGAACCCACTTCTGGCTTGGATACACTAGAGCTACTTGTTTTGCAGTTGTCCATCCAGATTTAATAGCATCTTCACTGTAACCCACAGTCTGACTGCTCCAATTACCTCTGCAACTGGGTTTTATTAGTTATACATATCAAATTTCAAGTGCATTGTATATCTGGGCCACTGGTCATGCGACTATCATCGTGTTTCACAAGATGTTCTTGTGAAAGAACATCTTAACAAAACAGTGAAGGTGAGCTGCTTCCTGTTAGACAGAATTTGAAATGGACCAGAGGGAAGCTGAGAATATTAGGCTTGTGCTTGTTGAAAGAAAACTTTTATTACACAACATTTTACAAAGGATAGAAGATTGCAACCTCTTTTTTCTTTCCTATCCCAAATGGCTTCAAGAAATTTCAGACACCCAGCCTCTATGTCTTCCAACTCATTTGACTCCAAAATAAAATGCATCTAGGATTGATTTGTGCTATTTTCATTGATTTTTGATTCATTCCTCACCTTACTTTCCTTTCAACTTTTCCCAAGCAAACCTTTATCAGGGAAACATAAGCCTAAGTGAAATTGACTAGAACTTTTCGGGTTTGGTTTCATTTTCTTGAGGAGGCTATAAAGAAAACAAATGGTGGGTTTTAGAGAAAATTATTGGCTTCAGACACAAGATTCTGAACAGTGGTAGACTGCTGCCAGTTCAGACTGGTTACGGCGAACTGGTGTGTGCACTCACATTTTTGATGCAGTTGTTACATTATATGATGGCCACCTCTGATTCTGAATCACCAGAGGATTTGTCTCTTGTCAAAACCAGGACTGAAACTTTGTGCAGTAACTATCTGTTCCAGCCATTTCCTGTAGCATTTTTCTTTCCAAATATCTCTTCTGGTGAAAAAGACAGAATGGCTGCACCAAATCTTTTCTCTGGTAGTGTTAGTACCAGAAACCCTCCATTGGGTTAGAGAAAAGTTCTCTAATTGTGGACATTGATATCACTGGGAGAAGTGAGAATGGTAAGTCATATCTATATCAAGCAACTCTCAAAATAAAAACCTACGTAAAAATCATTATTGAACACCTTCTTAAAGCACATGTATAATTAGTAGTTGAATACAAACCAGTCATAACATTCAGGAGAATGTTGGGCAGGTTACACATCACACTTGAATCCCTAAATAAAGTAATGCTTTCAGAATCTTCTGAAAGAGCAATAGAGTCAGGGCCTGTCTCATCTCCAAAGGATGATGCCCCCAAAGGTGATTGCCATGGCAGAAAGGGTCCCTCTCCTCAGATGAAGCTCCTTAGTAGATGGGACCCAAAACTTGCCTCTCCTGCTGTACCTAATGGGACAGGTAGATGTACCTGGGTAGAGGTGCTCCCTCAAATATCCCAGTCCCATGTCATGTAGGGCTTTATAGGAAATTAGCAGCATTTTTAATTGAAACAAGGAAGCAAACTGATAGAGCAGCTTGTAGAGGGCAGGTGTAACATACATTGATCAGCCCACACCTGTGCATTTTGCACCAGCTGCAACTTCTGGATTTTGCAGAATGTTGCAGTCTTGAAAAGGCTACCAACTTGTCTAAAATATCTTTCCAGAAATTGAACAATGTTGGATATACCATACCTGAAGCCCCCTATTGTAAACATTAAATTTATGTTTAATTCATTATATAGTTTATTTTCTAAAAAATAACATTCCATCCAGATTACTTTAAACAGAAAATGTACATTTTTTACCTTTGGTTCACTTGTTGAAAAGTTATGGAAAACATTGCTTTACTGCGCTTGGGATGTACCAAAGTCTTTGAAATGGTTGCCAATGTCACCTACACCTGAGCCTGTTTTTTAGGTCAAGAATTTAATGAAAACGAAAAGAATAACATGGAAAGTTCTTCTTAAGGACATTAAAAAAAAAGATAATCATATCAGGAATGTTTGCCTTTTTATATGATATGCAAATATGATAAGAGAGTCTTGGAACTATATATATGCATGTAGCAAACCTAAGTGTGTTGCTTAGAAGCTGGGACCCACACTTCATTTGAATTAACAACTTGGGGATAAAGGAGTAATCATGAAGTTCCTCTTACTTCTGAGCCTGGTGGCACTTTCCCAGTGTCTGACAACAAAGTAAGTATTGACCTTTATGCTTTCTTTAAAGGAAACATGTACCATTTTCTTCAGAAGGATCTAATTTTCTTTCTAAATTATGTTCCACAAACTCTTCCAGCAAACTTTCTATTGTGATTGGTGGGCAAGCCACAAAGCCAGAATTTGTCTAGGTTTTCCACTGACAGTATTATTTTTATTTCCCTTTATTTCCCTTTATACCTGCAAATGCACTATGTGTTCATCAAGTAGAAGATGCTTCTTTCTCTAAAGAGTATACCTAGATTTCAAATCCTCTTCCTCAGCAGAAATAAATCTGAACTTAACTTTCCCCATCCTCAGGGAGTCCAATGATATGTTGCAATTATAACTCTCATTCTACCTGGGAATTCTGACGGTTGTAGCCCTCTTAAGAGTGTTGAATGAGAGAATGCTGTCCAAAATGCATTTTTTTCCTATCTTTAATGCTATGAGCACTATTTTTCATTTATTAATCATTTCCTTTCCATTACTCACTGCTTAGAGTTCACCTAAGGAAAACAAAATCCATGAGGCAAATCCTTAAAGAGCATGGGCTGCTAGATGATTTTCTGAAGAAACATCCTTATAACCTTGGCACAAAATATTTTCCCAGGCTGCAAAATACATTTGTCACTGAACCCTTGCAAAATTATCTAGATGTAAGTATTCCATATTAGGAGGAGGTGCTCAGCATTTAGCCTATGGACAAGACTATAGAATCTCAACACCTGTTGATTTAAATCAATAGCCCCCGGCTCTAGAGAGCAATAAAAGAGACATACGGATTGGGGACGTTATACTTTTAATGTTTGAAAGGGATTTGATATCATGGAACATAAATGATATTCTACTGTAACAAATAGGACACAGTGGCTAAGACGCTGAGCTTATCAATCAGGAAGGTCGGCAGTTCGACAGTTCGAATCCTTAGCGCCTCATAACGGAGTTAGCTCCTGTTACCTGTCCCAGTTTCTGCCAACCTAGCAGTTCAAAAGAATTATAAAAATGCAAGTAGAAAAATAGGGACCACATTTGGTGGGAAGGTAATAGTGCTCCATGCGTCTTTGGCGTTTAATCATGCTGGCCATATGGTCACAGAGACATCTTTGGACAGCGCTGGCTCTTCAGCTTTGAAACAGAGATGAGCACCGCCTCTTAGAGTCGGAAACGACTAGCACATATGTGCCAAGGGAATCTTTACCTTTACTGTAACAAATTGAGCAGATTTGTATTGTTTAAAAAGCCTGTCAAACTTGCTTTTGTCTACAAAGAAGTGTTCATTTCTCTTGCTTCAAAAATGTTATGGGGATATTAGGGATGGATTTTCTTTTGTGTTCCATTTTCTACCTCCACAGCTTGAGTACAGCGGCACTATCTCCATTGGCACTCCACCACAGGAGTTCGTAGTCCTCTTTGACACTGGTTCTTCCAACTTGTGGGTCCCTTCTGTGTCCTGCTCCAGTGAAGCTTGTTGTAAGTAGTCTCCTTAAGTGATGTCTTCAGAAAGAGGCTACTCTTAATTCAAGATATCCTCAAGTTAGTACTTTCCAAATGTAATAGACCACAAGCCCCATCACAGTATCTGTGTTGGCATGTTGACGGGGAATCCTCAGAACTCCAATTCCAACACATTTGAAAGGGACCAAATCAGGGACAATTTTTTATTCTCGTGTCCATCTATTTATAAACCAATTTTCATGTTAGCTATGACTGAGAACAGAGTTCACACATTAGACAATATTGCACTGGGATAAGTTAGTAAATGCCAAGATCTCTCTTACCCTCTGTTGCTCTTTCTCTTCTGTTACATATTCAATATGCCCACATCATACTACAATTGCTTATCTTTGCAGCTAACCATCATAAATTCAATCCACAACAGTCATCCACTTTCAAATCCACCAGCCAAAGCATAGCCATCGTCTATGGCACCGAAAGCATGACTGGAGTCCTAGGCTATGATACTGTCCAGGTAAATTGCTAAAGAAAGTAGATTGAGAACTATCCTTTGGGAAATTAGACTGAGTTAGCATGGCTCTGGGTGGACAAAGAGGGAAGATCTAATTGAATTCTGTATAGAGCTTACTTATGGCAAAAGGTTTTTATCTCTTTCCAACTTCTGTTAATCTCAGAGGCAGCCTAGAGTGTGGTGTTTGTTTTGGTCATCAAGAAGAACAAGGAACTTTAAGAAGCCTTGTTATGTATGCACTCATGACTAAATAATTAAAAAAAATAAGAAATACAGTAATATACTAGAACAGGAGTGTCAAACTTGATTTCATTAAGGGCTGCATTAGAGTTGTGTTTGACCTTGGGGGAGATGGGGGGCATGGCCAATTCAATGTCACTCATGTCGGGGGCACCTGTGGTGGCCCGATTGATCTGCCAGTGAAAACAGGCTCCTGTGCTCCATTTTCAGCTGTGACAGCCTCCTGCAACCCTCTGCCAGCGAAAATGGAGCACACGAGGGCCATTCGCAGCCCTCCTGAGCTCTGTTTTGGCTGGCAGAGTCACCACAGGCCAATCCTTTGCTGTTTCCAAGGAAGCCCCACGGACTAGATCTAAGCACCCCGCAGGCTGGAACCGGCCCCCAGGCCTTGAGTTTGACACCGCTGTCCTAGAAGATCTAAGCGATTGAAATTATCAATAAGCATTTCTCTTGGAAAGTTGTGCCATAATTGTTCTTTATTTATGATATGAATATTTTTTCCATTTACTCATGGCCAATTTTCAGAGGTTGACTGGACACGTCTTGCCGTTTTCTTGGTAAGGTTTTCAGAAATGGTTTGCTATTTCTTGTTTCCTAGGACTGAGAGAAAATGATTGGTCCAAAGTCATCCACCTGATTTTGCTTCTAAAATAGGATTAGAACTCTCGGTGTCCCTATTTTTAGCATGATGCAATTATGTGTGACAGCTCACAGCATGTATACTAGGGCAGGCAACCTAATATTTTTGACATGTACATAAATATCACACAATTCAATTGGAAGATTCTTCATAATCCTTTTTTGCTTTTACCACTCTCAACAGCAAATAGGGTCATCTCATTGTTCAGCCCTAATGTTAGATCATTCCAGTGTTGGGTTTCAATTTTTTTTAGAACCTCTTCTGTAGGTGTGGGCTGCTTCGTGGGAGTGGCTTGGCAGTCATGTGACTGAATGGGAGTGGCTTGGCAATCATGTGACTGGGTAGGTGTGGCCAACTTGTAAAATGTGGTGAATCTCACTTAACAACGCTCTTGCTTAGCAACCAAAATGTTGGCTCAGAACTCTGGCATTTGAAGCACGCAAGTCTTAAAGCTGTCAAGTTACAAGACCCTTGCACCCCTAACCCTTTTGAAAAAAAAAACCAGGGGTGTTCAAACTTGACAGCTTTAAGACTTGTGGACTTCAACTCCAAGAATTCCTCCTCTCGCTCTTCATCTTAATGATGTGCGGACGGGCGGGGGGAGGGAGCTGGAACCGGTTCTAAAAGGCACTGTAGATTTGTAGAACCTCTTCTATAGAAGAGATTAGAACTGGCAGGAACCCACCCCTGGATCATTCATATCCAAGTGAAAACCACTAGTTCAAATGCTGACCTTTGGAGACCAAATTATGCTAATGCAAGAATTGCCCATTTATTCCTGTCTTTTAAACATCTGCTAGTCCAATGGGGCACCTGATTCCATGCCAACTGGCTTTAACAAGGAGAGTTTTTTGAGGATTTTTTTTCTAAGTCCAAGAATACAATCTCTATTGAGCCACCTGGCTTACATGTTCATTAACACCTTTCAAAAAGTTTGGAAACTAGAGAGTTATTTTCAGAAACCATCTTGGTTTGTTTTCACAAAAGCCCTTTTTTTCCTACCAACTTGTTTTCTCTTCAATAATGCTTCCAACTATTTTCCCTGGAAATAATAGCCTGCTGTCTATTTTTATCTATTCTGAAGCCCAAGAAAACATAACCATGTACCATGTTCATTTCTTTGCCATCAGCTGTAAGTTCATTAAACTTGCTGATTGAGCTTATCTTTGTTTTCTTAATATTGAACTTTAAGAAATTTGGAACATTAGCACAGAAGTTTCACTTTCTATTTTTGCTTTTATAGTGAGATCTCTTTTACCATGACCTAGCAAAACAGAGTCATTAGCATATTTCAGAAGCAGCACTGCTTATTTTGATTCCAGCTGTCATTCCATTCCATCCTATTATTCTGTAAACACATTGCTGTAAAAGTTAAATGGGTACAGGGTCAATACTGTAGGAGGTTCTTTTGTGAAAACTAATAACAGAGCTGACAGTTGTGACAACAGACAGGAGTTGCTTTCTGTTTTGTCTTCATAAAAGAGGCAAATGTCCAACTCCTACAAAAAAAAAAGCAGAAGGAAGCATGCAGCATTTGCAGCCTGAAATTGCCTATATATAAATGTCTCATTTGAAAGTAGAATGTTTCTTGAGATTCTTGTGACATAAGATTAATTTTTCATCTAATATATAGTATGGATCTGAGCTTTTAGATTCTAGTTGCATGGACTGTTTCCAGCATAGATTGCAGTGAAAGCACATCTGATGAAAATGTATCCTGTCACATTCTCTTTTTAGTTCTGAATCATTCTGACTGTCCAGATTCACTTCCTACAGTAACTTCTTCTTCACTATAAAGGCTTATCAAAAGAATAATGACCCATTAGTAATATATACCACATTCTGGCATGACCTATAAAGGCTTTGTTGTAATCAGTGAAGCAGTATCTCTTTCTGTTTTCTTGTACTCTTCATTATTGATCAGATGTCAGCTAGCTACACCCCCACACAAATTTGCCTTTTCTGCTATTTACCTGTTAATTTGACATTTCTTTCCCCATGCATGCTCTGGCTTTTTTTGTAAGGTTTCATTATAGCATTGGCAACTTCCTTCAATCTATTTTTTTTCTATTAGATCTCTTCCACGATTACTGTTGGGCATCCTTCCCTTAGCATTAAGATATCTCTGATTTTTTTTCAAAACAAATATATTTGTTTTTCTAGTTATTTTCCTCCATTGAGAGAGTTTTTCCTATACTTTTTTACTTAACAATAATGTCAATTTCAGTCATCATACATTGCTCAAGGCTTTAATTTACCTATCTTTCTTTGGCTTGTTTTGAAAACTAAGAGGATTTTTTCCTCTTTGTATTGGTTTTCCTTCAGTTTTCTGTGTTTTCCTTCAGTTTTCAGTGTTACGGTCTCCTTCTTAGAATACCTCAAGTTGCCTGTCATTTAAATTAAAGGTATTAAGTAAATGCCTCATATTGTCCCCAGATTCTGTTTCTTTGTTCTACTGATCAAATCTTGTTGGTGTACCTGTTTTCATTTTTTTTTCTGATGTTAACCCATATATTAAACAGCAATAATTCATGGTCTCTGCTCCATAACCTGCAGCTGGAAGTATCCTGGTTTACAGGATTTCATTTTTCAATTGTTTGTTTCCTTTTGTGTAATTGACTGGATTCAAGGCTTATATCTCAAGTGAAATCCAAGTATAGTATCTGTATTTGAAGTAGTTTTTGTAAATAAACAAATAATTTTCTTTACCAAGTTCTATTTTTTGCTTTATTATGTTAATTTAGCCAGCCCAATTTTCCTATATTTCCAGGGTTCTTCATATTTTTGCCGTCCAACACCCATTTGTAAGATTTATGTCTTTTCCTGATGCTACACTTAGCACTTCTTATATTATCCATAGAATTCCTCCTTGACCACTATTGAATCTGTAGGAGATGTATATACTGATACATAATGTTGATATCAATGGATATCTGCTAATTCTAATGGATAAGATCCAGTCATTTATTGGATTATAGCTCAATCTATATTCAGCACTGTCTTTTTTGAGACTCATTGCCAATTCTTTGCCAGGAGATTAATCTCAATTCTGCGTCAATTATATTCCTTTCAAAAATTAGATTGGGCAGAGAGAAATAGTTGCAGATGATAAACTAGTAGGACATACATAGAGATTTCCTTTGAGGATATTTTATCAAATAGACATTAAACTGCAAAGCAGTTTATTTAAAAGTGGTGAATCAACTAGAATCAAGTGAGTTATATGAATCATTCAAGGTGTTAGATATTAACATATATCGTGGCAAGTCTCCTCTCTGGTCCGCTGCTACCGCGGGAAACAGGTATCGTTCTGATTGGTCGAGAGGCGTACCCGATTCCTATAAAAGGGGAACCCTCTGGCCACAGAGCAAGCTGGATCACTACTACTACTAATAAAGAGCTGTTAAGTCACTTCGTGTCCGCAGTCTGTTCTCTCGTTGCCCGGATCTAACATTGGCGACGAGGATGGGATCGAGAGACAGATAGGACGAAGATTGCTACTTCAGAATCTCCGGATTTGATCCAGCCCAGGAATTCGGCAGAAATTCTGGCAGCCATCTAAGGACACCGCAGCGCGGCAAATTCAAACGAGGAAAATGGCGATGCACACTGCCCCCGCTCCATTCGACCCAGCGAATGACGAATGGGAGGCATTCATGATTCGGTTCGAGTGTTTTCTCGAAGCGAACGAATACACGGGGATAACCGACGCACGAAAGAAAAATATCTTCCTCGGCTACTGTGGAAAAGAAGTCTTCAATATGGCCAGAGACCTCACCGCACCTACTCCGATACAAGCGGTATCATGGGCGGCGTTGCAACAGACTCTACAGACTCATTACGCGCCAAAACCTTCCCGCCACGTTTGCCGCCAGGAATTCAACACGAGGAACCAGAAGGCGGGAGAATCAATCAATCAATACGTTGCAGCCCTACGTAAGGCATCAACTAACTGCGAGTTCAGGGATCTGGACGAGCATATCCTGGCACAATTTGTTTGTGGGTTAAGAGACATTTCGCTACAAAAAAGGCTGTTGGCAAATCCAAATTTAACCCTACAAATAGCACTAAACGAAGCAAGGGCATCCGAGTCAGCGGAAAGATCATCGGAAAGCATACAACGTGGGTTCAACACAAGCCAACCAGCACCCAGACAAACCAGAGTCCACTACGAGGACACCAACCCCGACTACGAGGATCCCGAGTTCGAGGACAGTCACCTGATGCGGAGCAGTCACATGAGGCCTGGGGGGAGACCCGGATTCCGTTTGCCGCCCTGCGCAAGCTGCGGAGGGAATCACCCCCGGTCTACCTGTCGGTTCAGGAACGTTGTTTGTTCACTCTGCAACAAACTTGGGCACATCGCACGAGTGTGCCGGAGCGGAGTCCCTGCCTCACGGCAGCCCCCTACGTACCGCCAACAGAAGCCCAACCCAGGGGCTTGGCGGAACCAAAAAGGGCGCCCAGAGAGAAATCCACAAGTGTTTACCCAGAGAGAAAATCCCCAAAGAGCTGAGCGAACGTATTCCCAGAGAGATTACACACAAAGAGCTGAGAGAGCGTTCTATCAAGACACTCAACGAGAGTATTTTCAGGATACAGATGCTGAGATAGAGTTGACCCAGAGAGAGGAGTTGCGAACGTATCTCACAACAATAAGTCAGGTCCGCACCAAGCGGCCTAAAAAGCTGAAGGTCACAGTCCTCTTGGAGGGCTCACCTTGCGAGCTGGAAGTTGACACAGGATCGTCCCTGACGATCATTTCATGGACATCCATGAAACAGGCTATCCCTAGCCTCAAAAAGAGCCAACTACGTGCTCCAGACATCCTGCTACGAGACTACCAGGGGAACCGAGTCCCCATCGTGGGCCAAGGCACGTTCCAGATCCGTTTCAAGGACATCGTAGCCCAGCTGCCCGTGACCATCGCCAGCGCACCGTTACAAAACCTCCTAGGACTGGATTGGTTCGAATCCTTGGGGCTAGAAGTCACCGGAATCAACGCCGTGGAGAACAGCAGCGCTGAGCAGATTTTTAAGGAGTTCGAGGATGTGTTCAGCCCCGGTCTTGGTAAGTATGTGGGTAAACCAATCTCATTCAATTTAGACCCCAAAGTGGCGCCAATCCGACTTAAACCGAGACGAGTGCCTTTTGCACTCCGCCCAAAAATAGATAAGGAGATAGATAAGTTAGTGGAGCAAGGAATCCTTGAGCCGGTGGATCACGCGCGCTGGGAAACTCCCATTGTGACCCCAGTCAAGCCAGACGGATCAGTCAGCATCTGCGCGGACTACAAATGCACAATTAATGTCGCGCTACAACAAAGCGCATATCCTGTGCCCGTAGTACAACACCTATTGCATTCGTTGGGGCCAGGAAAGATATTTGCTAAGTTAGACATGGCACAAGCTTACCAGCAGTTGCCCGTGGATAGCGCCACAGCGGAGGCCCAAACTATAGTGACGCATAGAGGAGCATTCAAATGCAACCGGCTACAATTCGGTGTGAGTATTGCTCCAGGTCTGTTCCAGAGCGTCATGGAACGGCTTTTGCAAGGGATACCGGGAGTCGTCCCCTATTTCGACGACATCTTGGTGTCCGCTGCAAACGAGGAGCAACTATTAAAAAGAGTCAGAACTGTTTTGGCCAGAATCAGAGAAAAGGGCCTCCGCCTAAAAAAGGAGAAATGCCAAATTAACGTGCCTAGTGTAGAATTCCTGGGATATAGAATCGATGGTCAGGGCATACACCCCACTTCTAAGAAAATTAAGGCGATCCAGGACGCCCCCACACCACGAAATCAGACCGAGTTGCAGGCCTTCCTCGGACTTCTTAACTTCTACAGCGTTTTTCTGAGACAGAAGGCGACCGTTGCTGAGCCATTACATCGACTACTCCAGAGGAACGCAACATGGAGATGGGGACGATCCGAAGCAGCAGCTTTCGCCGCAGTAAAGCGCCTGCTCACCACCGACTCGCTGTTAGTCCAATACAGCCAGATGCTACCGCTGGTATTGACCTGCGACGCATCACCTTTTGGAGTTGGCGCAGTCCTCAGCCACAGGATGCCAAACGGGAATGAAGCACCCATCGCCTTCTACTCCAGGACTCTTTCATCGGCCGAGAGGAATTACAGCCAGATGGACAGGGAAGTGTTAGCTGCTGTAGCTGGAGTTAAACGTTTCCACGAATACCTCTACGGCCGCGATTTTGAACTGATTACAGATCACAAACCGCTGTTGGGACTTTTGGCGGGAAACCGCCCCACTCCAATCTCCCTTTCTCCACGCATGACCAGGTGGACTGTTTTCCTGGCTGCGTACTCATACAAGTTAATTCATCGACCGGGCTCCACTCTAGGACACGCAGACGCACTCAGCTGTTGCCCACTACCGGACCTTTTGCCAGACCCCACTCCCGAAGTACCGGTGCTGCTCATTGACTGTTTGGACTCAGGACCGGTTTCTTCCTGCGATGTTGCAAGGTTCTCTTCTAAAGACAATATAATAAAGCAAGTTCAAACTTGGGTTTGGAGGGGGTGGCCGAAGGGGAACGTGGGCCCGGAATTCAAAATGTTTTGGTCAAAACGGGATGAACTCTCAGTGTTACAAGGTTGTTTATTGTGGGGGGATCGAGTGGTTATTCCGTATGCATTACGTAGGAATGTGTTCGATGCTTTACATGTTGGTCATCCGGGGATTGTTAGGATGAAGGCGTTAGCAAGAAGTTACGTTTGGTGGCCAAACATGGACAAAGAGATAGAGGAATGGGTGGCCACTTGCGATCCATGCCAAGAATCGAGACCAGCACCCCCGGAAGCGCCCGCCACAGAATGGGAAAATCCTAAAGCACCCTGGTCGAGAATACACATCGACTTCGCTGGGCCGGTCCAAGGTCAGACTTTCCTTATAGTTGTGGATGCATACTCCAAATGGCTAGAAGTAGTCCTAATGACTTCAACCACGGCAGAGGCAGTCATTAAGGTTCTACGGCAACTTTTCGCCACTCATGGCCTGCCCGACCTCCTGGTCTCCGATAACGGGCCCCAGTTCACGGCAATGCAATTCGAGACGTACTTAGCAGGTCAGGGAATTCGGCATGCCCTCGTCGCGCCATTCCATCCGGCATCAAACGGACAGGCGGAGAGAATGGTGCGATCCGCAAAAGAGGCCCTCGCTAGGATGGGTCCAGGTGATTGGCAAACACGCATTGACCATTACCTATTAATCCAACACATTACCCCCAGCGCAACGACAGGTAGGAGCCCCGCTGAACTACTCATGGGCCGCCGTCTACGGTCTCACCTGGACCATCTTCACCCAAATTACTCTGCCACAGCACCCCCAGACTCCACAAGCAAAATTCGGAGTTTTAGCATAGGGGATTCAGTATACGCCCACAACTATGCAGGGGGGACATTGTGGATGCCGGCAAGGGTCATTGGCATCACGGGTCCACAATCGTATCTGTTAGAACTGGAAGATGGACGGAACTGGAAAAGGCACATCGATCAACTACGGGGTTGCCTGGCGCACTCAGATCTACGAATCGAGAAAGAGAGCTACCTGCCAATGCAGTCAGCCACTCGAGAGCCCCAACACAGAGAACTACGACACCTGCGAGCCCAGGACAGAACAAGAGGTCGAGCGCGAAACGGAACAACCCCCAAGCAACGAAAACGAGCAGACCCCCGAACGCCAAAGCAACAAAAGCCTGCAAACGCCCGGACACGAAACGGAGAAAGCAACCGATCCTGCAACGACTTCTGACCAACCCGAACTGCGACGTTCCACCCGAGTAAGGCAAACGCCAACATACCTTAAGGACTATATAACTAACCGCAATGTTCCGTCTAAGAGGGGAGGGGTGTTAGATATTAACATATATTGTGGCAAGTCTCCTCTCTGGTCCGCTGCTACCGCGGGAAACAGGTATCGTTCTGATTGGTCGAGAGGCGTACCCGATTCCTATAAAAGGGGAACCCTCTGGCCACAGAGCAAGCTGGATCACTACTACTACTAATAAAGAGCTGTTAAGTCACTTCGTGTCCGCAGTCTGTTCTCTCGTTGCCCGGATCTAACACAAGGTCTGTTTGCAAACACACTTGTATGTATCTATGCATAAATCTGTTTGAAGTTGAAATTTAAATGCCTCGGTATGTACTTTTGACACAAATGTAGTAGTACTGCTTGAAATTAAAAAGTAATTTTATAACTTTTTCTCCCTGTGGTTCTGCACAGGTTGGAAGTATTCAGGTCAGCAACCAAATCTTTGGTCTGAGTCAGACCGAGCCGGGCAGCTTCCTTTATTATGCCCCCTTTGATGGCATCCTGGGTCTGGCTTACCCTAGGCTGGCTGCCTCTGGTGCCACTCCTGTTTTTGACAACATGATGAGTGAAGGTTTGGTATCCCAGGATCTCTTTTCCGTCTTCCTGAGTGCGTAAGTAACAATGATTTGTGCACTTTTTTCTGAGTGGACTAATTACTATCTCTTGCTAGAAGGGAGAGAGGGCATGGGTGCCAACTGCCAACCATATTACTTCTGGAGAAACTGAGCAATAGACAATCCTTTCCAGTTTTACATGTTTTTGGTGCATTACTGCAAGAGGTCAAATATTAGGAAAAATACCCAGTGAGTGTTTTTTTTAAAGCATGCACAAACAATAACAATATCCCTATAAAGTGGTATACATAATAACTTCACAATGAATGGCAGGTGGTGGCATGTATGTGACAGTGGTTAATCCCCAAAAGACTGAGTGGGGTTAGACCTGTTTAGTATTTGGATGGGGAACTATAAAAAAAAATTTCCAGGACTCTTGGCTAGAATAGGAAATTTTTAAAACAAAATTCCTGCAGCAAGTCAATAGTAAATTACTTTTATCCCTTTGAGTTCTGCTAGGTTGCGTCATTGTAGCAGCAGGGATATCACTGAGAGGGATGAGTGAAGAATACTAGGGTTATATTCCAGGAGTATGTATACTACAAGTAGTCCTGAACTTGCAACCATTAGTTTAACAACTTGTTTTGAGGGGCCAAAAAGACTGATTTATGACATGATCAAAATCCAGGCTTTTGGCAACTGGCATGTATTTGTGACAGTTGCAGCATCGTGGGGCCATGTGATTGCCATTAGTGATCTTCCCAGTAGGCCTCTGACCAACAAAGCAAATGGGGGTAGTAAGTTCACTTAACAACCATACAATTTGTTTAACTGCAGTGAATTATTTAATGATAACAGTAAAAAAAGTCCACAAGTATGACTTGCTTAACGACTGCATCACATCTGGCCCCAATTGCTGTAATAAATTGTGGCTTCCCAGTAAGTCACCCAAGGCATATAATGGGTTATCGTAGCTGCCTGGCTACAATCATTAAGCTCCTATATTGGGTGGCAATATAGAAAGACGCTGGAAGCAGCTGATCACTTTAGTGACAATGGCTAAGGCATCATTTCATACTACTGTATGGTAAAGGAAATAATAAACCACTGCTGTATTTTACAAAGTAAACTCACGAGTAGACAGTGGAAAGTGACTGACAATATAAAGCCTGATAATAAACCTTTTAGGTTGGATTAAACTCAACATACTACTAAGGAAAAGTTCAGGATCTTTCAGAGAACAGTTAATATTTATGACACAACTAGATTAAAAATGCAGGGATGTCTAGATGCTGATCTTGCCAGGCAGGAAAGTAAAATCTGCCAGCCAATCTGCAATAGAACCCAAATCATACCAACCCCAAGAAAGAAAGTTTAGTACAGAATGGAAATTATAATACCATATCCATAATTTCACATGCTAGTAAAATTAAACTTAGGATCAACAAAGGAAGGTTATCTGGAAGAGGAAATGCCAGAGGTTCAAGCTGGCTTTAGAGAAGATTGAGGAATAAGACATGTTAAATAAATCTTATTTATTAAAGGGTTAGGGCCGTGATAGCAAACCTATGGCACGCATGCCCAAAGTGGCACACCGAGCCATCTGTCTGGCACGCATGGCATTGCCCGTTCCTCTTCCCGGTTTCTGGCGCATATGCATGCACGACACTAAGCTGGCCTTCACATGTGTGGCAGTGCGAAAAATTGGAAGAGCTGGTCTTCTGGTTTATGGTGTGATCATGCACGCTGGCCAGCTGATCGTCACGTGTGCATGCATGACAGAAAGCAGAAGATCAGCTGGCCGGTGTGCACCGGAAACTGGTGCGCACATGCCCCCAGGCAGCTCCTCTTCTGGGTTGCAGCCCTGACAAGCACATGTAACGAGCCCCCATTCTCCCTCCCTTTTTGGCACTCAGTGTGCCAAAAAGGTCTTCTATCACTGGGTTAGGGTATATTATCTGCAGTTTTACAGCTTATACACCAATTCCCAGAGCTAAACTCCATTTCTTCAACAGCATTTACCCCTGTCCATATGATCACTAGATAGCAGCCAAGAGATACAACTCTTTGCTATTACCAGTAGCTTATAGGGGAAGCAATCAACTAATTAACCCATCGTTTTAAGGATATTACTTTTTAAAAGTTTCAATGGGTCAACGATATAATAGGGGAAAAAAAGAAATGAAAAAATATTTGCAATTCCTCTAATTGGCATCTTCTTATGTTAATTTTTCAGTGATGAGAAGAGCGGGAGTTTTGTAATGTTTGGTGGCATTGACTCCTCCTACTATACTGGAAGTCTCAACTGGGTGCCCCTTTCTGTTGAATACTTTTGGCAGATCACTGTGGACAGGTAATGCAACTTCTACACCTTCAGCTTTCACATCCCTGCTTCACAAAGATGCAGTCAAAAACCAAATGCAAAATAATGGCAAAAGAAGATACCCATCAGTTCTACAAAGCAGGCCAGATTAGGAAACAGACACTTTAACAATTATAGGAATGTAGTTTAGTATTGTGGTATAATAATAGACTCTTGAGAACTTGCCAGAGTTTCCTTTTGCTCCCTCTTATAGGAAAAAGAAAGTCAAGGTGGATTATTTTGAATGTTTCTCATTCTTCTTCCTTTCCCATGGCCCAAGTTATTTTATCATTTGAAAAGACCTGCAGGCAAAATTTTATAGTAATTTTCTTTCTCTCATCTTTACCTGAATATTTCTTTTCAGCATCACCCTCAATGGCAAAGCCATCGCTTGTTCCGGTGGCTGCCAAGCTATTATTGACACTGGTACCTCCCTCCTGGTAGGTCCCCCCAAAGGCATTGCTAGCATTCAGAATTCCATTGGTGCTAGCCAAGATTCCAATGGTCAGGTAAGCTTGATAATAATGATATGCAACTATGATTAATATACATAAATAAATAATAATTACTAGTAATGGAAAATTGCTGGGAGCATAGTGTTGAGAAAGTAGTAAAAAGTGAGCAGGTTAAAATGTCAAATTTCCAAATACAAACTGATAAAGTCTTGCCTCACAAAACACCAGATTTAATTATTGTTGAAAAGAAGAAAGTATGGGTAATTCATGCAGTAGTACCAGGGGATAGTAGAAGACAAAGAAGATCTGGAAATCAGAATTGAAAGGTTATACCTAAAGCAGCTGTGTGGTAGTTCCAGTGGTGATCAGTACCATGGGTGCTAAACCAAAAAAATCTTGGATGACATTTAGAAAATGTGTCCATCTGGCAACTGCAAAAGACCACACTACTTGGTTACACTGATACATTATGGCATCCTAGATTCTTGAGAACTCAATGCGTATGAAGGCCAATACTAGCTAAAGAACTGGCAGCTGTGATTTCCACATTATTGTGTATATATATATATGATAATTCTTCTTAAAAGTTGAGATAGGAAGACGGACCAAGCGCATTGTGCTAGGAGATCTTTAGAGATCTATGGTTCAATGACTTTGTGAATCTTAATAAGTTTTTCAGATAATTTTTATGTTTTTTTGCTATTGTTTTGTACAATCCATTTTCTCCCTCTATTCCAATTCTTATGCAAGATTCTTGGTTTGCCCTAGCTTTCTAAAGTGATTTAGATAGGGAAATGCCTTTTTCAGCCCTAATTAATCAGCAGACTCATATCATTGCCATGCGGAATAGAGTGGCTCATTATGGAAGGCAGTGCTGGTCAGATCAATGATTGCAAAGACCATTACACCAGATGGTGTATCCTCCACCAAGCCCTCACTTCCAAGTGCCTTTGATTCCTCTACTAGACCAAGATTATGGATAAAAATGAAAGAAAAGGGAAACCCACAAAGATAGAAATTGGCTATTACTAGCCAGACTTCATTCTTCCTCTCTTGACATTGTTCTGCTGACATGTGGTATGCCTTCCACACTGCAAACAGCTATCGCTTGGAATATAATCCTGATCTCAAGTCATCATTGTTGATTCTTGTTGGAAGCATCATTCTAATGCAAGACTGAGCAATTAATTTTCTCAAGGGGCTACATGAGAAACTGAGACTATATTCTGGAGGGCTGAACCAGTAGGGCTGTGAAGGTGTATAGGTATGCATATGCGCATATAAATTGGGAAAAAATGGCAGTCACCTTCAAAATAAAAGCAATCCACATGGGACAGATAGGGAGGGCCGAAGAGTCAGAGGTGACTTTTGCCCCAAGAGGGGGGGGGATGCCCAGGTTTGTTCTAATGCATTTTTTCCTGGACAATTTCTAGTCCATAATGCCCAGCTTTTTTTTCCTTTCTCAAATGTTATGGGGCTACAAATATATGTTTTCTATTCATCCTACTTCATATCAGGTCAACTGCAATGCTATCAATGAATTGGCAGACATTGTCTTCACCATCAATGGCATTGAATACCCTGTGCCCGCCAGTGCCTACATTCACCAGGTAAGATCTGTGGTTTATCCAAAAAATCATCTCAAATAATTTAGGTCATACTCACACAATAAACCTCTAGAGAAAAAGAAACCTGACCCTGAAAGAATTATAACAAGACAATCTCAGTCACTTATATTCAAGTGGGAGACATTTTCCAACATTTGAAATAGCATAGCAGTATTTTCATTATGCATTAAGAATTGAACTCTGCAACTCTGAATATGAAATTCAACACATTTAGTGATAAGATTATTCTCATGTAGATCATATTCATTTCTCGTAAATGTCATTTCTCTATAGTAGACCATCCTTAATATGTTAGACTTCAATTCTCAGTATTTAGGCTATTTGGGGGGATTATCAGTTTAGAAATCCAACACATTTAAAGAGAACCAGAATGAGGAAAGCTATAGAGATTATTTTAAAGAACGAGTATTGTATCAGTTTATCATTTTGGACTCAAGAATAACCACTGTGTTTAGTCACAAATATTGCAATATAAACTTAATGTTCATAGTGTGGAAGATACACATAAAGTGATTCTTTCCTTATGGCATTATTATTTCATTATGCCATAATCCAAATTATTGGATTGTACAAATGTTCTAGGAAAACACGGTTAAAGAGCAAGATCTGTTAAACATGTATGATTCACTATTATATATTATCCATGGGGCTCTTCAGAAAGTTTCATACAGGGTCCAAACATGATTCTCAGCATCCTGGTCTTTCTCTTGCATATAAACTAAGATACAATCATATTCTAGCTACGGTTACTTTCCTCCATGGCATTGCCTTCATTTTCTCTCCAGCCAGGAGTGGGTTCCTGCCGGTTCTAACTGATTCGGTAGTAGAGTTTCCACAAATCTACCATGCTGTTTAGAACTGGTTGGAACACTTGGCTCACTCCCCCTGTCGATGCGATCTCATTTCATTCTCCATCTGCCTCATTCACTCATTCGAGCAACAGATAACGAAAGGAGATCGCATAGCCGAGGGCAAAGGAGCCTGCAGCCTCCTTCATTCAAATGTTCGGACGTTGGGGGGGAGCTTTCTTGCACGCCTTCTTTCTTTGTCCAAAGGCGTGTGAGAAAGGCTCCCCCATTGCCCAAACGTGTCCTGGAACTGCGCCATGAGGTAAGGGAAGCAGGTCTTGGGAGATAATTTCTGTCCCCCTCCAGAGAGCCCATGCTGAAAGAAGAGGCGGGCTGGTTTGAATGCGGGCATGCGGGAAGTTCAGTGGCCCGCCTTCTTTGCTAATTTGGGCGGGTGGAGAAAGGAGCCATGCAATAGTCAAGGGCAAAGGTGCTCCCCTTTACCCTTGGTGGCAGGGGTGCTTTATCAAAACCCTCCTTTCTTTCTCTGCCTGCCCAAATTAGCGAAGGAGGTGCTGGCCCCAAACCGCCCGCTCATCCACATTCAAAGTAGCCCACCCCCTTTTGTCTCCCAGCATGGGCTCTCTGGAGGGGGAGGTTCTTTCCAAAGACCGGATTCTTTCCGGCACGGTGGCAATGGCAAGAAGCGGCTGCCAGCGAAGCTCTTAGCGAAGGCACGAGTCCCACCGCCATGCCGGATACAGCAAACCAGTTGGCTGTCAGATAGAAGAGGATAGCGCGTGCCCTTGGGCTTGTGCAGCAGCCGAATCCTCGCCTCCTGTTCTTTGGCTGCTGCACAAGCCCATGTGGCGTGCGCTGCCCTCTTCTAACCAGCTGTCTGGTTAAACCAGCCGAAGAACAGGAGACGAGGATTGGGCTGCTGCACAAGCCCAAGGGCACGCGCTGTCCTCTTCTCTCTGACAGCCACTTGGTTAAAAAGAAGGACAAGGCTCCGCTGGTCCGGAGCCCATCCGGGAAGATGAGGAATGCGAGTGGGACCCCTCCCCCCACAGATGGGCTCCGGACCACAGAGCCTCATCCTTCTTTTTAACCAGCCAGCTGTCAGAGAGCACAGTGCGTGCCCTTGGGCTTGTGCAGCAGCTGAATCCTCGCCTCCTGTTCTTTGGCTGCTGCACAAGCCCAAGTGGTGTGCGCCACCCTCTTCTAATCAACCACCTGTTTACACCAGTTGAAGAACAGGAGGCGAGGATTCACTGCTGCACAAGCCCAAGGGCATACACTGCCCTCTTCTCTCTTGAGCCCATCCGTGGGGGGAGGGGTCCCCCCTCGTGTTCCTCGTCTTCCCAGATGGGCTCCGGAGTCATCGCCAGCCGCACAGAGCCTCGCTGCAGCTCCACACCATAGAAAACATAGGCACTTGCGCACAACCCATAAATTACAGCCTTGGAGACTTTGTAACGGCAGGAAACAGTTGGGAGAGGGGCTTTGATCCTGCTCCGAGCTGTAATTGTGCTGGGCGTGCATGTACCTATGTTTTCCATGGCGTGGAGCCACAGCTGGAAGACAAGGAAGGGAAGGGTGACCAGTGGGGCCTCATTCTTCTGAAGAGGACCTGTCCCCGAAGAGAAAAACACCACTGGCAGGTACTTTTAACCTGTGATTGGAACACAAGGTGACCACAGTATGTGTGTCTGTGTGTGTGTGAGTGAGAGAGACAGACAGACAGAGAGAGGCACAGAGAGACAGAGAGAGGGGGAGGGAGGGAATCAGAGAGAGAGAGAGAGAAGGGGAGGGAGGAGGGAGGAAGGGAGGGAGAGACAGACAGACAGACAGAGACACACAGAGAGAGACACACACACACAGAGTGAATGATTAAGTGAGTGAGTGAGTGAGAGACAGACAGACAGACACACACATATATACACAGAGTGAGAGGAAGGGAGGGGAGAGAGACAGAGACACAGAGAGAGAGAGAGAGAGAGAGAGCGCGAGGGAGATAGAGAGAGACAGAGAGACAGAGAGACACACAAACACAGAGTGAGTGACACACACACAAAAAGAGTGACAGATGGGGGAGGGGGAGAGACAGACAGACAGACACACAGAGAGAATGACAGACAGACAGACAGACAGACAGACAGAGACAGAGAGAGAGAGAGACAGAAAGAGAAAGAGAAAAAAGAGAAAGAAAGGATGGAAGGAAGGAAGGAGGGAAGAAAGAAAGAAAGAAAGAAAGAAAGAAAGAAAGAAAGAAAGAAAGAAAGAAAGAGAAAAAAAGAACTTATGACCCCAAATTTTGGTTGCTAAGCAAGAGCATAGTTAAGTGAGTTTCACCACATTTTCCAAGTTGGCCATGACGAACTGGTCACATGACCACCAAGCCACTCCCACAAAACAGGCCACACCTATAATTTTTTTTGAAACCCACCAATGTCTCCAGCCCATATTTTAGTCAGTGTTACAATAGCTGTACTAGGATGAACATAGCATTTCCCCTTACGCCAACATAACCCAACAACAGGCTTATGGTATGCAAAATCTGTAAGAGTTTGTCACCCATCGCCTTGGAGTGAAATCAGATGACTCCAGATTTAAACAAGAGGCAAGTTAGAGGTAGACAATGGAGATTTGAAGGTTTTCTGCTACTTCAACATGGATAAGGAACACTCAATGGGAGGGGGGGATGTCAGCTCCCTGATGCTTTGCAAAGGCCCTCTAGTTATACCATTCAAATTCATCATATATTTGAACTTCTCTTTCAGTTCCAAGGATATTGCACTACTGGCTTCGAGGATATGCCCTTCCAGTATGATCTTTGGATCCTTGGTGATATCTTCATTCGTCAATACTATTGTGTCTTCGACCGAGCAAACAACCAGATTGGCCTGGCTCCCGTGGCAAAGTAATAGCAACATCTTATTAGTCATATTAAAGCCTAAGGATAGTCTTGACTCTTTGGAATTAAATTTGGTAATTATGCTCCTGATCCCCACGCTTCAATATCAGCAACAATAAATAAATATAAAAATAAATGGCTTTGTATTCACTGAACACTGAATGCAGGTCAACTAACAAACTGAAGTTAATTCGTTCCAAGAGAAATTTCCCAAGTGAATACATCCAACCAAGGGGGACCCACCAACTTTCTGGATAATGGATATCACTGTCAAACTACTCTTAATTTTAGGAAACTTTCTCCAGTATTCAATGAACATTTAACTTTCCTGCATTTAGCAAAGAAGAAGTCAATCAACATACTTTCCAAAGCTTACATTTGTCTATATACAAAACAAGCCTTTTAAAAATGAACTGTATCAAATTCAGTTATTAAAAAACTCTAGTTTGAGAATATTCAGATTAAATTTATTTTCCATATTTTTAATTATAATATATATTTTAGTTTTTAAAACTAACCATTTTGTTTAAATGGAAATGTTGACAGCACTGTAATACCATTTTTTATATCAATACATGTAAAACACAATATAGGCATTTATTTTGACATGACAACATACCAAGGTAAATTCACCTAGAAATGTCCTCTAATTCCTGGCCAAATGAATACATGTGTGAAGTGACAATCTCAAAGGGGCTTTACCATATCTACCAATAAAACTTTGCATGCAGATTGGTCATATTGTCCAATAGATGGCATCCACTGATGTGCCCTAAGCTGCCCTAATTAGGAAATATTGGCAAGAATGGCTATGAATCACCCTAACCCTAACCAGACAAGGTCACTTTAAGCCATAAACTGTTGTTAGTTGAAGGTATAGAGATAATGAGGCCTTACAGGTCTTTATTCCCCCCCTTCCACAAATGTAGTTCCATGAAAGTAAATTAAAATCTGGACCAGTGTATTTTTAGTCTCCTCATTTTTTCACATTTACATCAGACTCAAGCCTACTGAGGAACAATGATGCTAGCTATTAAGTTTTAGGAAGCGCAAAAGTTACATAAATAATTTCTCAATGAAGACTTACTGAACATCTCAGAAAATTAGAATTCCCAGAGATCAAAATGGAGGAAAACAACGGCAGTCTTTCTAATTTCAATTATGAAAAGTTGATATGCCCTTACAAGACACCCCTTTGAGGTAGCTGACAAAATTCAGTCATGCTGCATATTTTATGAATGGGCTGCGCATGACTTTCAAAGCCTTTCAAGAACTGAATATTCCTGAAGACTTTAGTGGCTGGCAAATTTCACCCAAGATATGTTAAACAAAATTCTCATCAGCTTAGCTTGGAAACATACTTTTAACTGTGACATAGAAAAATACATTTATCTTTAGGTATGATGCTATGATTTTAGTGTTCATAAAATATATTTCAACATATTATAATCTGAATTGCAGAATTCTATATACACCAGAACAAGAAAGTGGAAGTTTTCCACTATTAAAATCAGTGTTCTACATACCAGTATGCAGTACATTGTCTGTAAAGCAATGTTTAGTTCATTTCTGACTTCATGGAAAGCTAGCCACATTTCTTCAATATATATAATCAGTCCTGAAATGTCCATATAAGACAGCAAGCAGCAACAGAATGTCTATATTAGACAGAGTGTGAAGAAAATTTATTACGTGACTCCTGGCACAAATTATTGCTTCCTTTGCTGGCTTTAAACCAGCTATACAACATGCAAGACAAGAGGTTGAATTAGCCTATGATTCTACTACTTGTCATGCTTTCGTTCTGAAATCTTTATGCTTTACCAGGATGTTTGTACTGATATTGCAAATAAAAGGCATTTTTCTACTATCTTCTAGGTCCAATGGGGCATTAGTTAAGTAAGAACCTCAATACAATCAAGAGCTGAAGTGATATCCCCAATAAGAGGATCTGTTTTCTAAGAAAGCAGAAATTATAATGGAGATTATTTCCATGAATACATAGTGAGAAATCTAGCAAACAGCAACCACATAGGCAGATGCTCTTGTTTTTATGAGATTAAAGTGGTTATGTTCCTCTTATTCATAATAATTATGTTCCTCTTATTCTCCAATCTATGGAGATATGTCAGTGAGGCTATTATCATCAGTAGAGTTTAATTTAGAACTGTTCCCCGCATTTTGCTGGCCCAAAGAAAAATATGTGAAGTGGGTTGGGCTGCTAGGAAGCTCTTGAAGAGAATCTAGATTAGAGCTGGCCGAAGAAGAAAATGTTTCAGCCAGAGGTTGCAAAGGAAGGTTGTGGGTGTTTGAACCCTGAAATAAGGCAGTTATGGAGTTTTTGAGGTTAGCTGGAGTGGATGGATTGGAAATATGAGCTGTAGGGGGAGATGTAGAAGGAGTGGTTCTGCTTGTTCTTGAATAAAGAGAGGACAGACTGGAATGAGTCATGGAGGACCCAGTTGATTTCCTAGGAGGATCCCCAAAGCTCTCTGGATTATTTAGAAGTGATACAGTGGACTCTGGCTTTATTTGAGGAATCGCAGAGTGGCCTAGCCAAGAAGGAGGGATGATACTTGATGGTTCATTGAGATGCAACCTAGTGGCCTCTCCTGGTCTGCTTTGGTGGAGTCCAACATTTCCTAGTGCAATTGGGTTCGTAAGTACAGTCTCCTGATCATTTGCATTACTTGCTTCAAGAGGATCATCTGGAGTAAGTGAGGCAATGTTAGGGGTAGAGCTGTCAGACATCAGAGCCATGGGACCTCTTTGAAGAGTTTGCAAGGGTCTCTCTGCTGCTCCATCTTCCAAGACAGGGTTGGCAAGTCTATTCTCCAGGGAAGCCAAATCATCTGATGTGGAAAAAAGCAAATTAGATTGAATATTAATTGACCTGAAGCATTGTGGCAGGTGTATTACTTATTACCTGTATTCTAGACTGTACAAATCTCAATCCATAGTGAACCTAGCTGTGCATGAGCATATACAAACATGTGCAAATACTGCCCCTTCCTGCTGGATCACAAAAGAGAACGCAATCACTTATGAACAAAGGACTTTTTCATACAGCTTGAACCGAGCATGATTGGGGGACCTAGAAAGTACATTGTAACACATTCTGCAGCTTTGAGTATGTTAAGAAACCTGCAGAATAGAGTAGAATAGAATAGAATAGAATAGAATAGAATAGAATAGAATAGAATAGAATAGAATAGAACTTTGTCACTTCAAATGCACACTAATCAGCTACATTAAAATAAAATTTCATTGCATTCAGCTTTCAAAAGCAACCATTATGCATATAGCCACATACACACACACATATATAAAACACAGGGAAACACCGCAGTGTAGTTTGGATGTATACATATACAAATAAAAAAGAATCCTGTGAGTTTACAAGATGGATGGTATAAGGAACAAAGCTGTTACAGAAGCTAGTAGTCCTGCTATAGATAGAGCAGCAGAATTAATAGAAGAACATGGAAGGCAGGCTTTTTCAGAATTTGTTCATCAGAATCCACCACAGACTCTCAAATATCCTATAATTGCAAATACAATGTCTCCTCTGTTCTGACCTCCATGACCATCCCAGACAATTGTGTTTTGCATGACAAACTTAATGCAGCTTCTGTAAACAGTTCTATGCATAGAATATTTTTATATTTCCTTAAAAGAGGTAATATAATTTCACACACTTTCTTCTGCTCCCAAATTGTTGCATCCTTCTTGTAGATCTGAGAGGATGGAACAAAGAGCAATAGATTCTTCAGACAGATGTGACAAAAATACTTACCCATAACTTCATTATTTTGGCAGTCCAGGCAGCAATGAGTCAGAGGACCAAAGGACTCTGGACAAGCTTTTGGACAAGTCTTCCTCTCACAGCTCACCTCCCCAAGCTGAAGGGAGAGAAAATAAAAGAAGTGTTCAAACCCAGCAAGAAATAACTGATTGCAGCAGGTAAATCCATTGCCTTCTGTCCTATAATATTTTTCTAGTATTTCTATTATTGCATGACATAATTGGGAGCTTGAATACAGTTTGCTCTCTTTGTGGTACATGACTGTGAATTCTGGGTCATCAAAAAGGCTGAACAAAGAAGAAATTATGCTTTTGAGATATCATGCTCAATATCATGGATTGTAATACTGGGAAAAGTAATACCAAACTGATTGCTGGAAGCACTAATAATGAAGCTGTTGTGTGTTGTGGGAAGACTTACAGTTATATTGTTCAAAGACAGGATCTCTGTTGTTTTTAGGACAAAAGCTTAGTGGGATTTCTACTGTTACTGATCACATTTGCTTTGTTCTTTTTCTTTGGGCCTACTATAGGTTCATTCAATTATTTGCTGTGTTTACTATGAATAAATGTTTGTTTAGAGACTCTGCAGTTTCTGCTACCTACCCTGTAGACTATTCAATAGAAATTAAAGCAATTGTATTGGATACATAATGGAAAAGCAAAAGTTATGAGAGGAAATACACACACACAGCTGGAAAAATCAGAGGTAATCAAGAAAGAGGCTGACAGGAGACAAGGTAACTGGTGGCATATGTAGGAGTTTATGAGAACTCAAAGAAGAAATGATTAACATATAATACTAAGGTGACCAATTGTCCTCCTTTAGGGAGGACAGTCCTTCTTTTGTCCTCCCTCGAAAAGTGTCCTCCTACATGTCCTCCTTTTCGATATTTGAAGACTAATCTGTTGCGCGTTATGTGACGTATTTGTATTTGACATGACAATTCGTCAAGGCTCGATATAGTGCGGTATAAGACGCAATTATGAGATGCATGCACTCCGCACGAGAGACCTTGAGAGAGAGTGCCGCGTGCAAGTGGCTTTCTTTACTTCTTACTGAAACACAACACGGCACATACGCACGCAGCAGACTCACGGCACATCGGCAATTGAATGATTCACGGTAATTATTTCTTTCTCAGTGAATATTCGATTTTACAGAGGTAAGTACAATTTATGTTTTATTAATTCATTATCTATTTAATAATTTCCAAATATGTATAATTTTATTTACAAGTTTATACAACCCTGTTGTTAACAGAAGTGTAAAATAATTTAAATTTAAATTTTAGTGAAGTTTATTCGCTTATGTTATTAAAGTTTCAGTTGCAATAATTAATTTTATTTATTCATAATGTGCTTGCATCGTTAATGTAGCTTTATATTTCATTTTTAATTTTAAATTTCATTTAGGGATGGAAAAATCAAAAAAGAGGAAATGCTATTTCAACAATCAATTGAAAAAGGAATTTCCATTCCTCATATCAAAGAAAGATGCTATTGTTTTCTGCAATATTTGCAGAGGAGAATTTTGTATTGCAGTTGGGGGCAGAGCAGCTGTAACGAAACACTTGTCCACCAACAAACATAAGCAATCATTAGATGTATCAGCTTCCAGTCATAAAATAACAGTTTTTTTAAAAAAAACTTCAAATTATTCTGAAGATGAAAAACAGTTAGTTGCAATGGAGGGAACATTTATATTTCATACCATAATTCACAATCAAAGTTTTTGTAGTATGGATTGTACAACTAAATTATTGAAAAAGTTTCACAATGCTAAATTTTCATGCGCCAGGACAAAATGCGAGGCTATTAAATCAGTATTTAAAAATTACTGTGATAAAATACTTACAGCAGACTTGAAAATTGCAGCATTTGCAATGGTTTTATCTGATGCATCAAATCATAATGAAACCAAATTGTATCCAATACTAGTAAGATATTTTAATGTTACCAAGGGGATTCAAGTAAAAATTTTAAATTTAGAATCCATTGAGGGTGAAACTGCTGAAATTTTGTCAAACCATCTATACAGAGTAATAAATGAAAACAATTTGAAATCCAAAGTTGTTGCACTAACAGCTGATAATACAAACACAAATTTTGGTGAGCGAAGACGCAAAGGGGTGAATAATGTCTATGTAAAATTACAAGATTTATTCCAAAAGAAAATACTAGGAATAGGTTGTAATGCACATATTTTGTCAAATGCAATCAACACGGCGTCATGTACCATGCCAATTGATGTAGAAGTAATAATAATTACAATTTATTTGTATTTTAGCCGTTTTACTGTTCGTGTGGCTACTTTAAAACAATTTTGTGAAGAAGTGAATGTTGAATACAAAAAACTTTTAGGATATTCAAAAGTTAGATGGCTTGCTCTAACACCTGCTGTAGAGCGTGTTCTACAATTATTTGAGCCTCTCCATTCATATTTTTTAAGTTTAGACAAATGTCCTAAAATCCTGGAATCATTTTTCAATAATGAAATATCTGAGATATTAATGTATTTTGTACATAATCAAGCTTATATTTTTCACAAAACGATTCAAAAGATTGAAGGTGAACACATTTCAGCTACAGAAGTTAGTCTTATTTTGAATGACTTTATCCTTCAATATAAATCTTGATTTGAAGATAAATTTCTTCCTTTAATTATAAAAAGAAAATTGTCAGACTTAGAGGAATCAAATCTGGGCATAATGGAAAAGTTTATCAAAGAAGTACAGAATTTTTACCAAACACATTTTCAATATATCGAAGAATGGTCTAAAACAAACATCATGGGAAATAACAGTTTTCAATGGTGTTTTTTGACTTCATCGCAAGTATATTGGACAGATATTGAATCTTGTGTTGAGTTTTTATCTAAAGAAATGCCAGACATTAAAAAAGACGACAATTGTCTCTTTGAAGAAATTAGAAGACTGAATGTACATTTAAATTCTGAAAAATTAATACAATGGGAAAATCAACACGTTGAAATTGATAAAAGATGGGTGGATATTTTCAGCCATTTCAAAAATGAACATATTCCATGTGAAAATTTATATATTTGTTCAATTTACGTTGTGCTGCCGTGGAACTAATGCAGCAGTTGAAAGAGTTTTTTCAATTGCCAATGATTTTTGGAAAAGTGAGAAATCGAGATTGAATGTTAATACTCTAGCTGCAGCACTTGCCGTAAAATTCAATATGAAGGATATTTCTTGTTCAGATATTTCCAATATATTGTTAGAAGATGATACATTGACAAAAAAATATTAATTCAATAGAAAAGTACTCATTTAAATAATAATTAACAGGCATGTAAGCATAATTACAATATAAAATGTTACAAATGTTTTTATTATGCATATATCATATTTTAGTGTATTATTGTTGCAATGAATAAAATATTTCTTTTATTTACGATATATTTTTTCCAATTTATTTGTCCTCCTTTTCATTGTAAAAAAGTTGGTCACCTTAATAATACTGTCAGATTATCAACCACATCTTAGCTGAGGCCTATTTAAGATTTCAAAGGAAACAACAGAGGTAAATGAATGAAGTCTCTCTTCTCCAAAACCTTTACATCTCACCTGGCAGGTACAATAAACACAGGGTTCATCTTCAGGAACAAAGTTGTGTCCATTGATTACTTTTCTTCCCCTGTAATTGCAGTCTACAGAAAAAGAATGCATAAGATATTCAGATCCCACAGTGAACATACTATCTACAGACCTGTTTTAAATAAATTGCACTGGATGAAAATATGAAACCCACAAATTATGCAACACTCTTCATCAGTACACAGAAAACAAAACTTGTGATATAGTTTTGTAAAAGAACAACACACTAAAAAAAAAGAATTGCAGTACTTTGCTCACTTTTTAAAAATATGTTTTCCCCAAAATTGGCTTGCTTACTTCTGGACTGGCCCAAAATTTCGATTCCTGCGCCATTCCAACAAAAATTGGTTTAAAAGCATTATTCTGGCTTTTTAGTGCCTTTTACTAGTAAAAAAGAAGGGGTATTTCTATTAAATTTTCTCCTGCAACTTATGTACATTGGGGAGAAGCCGGATGCCACAATGCTAAAATAAGGTCATTTATTTTCTCCATCATGTTTCTGTATTTTCATCTTAGTAGGAAAAACTATAATCAATAATTGTGTTTCAAATGCAAACCAAGACACAAATTCTCCTGAAAAGCAATCGCAAAAAGCGCAATTAGTGGTATATATATTACATTTGGAATAGTCTTTTAGAAAAGCCACATTGCTGTGATGCTTACCGTGACAAATTGGACAGCACTCGCCTTCTGGATGGAAAGGGTAGGTACAGGATACGACGCAGTCCACAGGAGAACAGGCTACAGAGCCCAGCTATAAGGTCCATGCACAGACATACATAGAGTTGTACATGTATACACACATGCAGAAAAATATGCACACACACATGAATCTATATCAATGGCAAAGCAATATTATTATACTGCAATTTAAAATCTTCATCTCCTAACACATTTTTTTAGATTTTCTCCCCTCCCTTATTTCTATTTCTTTCCCTTCCCCTCCTCCCAATAGCTCCTTAGTAATAGTTGTAGTCAGGGGTATACTTTTTGTAGTATTACAAAATAATGTTACACAAAAATATCAAGATGACTTGTTTCAAGAGTCAGGAAAATTCAAGAGAGTTGTGTTAAGTATAGGAGAAAAGTGCAAATGGAACATTATGAGCAATTTTCAAATTATTCCTTCTTGGGTTGACTCAAGTCCTATTATTTCAGTAAGAAACATCATGGGGTTAATTCTCCCTTTTTTAGTCTTATCCAATTTTGACTGTCCCTACTCTCTTGGGATACCCTGGGATGTTATTCAGAGGTGGGCTGCACTTGCGTTCACAAGCGGTTCGCTGGTTGTGAGTGAGCACACGTTCCTTTGGGAGTTCAAAGCCCACCACTGACGTTATTACATGAAATCATGTAAAACCCCATGCATAGAAGCATGACATAATTTACATTTCCATCTCTCTGAAAGGTTATGGGAGAGTGGAGTAGATATGCTATTCTGATTCCTTCTTGGGAAGTGGACTCTTAATCAAAGAATGTGATGGACTGTTTGTTTGTTTAGAAAATGTATGTAGACATCTACTCGCTCACGACTCTTGCTTACTCACAATTACCAGGGTTTCACATTTTTTCAGCCTGGGGTAAGAGAAGTAAAGGACTTACCAAACAAATGCAACTTAGACATGGGTCCAAGACAGAGGGGAAGGTTTGATTGTTATAGAAGATCTTCCCTGCATAGGTGCAACCTTTTATTTTGAAAGAGAAAAAATATTTACTTGGTCAGCTTGAACCAGGTGGCCTATATAAAAGATTTCAAGAAAGCATAAGACAGGTAGACATCATATGGATGATGCTTGTTTGGGGTAGGGGGACAAAATAATTGCCTTTTGATGAAAATCTTAGGGAATGTTTATCTGAAAGTACTCAAGTGTAACATAGACAGTAAACTGCTGCTGGTAAGTATTTATTGAAAAAAATCTACTACAAAAAGCAATAGTTTAGAAATTATTTGCTCGGCTTACGATGCCTTTGCATACTGTCTTCTCATAATGAGTACCAGGATACATTTTTAATGTATTTTTTATTTTTATTTTTTAAAAAAACAGGAATGTTCACTTGAGATAGGTTTCTCACATTTATACATGAACAGAACAATATTCTGTCTACTTTAAAAGTAAAAGGCAGAGGCAAGAGGCAGAACTAAACAGTATGTCCGCTGTCTGCATTTCCTGTACAATTTTGATATAAAATCTTTAAAATTATGTATGCATTGGTTTTCAAAACAGCTGTATTCATGTTCCTTACAATGCGGATGGTCAAAGGAAATATTTGGTTTCCCTGAGAAGAAAACAGCTTTCTGAAAAGATTTTACCTGCTGAGCAATCTGGACAGTACTGTCCAGGGATTCGGATTGGATGAGGACACATCTCCAAGCAATCTGTCCTCCTACAGCTCACTGAACCATCTGCCTGTAACAGAAAAGAATTTCACAGAAACCCACAGCACAAATTGCTGGTCTGTTGTAGGCAGACAGACGCTCCATTGCCTCCATCCCTTCTATTAGGTTCTAGAGGTCTTCTGTTAATTTACCCCCTGAAGAAGTGTGGGGAAAGACGAGGCTAGAAGCTCTGAGGAACGTCCAACACAATTTTATTTAAAGTAACAGCAACAAGCAATACAGTAGAGAGAGTCAGCGTTCCTCTGTCTGACAGCTATTTATATGAAGAGCTGTCAGACGGAGAGACCAATCAGGGAAGCAGAACAGCCCGCCTTCAGCCAAGCCGCGCCTGATTGGCTAAGGCGCGGCATAGCTGTTGCTAGCTGGCAACAGAGGGAATCCCCGGTCGTATGTCGGGGAGGAAAGGAATATAGCACTCCTTCCCCCTTAGCGAGGACGCATGCGTGACAGCGGAGCATGCGTAGTCGCTAAGATAGGCAGGGCGGCGTCGGATACGCCCAGAACGCCTCAGAACTGGGCAGACCGTCGGAGGAGGAGGTGGTGTCCGTGGGAGCTCCTCCCTGAAGGGAGTGGAGCTCCGGGCGCCATCTTGAAGGCCTATCTCGGACAGAGGCGGAGGCGGAGACTCAGGAGCTGATAGGCAGGGCCGGGGTGGCGCGACCGCTGGCGGGCTTGAGTCAGGGAATTTTGAATGACTATTAGGGAAAGGCTGGCCTGATTGAGGGAAGGCCAAGGCGGGGTGCAATGTTGGAACTGGTAGCCCAACGGGGGCTGGAACGCTGGAAGGCTGTGGAAGGCGGAAGGCGCCAGGCCCAGTTGCTGTTGGTACGTCTTGCGGCGTCAACCCCAGGGCCTGCGGTGGAATGGCAGAGGCCGACCCTGCAGGGTTGTTGTGTGGATCCGAAGGTTGGCGACGCCTTAACTGATCCACATGGCGGCGCCAGTCTGCACCGTCGGCGGTCCAGACCCTGTAAGAGCAGGGGCCGGTTACAGAAGTGACGGTGGCAGGCACCCACTTAAGATCCCCTGAGAAGGCCCAGGAATGAACGGGGAGGGGGTCCCAGGTTGCTCGGCTGTGCCTCAGAATAGGTTGGGTGCAACCTATCTAAGGTGGTCCGCAGGCGCCGGCCCATCAGCAGCTCAGCAGGGGTTTTTCCTGATAGTGGGCACGGGGTGGAATGCTGAACCAGGAGGTAAGCAGCCACCCTCGTGGGCCAGTCGCCCTTGTCCATTCGTCCAAGGGTGTCCTTGGCCGAGCGGACAGCGCGTTCCGCCCGGCCGTTGCTGGCCGGATGATAGGGGGCGACTGGGGCGTGCCGGATGCCCTGGGATGCCAGAAATTCCTGGAACGTGGTGGACGCAAACTGGGGCCCATTGTCCGACACAACGACGTCTGGCAAGCCGTGGGTGGCAAACAGGCACGTTAATGCTCGGACAGTGGCCTCGGCTGTGGTGGAGGTCATGAGAATGAGCTCCACCCAGCGCAAGTAAGCATCCACCACGACCAGGAAAACCTGGCCTCGGAAAGGCCCAGCGTAATCCAGGTGGAGGCGTGACCATGGGCCGCGAGGAATCTCCCACTCCCGCGGCGGGGCCGCCGGAGGCGCTAGACGGGAGACCTGGCAGGTCGAGCACCTGGCTACCCAGGTAGCTATCTCGTCGTCCAGACGGGGCCACCAAACATAGCTGCGCGCCAACGCCTTCATGCGCGCTATGCCAGGGTGGCCCTCATGGAGGCGAGACAGCACCTGTTCGCGCAGGGTGGGTGGGATGATCACCCTGTCCCCCCACAGGAGGCACCCACTGTGGAGGGACAGCTCTAGCTGCCTGGCCTTGTAGGGGTGGTGGTCGTCTGACACCGGCCCCCCAGGCCATCCCCGTAAAACCCAGGTCATCACCTGGGAGAGGGTGGGGTCGGCCAGAGACGCTGCCGCCACATCGCCCGCAGAGAGCGGCAAGGCGAGGTCTGCAATGGCCAAAACAGACAGGCAAGGCACTGTCTGCGGGTCGGAGACGGGCAAGGGGCAGTGGCTGAGGGCATCAGCGTGCCCCAGCTGCTTGCCAGGGCGGTAGACCAGGGCATACGAGTATGCCGCTAGGAACTCCACCCAGCGCGTCATCCGGGGTGACAGGATGGGAGGGGTCGGACGGTCACCGGCCAGAAGCCCAAGGAGTGGCTTGTGGTCAGTGAAGAGCGTGAAATGCCATCCGTAGAGGTACTCGTGGAACTTTTTAACCCCGGACGCGGCAGCCAGAGCCTCCTTGTCGATCTGGCTGTAGTTTCTCTCCGCTGGAGAGAGTGTCCGGGAATAAAAAGCTATGGGGGCTTCCGAGCCGTTGGGGAGGACATGGCTCAGGACAGCCCCCAAACCCATGGGAGAGGCGTCACACGCTAGAGTCAGGGGCATCCTGTCACTATATTGGACTAGGACTGCCTCTGACGTCAGCATGTCTTTGACAGCCGCGAACGCATGCGCTTCGCGGCTGCCCCAGCGCCAGGCCGCAGATCGGTCGAGCAACTGATGCAGCTCGGCTAGTGACGCCTTGTGTGGCAAAAATGGCGCGTAGAAATTTAAAAGCCCTAAGAACGACTGCAGCTCCGCCTTAGAGGTGGGGGTGGGGGCGTTCTTAATGGCTGTGACTTTAGCAGGGGTGGGGTGGATTCCGTGGGCGTCTATGGAGAAGCCTAGGAAGTCCACCTTAGGCACAGCAAATGAGCATTTGCTGCGCTTTAATTTGAGACCCGCGCCCCTAAAACGGTCGAGGACCTTCCCCAGTACTTCGAGGAGTCCTGAGCGGCTGGATGCAGCGATCAGGACATCGTCGAAATAGGGTACAACGCCAGGGAGCCCATGGAGCAATTGCTCCATGAGGCTCTGGAAGATCCCCGGGGCCACGGAAACGCCGAATTGGAGGCGCCAGCAATGGAAAGCCCCTCGGTGGGTGACGATAGTCTGCGCAGCCGCCGCTTCGTCATCCACCGGGAGCTGCTGGTAGACCTGCGCCATATCCAGTTTCGCGAAAATACAGCCCTGCCCCAGGGAGTGGAGCAGGTGCTGTACGACAGGGACTGGATAGGGGTTTGCCTGAAGGGCCAAATTGATGGTGGATTTAAAATCGGCGCAGAGGCGTATGGAGCCGTCGGCCTTCACGGGGACCACTATTGGGGTTTCCCAACGTGAGTAGTCAACAGGCTCCAACACGCCCTGCGCCAGCAAACGGTCAATCTCCTCATCAACTTTGGCCCTTAAGGCAAAAGGCACCCTGCGGGCCTTCAGCCTAATGGGAGCAACCTGGGGATCTAAGTTAAGAGAGATGGGGGTGCCTTTGTACAGCCCCAGCTGGCCATCAAAGACGTCCGCGTAGGCGGAGATGACAGCAGCTACGTCAGGGGCGTGTCTGAGATGGAGTGCACCCCCTGCACTGAGAGACCAAGGGCGGGGAACCAATCCAGCCCCAGCAATGCGGGGAGGGGCTTCTCGACTACTAGGACTGGCAGGCAACCCGAAAACCCCCCGTATTCAACCCTAACAGTATAGCAGCCCAGGGTTGGGATAAGTGACCCCTGATAGTCCCTTAGGGCCATGAGGCTGGCAGTCAATTGGCGTTTAAGGACGCCGGGGCAAAGTTTGTTAAAGTCAGCCCAGGCAATTATGGAGCGGGACGAGCCGGAGTACACCTCCATCACGCAAGGCGCGCCCTCAATGAGGACTGACGCCTTGATTCTGTCCGCACCTGCGGAGGCCTGGTAGATCGCCTCAGCAGGGGCGGCTGCTGGGCCTGGCTCCACGGCGTAGCAGCTGGCTCTCGTGCGCGGCTGGCGGCGGGGCTGCTGCGGTCCTGCTGTCATCTGCTGGCCCGTGGCTCCTTGGGGTGGTGGTGGAGGCAGCACAGCCCGGCAAACTTGGGCCAGGTGCCCTTTTTTTGAACACCGACGGCAGATGGATGCCCGGAATGGGCAGGCAGCCCGGTCGTGGCTGCCGCCGCAGCCTAGGCAGGCTGTCATAGTCCGGCTCGCAGGTCGCGGATTGCGGCGTCTCTGCCACTCCGCCAGACGGGCCACTAGCTCTTCCTCTTCTTCGGCCGGGCTGGGTAACGGCGCCAGCTGATCTATGAGGCAAGTGCGTGCTGGAAGAGACGGTAACTGGTGGCGGTCCATTTCAGCGGTGGATTGCTCGGACAGCTCCACCGCCCGTGCCTCAGCGACCGCCTCGGCCAGGGTGATTTCTGGCCGAGCCAGGAGACGCCTCTTCAGCCGGAGGTCCTTGACTCCGCTGACAAATTGCTCCACCAGGTTGTCCTCCAAGTCCAGGAACTCGCAGGGTATGGCCGTGGTCCGCAAGGACTGGAGGAACTGGCTGACGTCTTCGTGCGGCTTCTGAATGCACTGGCGGAATGCGTAACGCCGGGCAATTTTTGACGGGATCGGGGCGTAATGCCCCTTCAGCTTGGCCATTAGCGTATCCCAGTCGAGATTGTGGACTGGTAAAGGGGCTGCCAACGCCCGGGCGGTGTTGAACATCGGGGTTCCGCAGCTACTGAGGAAGAAACTGCATTTCTCCTCCATCGGGATACCCCGCTTTCCGTTGGCTCGCAGGAAGCACTCGAAGCGCTCCAAAAACCCAGTCCATCCTTCTCCGTCGGTTCCGAAGGGAGCGAACGGAGGAAGCGAAGACATAGCGGCTTGAAGTTGTGCGGCTCGGGGAGCTAAACTCAAGCGGCTGTGCGAAGAGGTCGGGTTCCGTCAGGTTCGTCGCCTCAGGGAGATCCCATCCTCGTCGCCAGTGAAGAAGTGTGGGGAAAGACGAGGCTAGAAGCTCTGAGGAACGTCCAACACAATTTTATTTAAAGTAACAGCAACAAGCAATACAGTAGAGAGAGTCAGCATTCCTCTGTCTGACAGCTATTTATATGAAGAGCTGTCAGACAGAGAGACCAATCAGGGAAGCAGAACAGCCCGCCTTCAGCCAAGCCGCGCCTGATTGGCTAAGGCGCGGCATAGCTGTTGCTAGCTGGCAACAGAGGGAATCCCCGGTCGTATGTCGGGGAGGAAAGGAATATAGCACCCCCCAATGGTGAATGTTAGATGGTATCATCTTGGGAGAGTTGATTACAACCTTAGCATTCATATCCTAGACTAGAGCCTCACTGGTGTTCTGCCTGCACTCTGCAATCAGGATTAGCCCAGAGATGGCTAGTTTGAGGCATCAGTGTAATAACAGAGAAGGTGTCATCACTTCTATCCAGTGGTGGGATTCAAATAATTTAACAACCGGTTCTCTGCCCTAATGATTTCTTCCAACAACCAGTTCCCAAACTGTTCAGAAAGTTAACAACCAGTAAGTGGTGTGAACTGGCTGAATCCCACCATTGCAGAGTGCAAAAACTTTTTTTTTCCCTTTTGAAAAGCTCTTTAACTGATTGATGAGAATTTCATTGATCAAGTGCTGTACCAGCAGAAACAAAGTATTAGGTGATGCAGATTGTTAGCCATTTCCTTCTCCAGTACATGGATAAATACACCTGGAAACATTTACCGTATTTTTGGAGTATAAGATGCACCTTTTTTCCTCAAAAAAGAGGCTGAAAATCTGGGTGCGTCTTATACATTAAATACAGCATTTTTTGCCTCCTGAAGCCCCGCCCCTTCACCAAAATGGCCGTGCATACCCTTATGGAGACTTTCAAAGAGCTCCTAGGGGCTGGGGAGGGCAGAAATGAGCAAAAAATGGGCGTTATTTTTGCACATACAGACCCAGTCCTCAGTAGCACTCTATAAGCCTCCATAAGGCTATGCATGCAATTTTTTTGACAAAACAAAAAAGAGCAATAGACTAATGCTTTTTTTAAAAAAGTGGGTGTTAGATATCCACAGAAACTGCTGTGGTTTCCACCCCAGTCCTCTGTTTAGGCGGGAACAGAGGTTCAATCTGATTTGTTGAGAGGTCTGACAGCTCCCTAAAAAAGGAGAGCTGTCAGACCTAACAGTTGCTGGATTGTACATACTTGTCTGTTGAATAAAGAGCTGTTTTTGCCTTGAACCTGAGTCTGTCCTTTCACTGCCCTATCTAACACTGGCAACGAAGGTGGGATTGAGAGGCAGATAAGGCGAAGAACGAACAACCAGGAAATCCAGCAAGTGAATCCAGCCCGGAGCATTGGCGCGGCATCAAGCAGCCATTTTAAAGCGGCAAATTCAAACTGCACAGAACAAAATGGCCATGCATGCTCCGCCAACTCCGTATGACCCAGTGGTCGAACACTAGGAATCCTACATGCTGAGGTTCGAATGCTTCCTCGAGGCAAACGACCTCATGGGGGTTCTGGACTCCCGAAAAAAGAACCTGTTCCTGGGCTATTGTGGCCGAGAGGTTTTCGAGACGGCCAAAGACCTATCAGAGCCAACTCGAAAAACAGCAACATATTGTGACTTCCGTGACCTGGACGACCAAATCTTGGACCGTCAGATCTGTGGAGTGTGGGACATTCATCTGAAGAAACACCTGCTGGCTAAATCCAACATGTCTCTGCAGATCGCACTTGATGAGGCCAGAGCATCAGAGTCAGCCGACAGGTCCACGGAAGCCCTGCAGCGCCAACACATCGCACCTCAATCCGTCCTTAAATAGGTGCGCATCCACCACGAGGCTGCAGACCAGGAAACCGATGACAGCGAGTGCGATGACAGCTACCGCATGCGCAGTAGCCGCATCAAGCCGGCATGAAGATTTGACTCCCATTTGCCGCCCTGCGCAAGCTGTGGCGGGAACCATGCCCGGTCTACCTGCAGATTCCGGGACGCAATCTGCCAGCGTTGCGATAAAAAAGGGCACATCACAAAAGTGTGCCGGAGCGAAGTCCCTGCCACCACTTGGCAGCCAAACGCATATCGCCAACAGAGGCACAACCCAGGGGTCTGGCAAAAAAACCAAGGGCGCCCAGAGAGAGAACCCAGGGAGAGAGCCCAGAGAGGGTACATCCAGAGAGAGTACACACAGAGAGATAACCTATCAGATCACGATAGGGCAAGTCCGCACAAAGCGGTCCAAAAAGCTGAAGCTCATCGAGGACGCTCCCTGTGAGCTTGAAGTCGACACTGGATCATCACTCATGATCAGTTCCTGATCGACCTTAAAACAGACTGTCCCAAGCCTCAAGAAGTGGCAGCTTCACACGCCAGACATCATGCTGCGCGATTACAAAGAAAACCGAGTCCCCATCATGGATCAGGGCACCTTCCAAGTCCAGTTCAAGGGCATCACCACCAACTTCCCATGATCGTGGCCAGAGCACCACTGCAGAGCCTCCTGGGGCTAGACTGGTTCGAAGCTCTGGGCTTGGAAGTCACCGGCATCAACACCATCGCAAACAGCAGCGCCGAGGCAATTTTAAGGAGTTTGAGGACGTTTTCAGCTCCGGCCTCAGTAAGTATGTGGGGACGCCAATATCATTTAATTTGGACCCCAATGTCACGCCTATCAGGCTTAAGCCCAGGAGAGTGCCTTTTGCCCTCTGCCCTAAAATTGATAGGGAAATTGACAAACTGGTGAGCCAGGGGATCCTAGAACGAGTCGACCATGCTCGCTGGGAGACCCCTATAGTGACCCTGGTCAAGCCGGATTGGTCAGTCCACATCTGCGTGGACTATAAATGTACAATTAATAACACGCTGCAACAAAGCGCCTACCCTGTGCCCATTGTACAGCACCTACTACATTCGCTAGGGCCAGGAAATTTTTTTGCGAAATTAGATATGGCGCAGGCATACCAGCAGTTGCCTGTAGATGACACCACAGCATAGGCCCAAACCATTGTGACGCACAGGGGTGCATTCAAATGCCACCACCTGCAATTTGGAGTTAGTATTGCCCCTGGACTGTTCCAAAGCATCATGGAACGGCTTTTGCAGGGGATACCAGGAGTCATCCCCTATTTCGACGACATCTTGATATCGGCTGCAAATGAGGTGCAAATTTTTAAACGTGTTAGGGCTGTTTTGACCAAAATTCAGGAAAAAGGCCTCCGCCTCAAAAAAGAAAAATGTAAAATTAATGTGCCCAGAGTAGAATTCCTAGAGTACATGATTGATGGTTCTGGGATCCACCCAACATCCCAAAAAATAAAAGCAATCCAGGACGCCCCTACACCTCGCAATCAGACCGAGTTGCAAGCTTTCCTCGGGCTCCTTAACTTCTACAGCATCTTTCTCAGGCAGAAAGCAACTGTCGCTGAGCCCTTGCATCGACTACTAGCCAAAAATGCCAAATGGACCTGGGGATGAGTTGAGGCCACTGCATTCGCCGGAGTAAAATGCCTGCTCACAGCCGACTCCTTGCTGGTCCAGTATAGCCAAACCCTGCCGCTGGTTTTGACGTGTGACGCTTCACCTTTCGGTGTTGGCGCCGTCCTCAGCCACTGCATGCCCAATGGCGCTGCAGCCCCTATCACCTTCCACTTGAGAACCTTGTCTCCCGCTGAATGGAACTATAGCCAACTGGACAGGGAAGCTTTGGCTGCTGTAGCAGGAGTCAAGCGCTTCCACAAGTACCTCTACGGCTGCGATTTCAAACTTGTGATTCGGAACTTTAGCATAAGGGATTCAGTATACGCCCACAACTATGCAGGGGGGGGACTCTGTGGATTCCTGTTATAGGGATTGGCATCACTGGACCTCGCTCTTACTTACTAGAGCTGGAGGATGGTAGAAATTGGAGGAGGCACATTGACCAACTCCGTGGTCGCCTCTCCCACTCCAATCTTAGAGCACCAGATGAAACTCTGGCACCAAACGACCAAGGCCCTACCCAAAAGGAGCAAACATTCACTCCATCCACAGACTTCTCAATCCCGAAAGATCCGGCAGATTTACCTGAGTTTGTTGCAAGCCCACAGTGAGCCCCGAGTGAACAAACTCAAAGGACTCCAGCCGCGACCTGGGGTAAGTTCCAGCAGCTTCCACCAAGAGGAGCTGAAGAGCACACAGCTCCATCTGACCTGCTCAAAGAACCAGTTCAAAATGAACTGCGCAGGTCTGCCAGGGTAAAGCAAAGACCCGCCTAGCTAAAAGACTACGTCACTAATTGGAACACTCCAACTAAGAGGGGAGTGGTGTTAGATATCCACACAAGCTGCTGTGGTTTCCACTCCAGTCCTCTGTTTAGGCGGGAACAGAGGTTCAATCTGATTGGTTGAGAGGTCTGACAGCTCCCTATAAAAGGAGGGCTGTCAGACCTAACAGTTGCTGGATTGTACATACTTGTCTGTTGAATAAAGAGCTGTTGTTGCCTTGAACCTGAGTCTGTCCTTTCACTGCCCTATCTAACAGTGGGTTAATACTAGTCCAGTGCTATGTGAGGGGTCTTTGGTGCTCTCTGAGCTTGCTTGTTTTCTTGCAGATATTTCATTAGCACTGATGATGTTACCTAGTTTGGGTAATGAAATATCTGCAAGAAAAAAAAGCAAGCTCAGAGAGCACCAAGGACCCCACATGTCGCTCTAAGCTACAAATATTTTCCTTTATTAGTACCAGGGCTATGCAGAAGATCAATTTCAGCCAGGAAGCAATGGACTCTGAGAGCTGTGAATTCCTGGTTCTGTCAATAGTGGATGGTAATTGTTTTTTCCCACTGACAGGAGCACTTGGTGTGAGGAGAAATTAAGCCAAGTGATTTCCTTTCACTTTCCTTAACTTGTACAGCAGTAAAATGGCAGCCTCATTATTGAAGCAGACTATGGATTGTCAAAGAAGGCAACACAATATACACCAGCATACTTTTTTGCCCAACCAAGATACTGGAGGACTGCATTTGATATAATTATCTGACTCTGCCAATGTGTCCTAGAATGCACAGGCAAACACAACTGGAGTTTGAGCAACATTCCTTAAAGTATCCACCTGAGTCTTCGCAGAGGAATGTTAAGAGCTATTATAGCAAAGACAGCATAAAAATCTGATGATGATGATAGTAAAATATCATGCGATAGAAGACTGGAAGGTTAAAACTAAGTGAAATAGAGCAGGTTATCATTCACCTGGCAGATGCATAACTCACAGGGATCACCCGGCGACCAGAGTTGTCCCACTGGAAATTCAATTCCATTGTCATCGATAAAGCAACCTGGTCCAGAAAAGAGAAACGATGAAAAGAAACATCCCAGAAAAGATAAAAGGCTCTCTATTACCAGCATGCTTGCTAGGAGAAAAATTATCAGCAATTTACATCAAAATGTCCATCTTGTAAAAGAGAATCAAGACCTGCATGGATGGGTAGTTTGATACTTGGTTTGATGTATGATCTGGGTTCTAAACCACGAAGCAAGTAATGCAGTGTAAAAAAAATCGCTAGAACTCCTAAAGAGGCTTCTAGGGATTATGAACCAATGTTTTTCTACTTGCCTTCTTTTATACTGGCTCTGGTTGAGCCAGAGCTATAAAGGACTCTTCCTGAGGCAGGACCACTTCTGAATGGCTGATTCCAAAGAATGCTTTCCTTAGGGAGATCAGAAGCCAAGATTATATGGTCTACTAATTTTATTTTGACTTTATATTTGCAAATGCATTGATGCTTGTTTGCTGTGTGTATCTTATCATTTTGTGCAGGTATTGAATGCATGGGTGTGGATGTTGGTGATGCTACTCTGTCCTTAAGGGAGGAGAAAGAGAATAGGATGCTCTTGTTAAAGCAATTTTGGACCATACATATCTGTATTTTTTTTGGAGGGGAGGGAAATTTGGCATCTTTGATAAAAAGTTGAAAATCAGTGACCAAAGATATGGCTACATTATAAAATCATGTGGGTCTGAAACTACATGTTAAATTGTATAATAATTTGTACTACAAAGTAAAATAGAGGAGGAGGAGGAGGAGGAGGAGGAGGAGGAGGAGGAGGAGGAGGAGGAGGAGGAGGAGGAGGAGGAGGAGGAGGAGGAGGAGGAGGAGGAATAATTCCATCTCTTAATTCAACCCTACTTTCTGGGATATTGGTCAAAAAACAGATGCCCATCAAAAAATTCACAAGTTTCAATACAATGTTGCTAGATGGCTCCTAGCAAAAGCAACAGTCATTAGATTTATTTTCATCTAAAATATTAGCAAGTATTAATTATATGTCCTCAAAGAAATACCAGCCCCAATTCCGAGGCTCACCAGGCAGACACAGATTGTGCAGTTCTCCTCAGAGAGAGAGAATACGTCCCCTTCAACTCTGGACATCCCATAATAGAAACAGCCTGTAAGAAACAGGAATGAGAAGATTCTTCTCTGAAGGGACAAGAAGTAAAGGAAATAGGCCCCATTACACTTTCTCTTAACTGGAAAAATTTCAGTGCTCAGCATGTGGATATTTTCAAAAACTTGTTGGATGCTTATACATGTAACAATATCATCATTTGCAAATCACAGATAATTCAAGGTACCTCTTGGCTGTTAAACACAGTTAAAAGCTCTATTTCAGTTATGTCCAACATGCAAAGCTACGTATATATTACACTATACGCTCCTATTAGGCCCAACAGTCTTAAAGAAGGCCACCAAGTTGGGAAATGTTGCTCCTTCTGCTGTGTTCATTCCTTTTCTGAAAACTTTACAGCTATTTTTTTTAAGGTTAAAGTAAGTCTAGGTTAAGGAATATATGTAGGTACCAGGTAAAGACCTGTGATACTGCACAAGGTGTCCATAATGATTGAGTGCTATAGTAGCATTGTGGTTGGATTTAGTTCAGCTCAGTTCACCCTTAGCCATAGAAATTAACTAGTGTCTTTAGGATGGTTACTGTTTCAGCTCAACCTGCCTCACAGGATTCTTTTGGTGGGGGAAAATAGATGAAGGGATTGCTATGAACGCTGCCTTGAGCTCCTGAAGAAAAGATGGGATATCAGTCTAATTAAGAAACAAATTCACTACATTAAAAATGGCTGAAATTGCCAAACCTTACAAGGTTCAAACAATGTTAGAATCAACAGACGATATTACTGAAATCTTATAAGACCTGAAAATCTCATGAGATTTTGACCAGTTAAACTTTTTAATTTTAAAATTGGTGGGACAGTGCCAATATTTTAAGCTTTCAATTAAAAGTGGTCTAAAAAAACTATCCTACAGTTTGCTAACTATATACAGAATGTTGCATAGCTGGATACCTGGAGTCAAACTCAACTCACACGAGCATTTACCTTTTACACAAAATGTCAGGTTGCACAAGACATGGCACCTGTTGAATAAAGATGCAGCTGCCTAGTTTTCAGATGCTCCAGTGAGCATCTGAAAACTATTAACATTTATTAACAAAAATGTTAATTAAAATAGGAATGGAGACTTACTGTCAAGTTTCAGAAATTAGGGACTGCTTCTGATCAGTTGTGGGGGAAGGGGGTATGTGGTGAAAATCCTCCATGGCTAGAATAAGGGAAGGCCCACATGAACCAATCTGATACATGCATTGATCTAGTGGTTACTTCTCTCACCTGTGCAGGCAGGACAGCATTCTCCCTGGGCTGGGGGAATTGGGTGAGAGCAGGAAACTTCAAATGTCATTGTTTGACAAAACACTTGTCTACCCTGAAATAAGACAATACAGACAGTACCAATGTAACACTTGAAGTTGGAGAGTAAGATAAGAACTCAAAATATGTAGTAGAAGTAGATAAAGTAGAAGAATGTGGGTTGGACAGCATCACCACCAGATGGATTCGTAACTGGCTGACGAACCGCACTCAACGTGTAGTCCTCAATGGAACTACATCTACATGGAGGGAGGTATGCAGTGGAGTACCCCAAGGCTCTGTTTTGGGCCCACTACTCTTCAACATCTTCATCAATGATTTGGATGAGGGAATAAATGGGGAACTCATCAAATTTGCAGATGACATCAAGCTGGCAGGAATACCCAACACTCCAGAAGATAGGCTAAAGATACAGAAGAATCTTGACAAACTTAAACATTGGGCACTATCTAACAAAATGAAATTCAATGGTGAAAAGAGTAAGGTTCTACATTTAGGCAACAAAAATGAAATGCACAGGTACAGTATAGGTGGTACCTTGCTTAACAGTAGTAACTGTGAAGGGGATCTTGGAGTCCTAGTGGACAACCATTTAAATATGAGCCAGCAGTGTGCAGCAGCTGCCAAAAAAGCCAACACAGTTCTAGGCTGCATAAACAGAGGGATAGAATCAAGATCACGTGAAGTGTTAATACCACTTTATAATGCCTTGGTAAGGCCACATTTGGAATACTGCATTCAGTTCTGGTCGCCACAATGTAAAAAAGATGTGGAGACTCTAGAAAGAGTGCAGAGAAGAGCAACAAAGATGATTAGGGGACTGGAGACTAAAACATATGAAGAACGGTTGCAGGAACTGAGTATGTTAGTTTAATAGAAAGAAGGACTAGGGGAGACATGATAGCAGTGTTCCAATATCTCAGAGGTTGCCACAAAGAAGAGGGAGTCAAACTATTTTCCAAGGCACCTGAGGGTAGAACAAGAAGCAATGGATGGTGAAGATTTGAGGGAGATTATGACAAACTTACTCGCTGAATATATTAAAAAAGACAGACAGCTGTTGGGATGGGATATTGACCTGGTCTATAGAGTTAATTCAGCTTATGCTAGAACACACAATGTCCCAAGAGAGGTTCACATTAAATTTCTTAGAAAGACTACAAGAGATGAGATTCTGAGTGCACAAAGGGGGCAAATGTTAAAATACAAGGATAGAGAGATAGTCATCCTGAAACAAATCCCAAAGAAAGTTAGAGATAAAAGAAAAATATATTCGCTTTTAGCGAAGAAACTATTCGAGAAAGGGGTTTGGTTCCGGTGGCTGCTGCCAGAAGGCATGCTGGTATTCTGGGAGGGCAATAGAATCAGAATTAATACAACAATGGAGGCGGAGGCCTTCATGGAAAAAAACAAAGCTCTCCTAGATAAAGTTGATGACACTACACAAGACACACAAGACACGGGAGGTGCCGGAGCCTTGCTGGTGGGGGGGGGGGAAGAGGCAACGAGAAAACTTAGATCACAAAAGTGAGTTAGAAAAATAATGCAATTGCTGATACAGGGAACTTTTTTCTGTTGGATATAAAATAGATTGAAAATATTGAAAGATATAAGGTAAAAATATGCTGTCAAAAATTGTTAAGTAGTATTTTACTTAATGTATTAACAAGTGAAAGTTATGAGAATCGGGGGGAGTGCCATTTCCTGCATAATGTGGCTGTCATAATTTGTACCTTTACCCATTACCCTTCTTCCTAAAAATTTTGTAAAACCAATAAAAAAATTTGTTCAAAAAAAAAAAAAAGCAATGGGTGGAAACAAATCAAGGAGAGAAGCAACTTAGAACTGAGGAGAAACTTCCTGACAGTTAGAACAATTAATCAGTGGAACAGCTTGCCTCCAGAAGTTGTGAATGCCCCAACACTGGAAGTCTTTAAGAAGATGTTGGATAGCCATTTGTCTGAAATGGTATAGGGTTTCCTGCCTAGGCAGGGGGTTGGACTAGAAAACCTCCAAGGTCCCTTCCAATTCTGGTATTGTATTGTATTGTATTGTATGTCATATACCTCGCAGGAGCAATTCAGACACGCAGCATCTGTCAAAAGAAACTGCTTATGGGGCAGGTAGAATTTTGAGTAGAGTTTACTAATTTCTGTTTATCTCCTAAAAAAGTTCACATGAAATAAACATCATTTAAGAGACACTCAATGAAAAAATACGTTTTTGAAAGATGCAAATAATTAATTGATTTTAATTTATTAATTAATTTATTAAATTTCTAGACGGCCCCCTCTCTCTGGAAAGAAAGGTTTAGTTTTATTTTTAAAAATCAAACACATAGAGTGAAGAATATGTATTGCAAAATTATGCTTCAGGGAAAATTATGTAACAAACAAGGTCAGATAAATTTGTATTAAAATGTTTCTTGTAAATGATTATCAATGTAATATGAATCAAGGGTTCAGTATATTTTGTCTACATGACAAAAGATACTGTTTAAAACTGCTGCAAGTTATTTTACAGATCTTTTAAAGCACATTTTTAAAAAAAAAATCCTGGAAAATGGGATGTGCCTGCCTGCCTATTTAGAAAAATAAACCTCTGCCCAGAAAGCTCATCTGGCGAACTCCACATGCTGAGGGGAGATAATCCAACAGACTGAGAGCCCTGTTTCAATTGATTTTTTTAAGTTGGGCAAGAACCGGTAGGTATAACTAAGACCATTGGGGATCTCAGTAACAAGAAGGGATTTTGATTGACAGTTGTTATAGTTCGGTTCCATTGGAACAATACATTTGGCAAAGGTATACATTGGGCAAAAGCACTATCACTGGTGAAACTCGACAGGACATTAACCAGCATAGATGAGATGAGTAAGAAGGAGTAAACAGCATGCTAACTGAGTTTCTAGAGGAACAAATGTAGTCACCATCCTAGGCAGTTTACAGCAGCAAGCCTGTCTCTACTGGGCTGAATCACTTTGGCTTACTAAACAGATGTGGACTAGATTTACACATTTTCCAACATCTCCTTGTTCTCCCAGTGCTCAGTGCTAGGAGGAGGACCAAGAAAACATCCATTAGACTTGGTGTGTGTGTGCATGTGTACGTGCGTGTGTGTGTAGAAATGCAGACAAAATGGCTGTGGTAAGGGATGCTGGTAGTTATAATTCAGCAATATCTGGAGGACTGTTGTTTTCTAGTTGTAAAGTAAGCAACACTTCATCAAAATAGGTAAGACTATCCATAGAATAATTGCAAAATTAGAGTTCCCCGATGATTTAGAAGAAGAAAATGCCCTAAAAGCAAATCTATAAGCTCAGCTTCAGTGCTAAGTATTTTACTGGAGTGTAGTCATCGATAGCATGGTAGGACGTTGGTCCTACTTGTCTTATAAAGGGCAGCTCTGCTGATCACTGTTCATATCAGTTCCAGGACTTTTCTATTGCTGTTGTTCCCTGGCTGTCTTCCTTTGGAACTCCTTGTGTGTTCTCTTAAGATTATGATAACCCTTGCAGCAAAGCATTAATGAACATTAGTTTGCTAATAAGGATTAAAAGTAATGATAATGTAGTGCTGGCTGATTTTGCCACAGGTTCTAGAAACTTACGCAGTGTGCATTGTCCGCTCCCTCTCTCTCTCTATCCCTTTATCTACCTACCTACTTACCTAACTACTCTCTCTCTCTCCCCCTCTCCTTACCTACCTACTGTATTTTTCTCTCTTTCTCTCCCTCTCTAACCTACCTACCTAGGTTTTTTTTTAATTTGCCTCTTCAAAACTTTGGTGCCTCTTATACTCCGGTGCATCTTATACTCTGAAAAATACAGGAGGTGTAAGAATTTACATACATAAGGTGACCAACTTTTTTACAGTGAAAAGGAGGACAAAACACGTTCTATTGTCCAAAATGCTAAGGTGACAAACTTTTTTACAATGAAAAGGAGGACAAATAAATTGGAAAAAATATATCGTAAATAAAAGAAATATTTTATTCATTGCAACAATAACACACTAAAATATGATATATGCATAATAAAAACATTTGCAACATTTTATATTGTAATTATGCTTACATGCCTGTTAATTATTATTTAAATGAGTACTTTTCCATTAAATTAATATTTTTTGTCAATGTATCATCTTCTAACAATATATTGGAAATATCTGAACAAGAAATATCCTTCATATTGAATTTTACGGCAAGTGCTGCAGCTAGAGTATCAACATTTAATCTCGATTTCTCACTTGTCAAAAAATCATTGGCAATTGAAAAAAACTCTTTCAACTGCTGCATTAGTTCCAGGGCAGCACAACGTAAATTGAACAAGTATAAATAAATGTTCACATGGAATATGTTCATTTTTGAAATGGCTGAAAATATCCACCCATCTTTTATCAATTTCAACATGTTGATTTTCCCATTGTATTAATTTTTCAGAATTTAAATATACATTCAGTCTTCTAATTTCTTCAAAGAGACAATTGTCGTCTATTTTAATGTCTAGCATTTCTTTAGATAAAAATTCTTGAGTCTTGACGAATTGTCATGTCAAATACAAATACGTCACATAATGCGCAACAGATTAGTCTTCAAATATCGAAAAGGAGGACATATAGGAGGACACTTTTCGAGGGAGGACAGAACTTACAAAAAAAGGACTGTCCTCCCTAAAGGAGGATGGTTGGTCACCTTAACATACACAAACTTACAATGGGTAGTTAATAAAAAAACAAGTACGCTAATATATTCCAACTGACATTAAGAGAAACTTCTGCATCATTTGCCCTTCATTGCAAATTTAATATATAAACATCTTTAAAAACTGCATTATCATAAAGGTGACTACATTATGACCACTTTCTGTTGCAAAAGCCTTTTTTTGAAGAATCCAGGAGCATGTGCAGGAATCTTTGGCAGTCTAAGATGGAATTGATCGGGTGCATATTTTTCTGTGTCTTTGAATACTTGTGAGATGCATAGCTTGTGCTGCTGTTTTGTAGGTGAAGGTTAATAGTTGTCACTTCAGAACACTATCAAAAGTACAATTTAGCCCTGACCCAGATTCGCCCTTTTGTGCCTGGTAATTCAGACTCTCTGTTAAAAAAATATTACTGCAAAACAGAAGTTAAATTTGGATTCCACCCAATAGCAAATACAGAGTGCCAAGCAGTAGCTATTTGAAATGCCATTTCCATACAATAGGATAAAGGAGGGCAGATATGCTTCCATGGCCAGCACAAGAATGTGAAGATAACACTGCAAAATGACTTTTAACAAAGGTTGTTCTCAGATGTTGGAAATTTCCATTGTCTGGAGTCACACAGAAATCGACATTAATTAGCATTTGCTGGGTCTTAGCAAGTTCACAATTGTCCTAAATGGAAAGTAAATTCTCTTGTTTAAACTTAATAGGATATTAGTGATAACTTTGGGCTTGGATACAATAAAGCTATTTGTTTTGCAGTTGTCCATCTAAATTCAATAGCATCTTGACTATAACTCACAGTCTGACTGCTCCGATTACCTCTGCAACTGGGTTTTAATAGTTATACACATCAAATTTTGAGTGTATTGTATATCTGAGCCACTGCTCATGCAACTATCTATCATGTTTCACAAGATGTTCTTTTGAAAGAACATCTTAACAAAACAGTTAAGATGTCTTCCAACTCACTTGATCCCAAAATAAAATGCATCTAAGATTGATTCATGCTATTTTCATTGATTATCAATCCATTCCTCGCCTTACTTTCCTTTCAACTTTTCCCAAGCAAACCTTTATCAGGGAAACATAAGCCTAAGTGAAATTGACTAGAACCTTTCTGGTTTGGTTTCATTTTCCTGAGGAAGCTATAAAAAACAAAACAAATGGTGGGTTTTAGAGAAAATTATTGGCTTCAGACACAAGATTCTGAACAGTGGTAGACTGCTGCCAGTTCAGACTAGTTAGGGCGAACTGGTGCGTGCACTCACATTTCGGTGTGGGTGAAGCAGTTATTACATTATATGATGGCCACCTCTGATTCTGAATCACCAGAGGATTCGTCTTTTGTCAAAACCAGGACTGAAACTTTGTGCAGTAACTATCTGTTCCAGCCATTTCCTGTGGCATTTTTCTTTCCAAATATCTCTTCTGGTGAAAAAGACAGAATGGCTGCACCATATCTTTTCTCTGGTAGTGTTAGTACCAGAAACCCTCCATTGGGTTAGAGAAAAGTTCTTTAATTGTAGACATTGATATCACGGGGAGAAGTGAGAACGGTAAGTCATATCTATATCAAGCAACTCTAAAAAAATAACATTAAAACCTACGTAAAAATCATTATTGAACACCTTCTTAAAGCACATGTATAATTAGTAGTTGAATACAAACCAGTCATAACATTCAGGAGAATGTTGGGCAGGTTTCACATCACACTTGAATCCCTAAATAAAGTCATGCTTTCACAATCTTCTGAAAGACCAATAGAGTCAGGGCCTGTCTCATCTCCAAAGGATGATGCCCCCAAAGGTGGTTGCCATGGCAGAAAGGGTCCCTCTCCTCAGATGAAGCTCCTTAGTAGATGGGACCCAAAACTTGCTGTTGCTGTACCTAATGGGACAGGTAGATGTACCTGGGTAGAGGTGCTCCTTCAAATAACCCAGCTTGTAGAGGGCAGGTGTAATATATACTAATCAGCCCACACATCTGCATTTTGCACCAGCTGCAACTTCTGGATTTTGCAGAATGTTGCAGTCTTGAAAAGGCTACCAACCTGTCTAAAATATCTTTCCAGAAATTGAACAATGTTGGATATACCATATCTAAAGCCCCCGATTGTAAACATTAAATTTATATTTAATTCATTATATAGTTTATTTTCAAAAAAAATAAAATTCAATCCAGATTACTTTAAAAAGAAAATGTACATTTTTTAACCTTTGGTTCACATGTTGAAAAGTTATGGAAAACATTGCTTTACTGCGCTTGGGATGTACCAAAGTCTTTGAAATAGTTACCAATGTCACCTACACCTGAGCCTGTTTTTTAGGTCAAGAACTTAATGCAAATGAAAAGAATAACATGGAAAGTTCTTCTTAAGGACATTTTTAAAAAGATAATCATATCAGGAATGTTTGCCTTTTTATATGATATGCAAATATGATAAGAGAGTCTTGGAACTATATATATGCATGTAGCAAACCTAAGTGTGTTGCTTAGAAGCTGGGACCCACACTTCATTTGAATTAACAACTTGGGGATAAAGGAGTAATCATGAAGTTCCTCTTACTTCTGAGCCTGGTGGCACTTTCCCAGTGTCTGACAACAAAGTAAGTATTGACCTTTGTGCTTTCTTTAAAGGAAACATGTACCATTTTCTTTAGAAGGATCTAATTTTCTTTCTAAATTATGTTCCACAAACCCTTCCAACAACTTTCTATTGTGTTTGGTGGGCAAGCAACAAAGCAAGAATTTCCCTAGGTTTTCCACTGACAGTATTATTTTATTTCCCTTTATAGCTATACCTGCAAATGCACTGTGTGTTCATAAAATAGAAGATGCTTTTTTCTCTAAAAAGTATACCTAGATTTCAAATCCTTCTTCCTCAGCAGAAATAAATCTGAACCTAACTTTCCCCATCCTCAGGGCCTCCAATGATATGTTGCAATTACAACTCTCATTCTACCTGGGAATTCTGAAGATATAGCCCTCTTAAGAGTGTCGAATCAGAGAATGCTGTCCAAAATGCATTTTTTTCTATCTTTAATGCTATTTTTCACTTATTAATCGTTTCTTTCCATTATTCAATGATTAGGGTTCACCTAAGGAAAACAAAATCCGTGAGGCAAATCCTTAAGGAGCATGGGCTCCTAGATGATTTTCTGAAGAAACATCCTTATAACCTTGGAACAAAATATTTTCCCTTGCTGCAAAATACATTTGCCACTGAACCATTGCAAAATTATCTAGATGTAAGTATTCCATATTAGGAGGAGGTGCTCAGCATTTAGCCTATGGACAAGACTATAGAATCTCAACACCTGTTGATTTAAATCAATAGCCCCCGGCTCTAGAGAGCAATAAAAGAGACATACGGATTGAGGAAGTTATACTTTTAAAGTTTGAAAGTGATTTGAGATCATGGAACATAAATGATATTCTACTGTAACAAATAGGATACAGTGGCTCGGTGGTTGAGCTTGTCGAGCAGGAAGGTCAGCAGTTCAAATCCCTAGCGCCGTGCCACGGAGTGAGCAAGTAGAAAAATAGGGACCACATTTGGTGGGATGGTAATAGTGCTCCATGTGTCTTTGGCGTTTAGTCATGCTGGCCACATGATCACAGAGACATCTTTGGACAGCACTGGCTCTTCAGCTTTGAAACTGAGATGAGCACTGCCTCTTAGAGTCGGAAACAACTAGCACATATGTGCCAAGGGAACCTTTACCTTTACTGTAACAAATTGAGCAGATTTGTATTGTTTAAAAAGCCTGTCAAACTTGCTTTTGTCTACAAAGAAGTGTTCATTTCTCTTGCTTCAAAAATGTTATGGAGATATTAGGGATGGATTTTCTTTTATGTTCCATTTTCTACCTCCACAGCTTGAGTACAGCGGCACTATCTCCATTGGCACTCCACCACAGGAGTTCGTAGTCCTCTTTGACACTGGTTCTTCCAACTTGTGGGTCCCTTCTGTGTCCTGCTCCAGTGAAGCTTGTGGTAAGTAGTCTCCATAATTGATGTCTTCAGAAAGAGGCTACTCTTAATTCAAGATATCCTCAAGCTAGTACTTTCCAAATGTAATAGACCACAAGCCCCATCACAGTAATTGTGTTGGCATGTTGACGGGGAATCCTCAGAACTCCAATTCCAACACATTTGAAAGGGACCAAATCAGGGACAATTTTTTATTCTCGTATCCATCTATTTTTCCCAATAGCTTTGGGAAGCTGCTATTCAAGGGGATTATTATAGAATAACAAAACATGTTCCTACATAGTAAATGTTTAATCATGAGCTTGGATATAGAAGTGTGTGATGTAATGTAAGGGATAATCAAATCAGTTTATTACAACCATAAAGCCAGATACAGGTAACAATATAATAATTACATATTTTATTTTCCACATGACATAAAGGAGAAATGTAACTATTTCTTCCCAAATAATAAACCAGCTTTCATGTTAGCTATGACTGAGGACAAAGTTCACACATTAGAGAATATTGCACTGGGATGAGTTAAATGCCAAGATCTCTCTAACCCTCTATTGCTCTTTCTGTTCTGTTACATATTCAATATGCCCACATCATACTACAATTGCTTATCTTTGCAGCTAACCATCATAAATTCAATCCACAACAGTCGTCAACTTTCCAATCCACCAGCCAGAGCGTATCCATCACCTATGGCACCGGAAGCATGACTGGATTCCTAGGCTATGATACTGTCCAGGTAAAGTCCAAGAATACAGTCTCTATTGAGCCACCTGGCTTAATGCTCATTAACTTTTCAAAAAGTTTGTAAACTAGAGAGTTATTTTCAGAAACCATCTTGGTTTGTTTTCACAAAAGCCCTTTTTTTCCTACCAACTTGTTTTCTCTTTAATAATTCTTCCAACTATTTTCCCTGGAAATAATAGCCTGCTGTCTATTTTTATCTATTCTGAAGCCCAAGAAAACAAAACCATGTACCATTTTCATTTCTTTGCCATCAGCTGTAAGTTCATTAAACTTGCTGATTGAGCTTATCTTTGTTTTCTTAATATTGAACTTTAAGAAATTTGGAACATTAGCACAGAAGTTTCACTTTCTATTTTTACTTTTATAGTGAGATCTCTTTTACTATGACCTAGCAAAACAGAGTCATTAGCATATTTCAGAAGCAGCACTGCTTATTTTGATTCCAGCTGTCATTTCATTCCATCCTATTATTCTGTAAACACATTGCTGTAAAAGTTAAATGGGTACAGGGTCAATACTGTAGGAGGTTCTTTTCAAAACATTGTGAAAACTAATAACAGAGCTGACAGTTGTGACAACAGACAGGAGTTGCTTTCTGTTTTGTCTTCATAAAACAGGCAAATGTCCAACTCCTACAAAAAAAAAACAGAAGGAAGCATGCTACATTTGTAGCCTGAAATTGCCTATATATAAATGTCTCATTTGAAAGTAGAATGTTTCTTGAGATTCTTGTGACATAAGATTAATTTTTCATCAAATATATAGTATGGATCTGAGCTTTTAGATTCTAGTTGCATGGACTGTTTCCAGCGTAGATTGCAGTGAAAGCACATCTGATGAAAATGTATCCTGTCACATTCTCTTTTTAGTTCTGAATCATTCTGACTGTCCAGATTCACTTCCTACGGTAACTTCTTCTTCACTATAAAGGCTTATCAAAAGAATAATGACCCATTAGTAATATATACCACATTCTGGCATGACCTATAAAGGCTTTGTTGTAATCAGTGAAGCAGTATCTCTTTCTGTTTTCTTGTACTCTTCATTTCTCATCAGATGTCAGCTAGCTACACCCCCACACAAATTTGCCTTTTCTGCCATTTACCTGTTAATTTGGCATTTCTTTCCCCATTCATGCTCTGGCTTTTTTGTGAGTTATTCAATAGCACTGCTTGTGTGAAAAATTAATCCAATGTTTTGATAATTGCATATTGTCTTGGGTCTCCCTTCTTGGGCATAAACACTTATCTTATTCACGCAACATTTCCTGTCAATAAAACTGGTTTACAGGATTTCATTTTTCAATTGTTTGTTTCCTCTTGTGTAATTGATTGGATTCAAGTCTTATATCTCAAGTGAAATCCAAGTATAGTATCTGTATTTGAAGTAGTTTTTGTAAATAAACAAATAATTATTTTTACCAAATTCTATTTTTTCTTTATTGTGTTAATTTAGCCAGGGCGACTTTCCTATATTTCCAGGGTTCTTCATATGTTTGCATTCCAACACCCATTTGTAAGATTTATGTCTTTTCCTGATGCTACACTTAGCACTTCTTGTATTATCCATAGAATTCCTCCTTGACCACTATTGAATCTGTAGGAGATGTATATACTGATATATAATGTTGATATCAATGGATATCCGCTAATTCTAATGGATAAGATCCAGTCATTTATTGGATTATAGCTCAATCTATATTCAGCACTGTCTTTTTTGAGACTCATTGCCAATTCTTCTCAACTCTGTGTCAATTATATTCCTTTCAAAAATTAGATTGGGCAGAGAGAAATAGTTGCAGATGATAAACATACATAGAGATTTCCTTTGAGGCTATTTTATCAGATAGACATTAAACTGCAAAGCAGTTTATTTAAAAGTTATGAATCAGCTAGAATCAAGTGAGTTATATGAATCATTCAAGGTCTGTTTGCAAACACACTTGTATGTATGTATGCATAAATCTGCTTGAAGTTGAAATTTAAATGCCTCGGTATGTACTTTCGACACAAATGTAGTAGTACTGCTTGAAATTAAAAAGGAATTTTATAACTATTTCTCCCTGTTGTTCTGCACAGGTTGGAAGTATTCAGGTCAGCAACCAAATCTTTGGTCTGAGTCAGACCGAGCCGGGCAGCTTCCTTTATTATGCCCCCTTTGATGGCATCCTGGGTCTGGCTTACCCTAGGCTGGCTGCCTCTGGTGCCACTCCTGTTTTTGACAACATGATGAGTGAAGGTTTGGTATCCCAGGATCTCTTTTCCGTCTTCCTGAGTGCGTAAGTAACAATGATTTGTGCACATTTTTCTGAGTGGACTAATTACTATCTCTTGCTAGAAGGGAGAGAGGGCATGGGTGCCAACCATATTACTTCTGGAGAAACTGAGCAATAGACAATCCTTTCTTTTTTACATGTTTTCAATGCATTACTGCAAGAGGTCAAATATTAGGAAAAATCCCCTGTGAGGTTTTTTTTTTTAAAGCATGCACACACAATAACAATATCCCTATAAAGTAGTATACATAATTCTTCACCATGAATGGCAGATGGTCGCATATAGGTGACAGTGGTTGATCCCCAAAAGACTAAGTGGGGTTAGACCTGTTTAGTATTTGGATGGGGAACTATAAAAAAAATTCCAGGACTGTTGGCTAGAATAGGAAATTTTTAAAACAAAATTCCTGCAGCAAGTCAATAGTAAATTACTTTTATCCCTTTGAGTTCCCATTTGCTGAAGGTGTGACTTTTTCCCTCCTGCCTTTATCGAGTACTGACTCTCTTGCCACAGCTTCAAACCTCATCAATTTATTTTACCATCGTGTCTTGGGCTTTGCCTTTTAACATCTTGCTTTACCGGCTCCTATACCATCCCAAGATCCTCCCTAGAGAAATCCGGATAGTCGCCTAGCCCACTAACTTACCCTTTCCACCTAGGGTAAGGACAATATCTACGACAAACTATGATACATCTTCAGCACCTGTAACTAACTAACCTTGCCCCTATGATTTTACTATATGATTCTTATGCATACGAAGTCAGATTTACTGCGGCTGCGGGAGTCCCCTCTCTCGCAGGTTTGGCCTACAGCCCTCTCGAGGGCCCACCTTGAGGACGGGTTTATTAACCCAGAGAGGTGGAGGAAGCGTAAATTAAGGGTTTTTTTAGTAAAGTGTTTTTTAAGAATTTGTAGGGGTTCCAGGGTTGGGGGGTGGGTGGATCAGGTCAGGAGTGATGATAGAGCCAGGTCACCAGGTGTGGTCTTGAGGGGAGGGAGTGGAAAGGAGGAGGAGAGGGAGGATATCATTCCAATACAGGGCTCTTTGATTCCAACGGTCGTAGGGAGGGGCAGGCGCGAGGACAGATTAAGAACCCGTAGTCGGTTGGGAGACCGTGGTTGTTGGTCACACCCGGTCGCTTGTACCAACCCCCGCATACTAGGTGGTCAGGATCTGCAGACCCAGGGCCTGAGGCTGTTGTTATGCAACGCGAGGTCCGTTGTTAATAAGGCCCCCCTCATCTACGATCTAATTCTTGAGGGGGAGCCGGACCTCGCAGGAATAACGGAGACCTGGTTGGGCCACGAGGGAGGTTTACCCCTCGTGGAAATGTGCCCACCAGGTTATCAAGCATTTCACCAGCCTCGGGCCCAGGGAAGGGGCGGTGGGGTAGCAGTGATTATTCGGGAAGACTTAGAGCCGAGGGAGTCCACTGTGCCGCAGACATCTGGGTGTGAGTCCCTTGTCGTGAGGTGGGGCCCAGGGAGACAGTTGGGCCTGCTGATAGTATACCTGGCTCCTCGCTATACATCAGCGGCCCTGCCTGAACTCCTCGAGCTGATCGCATCGGTGGCGGTTGAGACCCCCAAACTTTTAGTGATGGGGGATTTCAACCTGCCATCGGTGGGAGAAGCGTCCGAGGGGGTTTGGGAGTTCATGGCTTCCATGACAGCCATGGACCTGACTCAATTGATTCAGGGCCCGACACACGAGGGAGGCCACACGCTGGACCTTGTTTTTGTCTCTGGCCAGTGGATGAGTGATCTGGGAGTAGGGGATTTAACCATCACTCCCCTGTCATGGTCAGATCACTCACTTCTCCGACTTGACTTCCCTGGTGCTACCCCCCGCTGCGGGGAGGCGGAGCCGGAAGATATTAGATGGTTCCGCCCCAAGCGCCTGATGGAACCAGATAAGTTCCAGATGGAGCTTGGGCCACCTCCTGTAGACCTGACCCGCCACCGGGTAGAGGACCTGGTGATCGCATGGGATAATGCGACTACCGGGGCCTTAGACCGAGTGGCGCCTTTGCGGCCTCTCCTGCGGCAACAAACCACCCTGGCCCCTTGGTTTACCGAGGAGCTAAGGGTGATGAAACGCCGCAAGAGACGCCTAGAGAGTCATTGGAGATCCTCCCGTTCCGAATTTGACCGAGCACAGGTACGAACCCATTTAAGGACGTACATTGTGGCATTGAGAGCAGCCAAACGTCAATATTGTGCCGCTCTCATTGCATCCGCAGAGAACCGCCCTGCCGCCCTGTTTCGGGTGACCCGCTCCCTTCTGTTTCAGAGGCCGCGGGAAGCCCCTTTACAGGGCAGGGCAGAGGAATTTGGGAAATATCTGCAGGATAAAATCGCTCAAATCCGGAAGGAATGGGTCCCTTTCAGTGGTCTAGTGGAGACGTCCGAGGCGAGTCTTGAGAGACCACTCTGGGAGGAGTTTGACTTGGTTGCCATCGAGGATTTGGACAGATTGCGTGGACGGCTGTGACCTACCACATGTTTGCTGGACCCGTGCCCCTCCTGGCTTGTACTGGCATCCTGGGAGCTTACACGTGACTGGCTCCTGGGCCTAGTGAATGCTTCGTTGGGCGAGGGGTCTCTTCCGGCTGCCTTGAAAGAGGCGGTGGTGAGACCCTTACTCAAGAAGCCTTCCCTGGACCCAATGGAGCTAGCCAATTATCGTCCTGTCTCCAACCTTCCCTTTTTAGCGAAGGTTGTAGAGAGTGTGATAGCTTATCAGTTTCCACGACACCTGGAGGAAAATGATTATCTAGACCCGCGCCAGTCCAGCTTCCAACCCGGACACAGCACGGAGACGGCCTTGGTTGCGTTGGTTGATGATCTCTGGAGGGCCAGAGATAGGGGTTGTTCCTCTATCCTGGTCCTATTAGACCTCTCGGCGGCTTTTGATACCATCGACCATGGTATCCTGTTGCACCGACTGGAGGGGTTGGGGGTTCGGGGCACCGTTTTGCGGTGGTTCAGCTCCTACCTCTCCGGCCGGATGTAACGTGTGTTGGCAGGGGAGCAGAGGTCGACCCTAAGCCCCCTCACTTGTGGGGTGACACAGGGGTCGGTCCTCTCGCCACTCCTGTTCAACACATACATGAAGCAGCTGGGCGAGATCATTCATGGTTTCGGGGTGGGATATCATCTGTACGCTGATGATACCCAGCTGTACATTTCCACCCCGAACCACCCCAACGAGGCCGTCGAAGTGATGTCCCGGTGCTTGGAAGCCATACGGGTCTGGATGGATGGCAACCGACTCAAACTCAACCCCTCCAAGACGGAGTGGCTGTGGGTTCCGGCCCCCCGGTTCAACCAGTTGTTTCCATCTCTGGCCATTGGGGGCGTACAGCTGGCCCCCATGGAGCGGGCGCACAATTTGGGCGTCCTCCTGGATGCCCAGCTGTCCATGGATGACCATGTGACAGCCGTGGCAAGGGGGGCGTTCCACCAGGTTCGCCTGGTGCACCAATTGCGCCCCCTATTGGACCGGGATGCCTTATGCACAGTCACTCATGCGCTGGTGACGTCTCGCCTGGACTACTGCAATGCTCTCTACATGGGGCTTCCCTTGAGATGCACTCGGAGACTGCAGTTGGTCCAGAATGCGGCCGCGCGGGTGATTATGGGGAGTACTAGGTACTCCCATGTAACACCTCTCCTGTGCGAGCTGCACTGGCTTCCTGTGGTCTATCGGGTGCGTTTCAAGGTTCTGATAACGATCTTTAAAGCGCTCCATGGCACAGGACCTAGTTATCTGCGGGATCGCATCCTGCCCCATACATCCCTATGACCAATTCGCTCGCACAGAGAGGGACTTCTCCAGGTGCCGTCCACCAAACAGTGTCGGGGGGCGACGCCTAGGAGCAGAGCCTTCTCTGTGGCGGGCCCAGCCCTGTGGAATGACCTCCCCCCTGATATCAGGATTACCTCTGATCTCCGCTCCTTCCATCTAAAGCTCAAGACCCACCTCTTCCAATTAGCTGGCCTGGCTCAACCATAGTTTTATCCTATTGCTCCTGACGGGTTTTTTAAATTTTGTAATTTTAACTGAGGGTGTTTTAAATAGTTATTTTAATTCTATTTTATATATATTTTATGAGTGTTACCTCCTCCATGTACATGTACGTGTATGTGTTTATTTGTATTTGTATATGTATTGTATATATATGTATATTGTATGTGTTTTATTGTACGCCACCCCGAGTCCTTTTGGAGAGGGTGCGGCTAACAAATTAAATTTCATTCAATTTCAATTTCATTCTGCTGGGTTGCGTCATTGTAGCAGGAAGGATATTTCTGAGAGGGATGAGTGAAGAATACTAGGGTTATATTCCAGGAGTATGTATACTACAAGTAGTCCTGAACTTACAACCATTAGTTTAACAACTTGTTTTGAGGGGCCAAAAAGAGTGATTTATGACTGTCTTTGCATTTATAACTATTGCTGCATCCCCATGGTCACATGATCAAAATCCGGGCTTTTGGCAACTGGCATGTATTTGTGACAGTTGCAGCATCCTGGGGCCACGTGATTGCCATTAGTGATCTTCCCAGTAGGCCTCTGACCAACAAAGCAAATGGGGGTAGTAAGTTCACTTAACAACCATACAATTTGTTTAACTGCAGTGAATTATTTAATGATAACAGTAAAAAAAGTCCACAAGTATGACTTGCTTAACGACTGCATCACATCTGGCCCCAATTGCTGTCATAAATTGTGGATTCCCAGTAAGTCACCCAAGGCATATAATGGGTTATCGTAGCTGCCTGGCTACAATCATTAAGCTCCTATATTGGGTGGCAATATGGAAAGGCGCTGGAAGCAGCTGATCACTTTAGTGACAATGGCTAAGGCATTTCATACTAATCTATGGTAAAGGAAATAATAAACCACTGCTGTATTTTACAAAGTAAACTCACGAGTAGACAGTGGAAAGTGACTGACAATATAAACCCTGATAATAAACCTTTTAGGTTGGATTAAACTCAACATACTACTAAGGAAAAGTTCAGGATCTTTCAGAGAACAGTTAATATTTATGACACAACTAGATTAAAAATGCAGGGATGTCTAGTTGCTGATCTTGCCAGGCAGGAAAGTAAAATCTGCCAGCGAATCTGCAATAGAACCCAGATCATACCAACCCCAAGAAAGAAAGTTTAGCACAGAATGGAAATTATAATACCATATCCATAATTTCACATGCTAGTAAAATTAAACTTAGGATCAACAAAGGTAGGTTATCTGGAAGAGGAAATGCCAGAGGTTCAAGCTGGCTTTAGAGAAGATTGAGGAATAAGAAATGTTATTGCAATGTATGCTGGGTAATTGAGAAAATTGAAGAAAAGAGTTTATGTGAGCTTCTATAGAATACAGAAAGCTCACTGACTGTGTTGACCATGAGAAGAATGTCCTCCAGAAATTTGGAACAACAGAGCATCTTATCTCCTTACATGAAACTTATACATGGGACATAAATCAGTAGTCCAGAGGGAACATAGTGGAACAGATTGGTGCCAGGTCAGTGAATGATTCAGATAAGACATACCCCCTCTTATTTATTAAAGGGTTAGGGCCGTGATAGCAAACCTATGGCACGCATGCCCAAAGTGGCATGCCGAGCCATCTGTCTGACACGCATGGCATCGCCCGTTCCTCTTCCTGGTTTCTGGCGCATATGCATGCATGACATTAAGCTGGCCTTCACATGTGTGGCAGTGCCTAAAACTGGAAGAGCTGGACTTCTGATTTATGGTGTGATCATGCACGCTGGCCAGCTGATCGTCACGTGTGCATGCATGACAGAAAGCAGAAGATCAGCTGGCCGGTGTGCATTGGAAACCGGTGCACACATGCCCCCAGGCAACTCCTCTTCTGGGTTGTAGCCGCGACGAGCACACGTAATGAGCCCCCATTCTCTATCCCTTTTTGGCAATCACTGCCTAAAAGGTTTGCCATCACTGGGTTAGGTATATGCTGAATATATAGGGAAGGGAATGAACTGAAAGAATCTGCAGTTTTACAGCTCATACACCAATTCCCAGAGTGAAACTCCATTTCTTCAACAGCATTTACCCCTGTCCATATGATCACTAGATAGCAGCCAAGCGATACAACTCTTTGCTATTACCAGTAGCTTATAGGGGAAGCAATCAACTAATTAACCCATCGTCTTAAGGATATTATTTTTTAAAAGTTTCAATGGGTCAACAATATAATAGGGGAAAAAAAGAAATGAAAAAATATTTGCAATTCCTCTAATTGGCATGTTCTTCTTTGTCCATTTTTCAGTGATGAGCAAAGCGGGAGTTTTGTAATGTTTGGTGGCATTGACTCCTCCTACTATACTGGAAGTCTCAACTGGGTGCCCCTTTCTGCTGAACTCTATTGGCAGATCACTTTGGACAGGTAATCCAACTTCTACACCTTCAGCTTTCGCATCCCTGCTTCACAAAGATGCAGTCAAAAACCAAATGCAAAATAATGGCAAAAGAAGATACCCATCAGTTCTACAAAGCAGGCCAGATTAGGAAACAGACACTTTAACAATTATAGGAATGTAGTTTAGTATTGTGGTATAATAATAGACTCTTGAGAACTTGCCAGAGTTTCCATTTGCTCCCTCTTATAGGAAAAAGAAAGTCAAGGTGGATTATTTTGAATGTTTCTCATTCTTCTTCCTTTCCCACGGCCCAAGTTGTTTTATCATTTGAAAAGACCTGCAGGCAAAAAGTTATGGCACTTTTCTTTCTCTCATCTTTACCTGAATATTTCTTTTCAGCATCAGCATCAATGGTCAAGTCATTGCTTGTTCCGGTGGCTGCCAAGCTATTGTTGACACTGGTACCTCCCTCCTGGCAGGTCCCCCCAATGGCATTGCTAACATTCAGAATTCCATTGGTGCTAGCCAATATTCCAATGGTCAGGTAAGCTTGATAATAATAATATACAACTATAATTAATATACATAAATACATAATCATTACTAGTAATAGAAAATTGCTGGGAACATAGTGTTGAGAAAGTAGTAAAAAGTGAGCAGGTTAAAATGTCAAATTTCCAAATACAAACTGATAAACCTTGCCTCACAAAACACCAGATTTAACTATTGTTGAAAAGAAGAAAGCATGGATAATTCATGCAGTAGTACCAGGGGATAGTAGAAGACAAAGAAGATCTGAAAATCAGAATTGAAAGGTTATAGCATAAAGCAGTGTGTGGTGGTTCCAGTGGTGATCAGTACCATGGGTACTAAACCAAAAAAACCTTGGATGACATTTAGAAAATGTGTCCATCTGGCAACTGCAAAAGGCCACACTACTTAGATCCACCTATATGCTATACTGATACATTATGGCATCCTAGATTCTTGAGAACTCAATGCATATGAAGGCCAATACTAGCTAAAATATGATAATTCTTCTTAAAAGTTGAGATAGGAAGACGGACCAAGCGCATTGTGCTAGGAGATCTTTAGAGATCTATGGTTCAATGACTTTGTGAATCTTAATAAGTTTTTCAGATAATTTTTATGGTTTTTTTGCTATTGTTATGAACAATCCATTTTCTCCCTCTATTCCAATTCTTATGCAAGATTCTTGGTTTGCCCTAGCTTCCTAAAGTGATTTAGATAGGGAAATGCCTTTTTCAGCCCTAATTAATCAGCAGACTCATATCATTGCCATGCGGAATAGAGTGGCGCATTATGGAAGGCAGTGCTGGTCAGATCAATGATTGCAAAGACCATTACACCAGATGGTGTATCCTCCACCAAGCCCCTCACTTCCAAGTGCCTTTGATTCCTCTACTAGACCAAGATTATGGATAAAAATGAAAGAAAGGGGAAGCCCACAAAGATACAAATTGGCTATTACTAGCCAGACTTCATTCTTCCCCTCTGGACATTTTTCTACTGACATGTGGTATGCCTTCCACACTGCAAACAGCTATCGCTTGGAATATAATCCTGATCTCAAGTCATCATTGTTGATTCTTGTTTCAGGAAGCATCATTCTAATGCAAGACTGAGCAATTAATTTTCTCAAGGGGCTACATGAGAAACTGAGACTATATTCTGGAAGGCTGAACCAGTAGGGCTGTGAAGGTGTATAGGCATGCATATGTGCATATAAATTGGAAAAAAATGGCAGTCACTTTCAAAATGAAAGCAATCCACATGGGACAGATAGAGAAGGCCGAAGAGTCAGAGGTGACTTTTGCCCCAAGAGGGGGGGGGGTGCCCAGGTTTGTTCTAATGCATTTTTTCCTGGACAATTTCTAGTCCATAACACCCAGCTTTTTTTTTCCTTTCTCAAATGTTATGGGGCTACAAATATATGTTTTCTGTTCATCCTACTTCATATCAGGTCAACTGCAATGCTATCAATGAATTGGCAGACATTGTCTTCACCATCAATGGCATTGAATACCCTGTGCCCGCCAGTGCCTACATTCGCCAGGTAAGATCTGTGGTTTATCCAAAAAATCATCTCAAATAATTTAGGTCATACTCACACAATAAACCTCTAGAGAAAAAGAAACCGGACCTGAAAGAATTATAGCAAGACAATCTCAGTCACTTATATTCAAGTGGGAGACATTTTCCAACATTTGAAATGTTTTTGATAATTTTTAGCATAGCAGTATTTTCATTATGCATTAAGAATTGAACTCTGCAACTCTGAATATGAAATTCAACACATTTAGTGATAAGATTATTCTCATGTAGATCATATTCATTTCTAGTAAATGTCATTTCTCTATAGTAGACCATCCTTAATATGTTAGACTTCAATTCTCAGTATTTAGGCTATTTGGGGGGATTATCAGTTTAGAAATCCAACACATTTAAAGAGAACCAGAATGAGGAAAACTATAGAGATTATTTTAAAGAACGAGTATTGTATCAGTTTATCATTTTGGACTCAAGAATAACCACTGTGTTTAGTCACAAATATTGCAATATAAACTTAATGTTCATAGTGTGGAAGATACACATAAAGTGATTCTTTCCTTATGGCATTATTATTTCATTATGCCATAATCCAAATTGTTGGATTGTACAAATGTTCTAGGAAAACACGGTTAAAGAGCAAGCCCTGTTAAACATGTATGATTCACTGTTATATATTATCCATGGGGCTCTTCAGAAAGTTTCATACAGGGTCCAAACATGATTCTCAGCATCCTGGTCTTTCTCTTGCATATAAACTAAGATACAATCATATTCTAGCTACAGTTACTTTGCTCCATGGCATTGCCTTCATTTTCTCTCCAGCCCATATTTTAGTCAGTGTTACGGTAGCTGTATTAGAATGAACATAGCATTTCCCCTTACTCCAACATAACCCAACAGCAGGCTTAAGGTATGCAAAATCTGTAAGGGTTTGTCACCCATCACCTTGGAGTGAAATCAGATGACTCCAGATTTAAACAAGAGGCAAGTTAGAGGTAGACAATGGAGATTTGAAGGTTTTCTGCTACTTCAACATGGATAAGGAACACTCAACAGGAGGAGGAGGGGAATGTCAGCTTCCTGATGTTTTGCAAAGGCCCTTAGTTATACCATTCAAATTCATCATATATTTGAACTTCTCTTTCAGCTCCAAGGTTATTGCACTAGTGGCTTCCAGGATATGCCCTTCCAGTCAGATCTTTGGATCCTTGGTGATATCTTCATTCGTCAATACTATTGTGTCTTCGACCGAGCAAACAACCAGATTGGCCTGGCTCCTGTGGCACAGTAATAGCAACATCTTATTAGTCATATTATAGCCTAAGGATAGTCTTGACTCTTTGGAATTAAATTTGGTAATTATGCTCCTAATCCCCACGCTTCAGTATCAGCAACAATAAATAAATATAAAAATAAATGGCTTTGTATTCACTGCACACTGACTGCAGGTCAACTAACAAACTGAAGTTAATTCGTTCCAAGAGAAATTTCCCAAGTGAATACATACAACCAAGGGGGACCCACCAACTTTCTGGATAATGGATATCACTGTCAAACTACTCTTAATTTTAGGAAACTTTCTCCAGTATTCAATAAACATTTAACATTCCTCCATTTAGCAAAGAAGAAGTCAATCAACATACTTTCCAAAGCTTATATTTGTCTATATACAAAACAAGCCTTTTAAAAATGAACTGTATCAAATTCAGTTATTAAAAAAATCTAGTTTGAGAATATTCAGATTAAATTTATTTTCCATAATTTTTATTATAATATATATTTTAGTTTTTAAAACTAACCATTTTGTTTAAATGAAATGTTGACAGCACTGTAATACCAATTTTTATATCAATATATGTAAAACACAATATAGGCATTTATTTTGACATGACAACATACCAAGGTAAATTCACCTAGAAATGCCCTCTAATTCCTGGCCAAATGAATACATGTGTGAAGTGACAATCTCAAAGGGGCTTTACCATATCTACCAATAAAACTTTGCATGCAGATTGGTCATATTGTCCAATAGATGGCATCAACTGATGTGCCCTAAGCTGCCCTAATTAGGAAATATTGGCAAGAATGGCTATGAATCACCCTAACCCTAACCAGACAAGGTCACTCTAAGCCATAAACTGTTGTTAGTTGAAGGTATAGAGATATGAGGCCTTACAGGTCTTTATTTCCCCCCCTTCCACAAATGTAGTTCCATGAAAGTAAATTAAAATCTGGACCATTGAATTTTTAGACTCCTCGTTTTTTCAAGATTCCTTGGGGGAAATAAACTTTAACCCAGCATAAAGTCATTACAAGCCCTCTGAGGTAGGGTGGTTTTGACAGACCATAAAACTGAAACAGTTTGAGTACCTTAGCCAAGTCAGTAAGAATGCCTGTGTATAATGTATCAAACACTTCAGACTCCTATACTGGCTTCTTAATATGTGTATTTGTCTGTCCAGCTACTACTGTTTTGCACTTTCTGAGTTTTCACCTGAAAAAATTCTGAGTACATGATTAAGGCTTAGAAGCTAACAAAGCTAGAAATGAGGATATATTGGCTCTATCGGCCTCACAGAAGTTGACCAAGCCAGCCAGCCATGGAAGAACTGTGGATATACTTCAAATCACTTTTAAAATTGCCACTGGATGTGTCCAAAGTTATATTTCATGTGGCTGTGCTGCCTTTGGATTCAAAGGAAAAAGGGTGCCCTGGAACAAATGCCTTTTTCCAATAACACTATTATAGCTGCAAAGCACGCTCATGTGATACAGGGAAAAATTGCTGCTGCTTTATGGAGCCATAGGCAGCTGACATGTTCCTGCTTTTGTGCTGTCTGTAGTTCCTTTGTGGCTTTGAAAGAGACTCACTGCACTGCTCTAGTAGAGTACGTCATCCTGCACATTTACATCAGACTCAAGCCTACTGAGGAACAATGATGCTAGCTATTAAGTTTTAGGAAGCGCAAAAGTTACATAAATAATTTCTCAATGAAGACTTATTGAACATCTCAGAAAATTAGAATTCCCAGAGATCAAAATGGAGGAAAACAACGGCAGTCTTTCTAATTTCAATTATGAAAAGTTGATATGCCCTTACAAGACACCCCTTTGAGGTAGGTGACAAAATTCAGTCATGCTGCATATTTTATGAATGGGCTGCGCATGACTTTCAAAGCCTTTCAAGAACTGAATATTCCTGAAGACTTTAGTGGCTGGCAAATTTCACCCAAGATATGTTAAAAAAAATTCTCATCAGCTTAGCTTGGAAACATACTTTTAACTGTGACATAGAAAAATACATTTATCTTTAGGTATGATGCTATGATTTTAGTGTTCATAAAATATATTTCAACATATTATAATCTGAATTGCAGAATTCTATATACACCAGAACAAGAAAGTGGAAGTTTTCCACTATTAAAATCAGTGTTCTACATACCAGTATGCAGTACATTGTCTGTAAAGCAATGTTTAGTTCATTTCTAACTTCATGGAAAGCTAGCCACATTTCTTCAATATATATAATCAGTCCTGAAATGTCCATATAAGACAGCAAGCAGCAACAGAATGTCTATATTAGACATAGTGTGAAGAAAATGTATTACATGACTCCTGGCACAAATTATTGCTTCCTTTGCTGGCTTTAAACCAGCTATACAACATGCAAGACAAGAGGTTGAATTAGCCTGTGATTCTTCTACTTGTCATGCTTTCGTTCTGAAATCTTTATGCTTTACCAGGATGTTTGTACTGATATTGCAAATAAAAGGCATTAAACTACTATCTTCTAGGTCCAATGGAGCATTAGTTAAGTAAGAACCTCAATACAATCAAGAGCTGAAGTGATATCCCCAATAAGAGGATCTGCTTTCTAAGAAAGCAGAAATTATAATGGAGATTATTTCCATGAATACATAGTGAGAAATCCTGCAAACAGCACCCACATAGGCAGATGCTCTTGTTTTTATGAGATTAAAGTGGTTATGTTCCTCTTATTCATAATAATTATGTTCCTCTTATTCTCCAATCTATGGAGATATGTCAGTGAGGCTATTATCATCAGTAGAGTTTAATTTAGAACTGTTCCCCGCATTTTGCTGGCCCAAAGAAAAATATGTGAAGTGGGTTGGGCTGCTAGGAAGCTCTTGAAGAGAATCTAGATTAGAGCTGGCCGAAGAAGAAAATGTTTCAGCCAGAGGTTGCAAAGGAAGGTTGTGGGTGTTTGAACCCTGAAATAAGGCAGTTATGGAGTTTTTGAGGTTAGCTGGAGTGGATGGATTGGAAATATGAGCTGTAGGGGGAGATATAGAAGGAGTGGTTCTGCTTGTTCTTGAATAAAGAGAGGACAGACTGGAATGAGTCATGGAGGACCCAGTTGATTTCCTAGGAGGATCCCCAAAGCTCTCTGGATTATTTAGAAGTGATACAGTGGACTCTGGCTTTATTTGAGGAATCGCAGAGTGGCCTAGCCAAGAAGGAGGGATGATACTTGATGGTTCATTGAGATGCAACCTAGTGGCCTCTCCTGGTCTGCTTTGGTGGAGTCCAACATTTCCTAGTGCAATTGGGTTCGTAAGTACAGTCTCCTGATCATTTGCATTACTTGCTTCAAGAGGATCATCTGGAGTAAGTGAGGCAATGTTAGGGGTAGAGCTGTCAGACATCAGAGCCATGGGACCTCTTTGAAGAGTTTGCAAGGGTCTCTCTGCTGCTCCATCTTCCAAGACAGGGTTGGCAAGTCTATTCTCCAGGGAAGCCAAATCATCTGACGTGGAAAAAAGCAAATTAGATTGAATATTAATTGATCTGAAGCATTGTGGCAGGTGTATTACTTATTACCTGTATTCTAGACTGTACAAATCTCAATCCATAGTGAACTTAGCTGTGCATGAGCATATACAAACATGTGCAAATACTGCCCCTTCCTGCTGGATCACAAAAGAGAACGCAATCACTTATGAACAAAGGACTTTTTCATACAGCTTGAACCGAGCATGACTGGGGGACCTAGAAAGTACATTGTAACACATTCTGCAGCTTTGAGTATGTTAAGAAACCTATAGAATAGAATAGAATAGAATAGAATAGAATAGAATAGAACTTTGTCACTTCAAATGCACACTAATCAGCTACATTAAAATAAAATTCCATTGCTTTCAGCTTTCAAAAGCAACCATTATGCATATAGCCACATACACACACACATATATAAAACACAGGGAAACACCGCAGTGTAGTTTGGATGTATACATATACAAATAAAAAGAATCCTGTGAGTTTACAAGACGGATGGTATAAGGAACAAAGCTGTTACAGAAGCTAGTAGTCCTGCTATAGATAGAGCAGCAGAATTAATAGAAGAACATGGAAGGCAGACTTTTTCAGAATTTGTTCATCAGAATCCACCACAGGCTCTCAAATATCCTATAATTGCAAATACAATGTCTCCTCTGTTCTGACCTCCATGACCATCCCAGACAATTGTGTTTTGCATGACAAACTTAATGCAGCTTCTGTAAACAGTTCTATGCATAGAATATTTTTATATTTCCTTAAAAGAGGTAGTATAATTTCACACACTTTCTTCTGCTCCCAAATTGTTGCATCCTTCTTGTAGATCTGAGAGGATGGAACAAAGAGCAATAGATTCTTCAGACAGATGTGACAAAAAATACTTACCCATAACTTCATTATTTTGGCAGTCCAGGCAGCAATGAGTCAGAGGACCAAAGGACTCTGGACAAGCTTTTGGACAAGTCTTCCTCTCACAGCTCACCTCCCCAAGCTGAAGGGAGAGAAAATAAAAGAAGTGTTCAAACCCAGCAAGAAATCACTGATTGCAGCAGGTAAATCCATTGCCTTCTGTCCTATAATATTTTTCTAGTATTTCTATTATTGCATGCCATAGTTGGGAGCTTGAATACTGTTTGCTCTCTTTGTGGTACATGACTGTGAATTCTGGGTCATCAAAAAGGCTGAACAAAGAAGAAATTATGCTCTTGAGATATCATGCTCAATATCATGGATTGTAATACTGGGAAAAGTAATACCAAACTGATCGCTGGAAGCACTAATAATGAAGCTGTTTTGTGTTGTGGGAAGACTTACAATTATATTGTTCAAAGACAGGATCTCTGTTGTTTTTAGGACAGAAGCAGATAGGGTTGTTGCTTAGTGGGATTTCTACTGCTACTGATCACATTTGTTTTGTTCTTTTTCTTTGGGCCTACTATAGGTTCATTCAATTATTTGCTGTGTTTACTATGAATAAATGTTTGTTTAGAGACTGCAGTTTCTGCTACCTACCCTGTAGACTATTCAGTAGAAATTAAAGCAATTGTATTGGATACATAATGGAAAAGCAAAAGTTATGAGAGGAAATACACACACAGCTAGAAAAATCAGAGGTAATCAAGAAAGAGGCTGACAGGAGACATGGTAACTGGTGGAAGATGTAGGAGTTTATGAGAACTCAAAGAAGAAATGATTGACATATAATACTGTCAGTGGAGTCTGACAGATTATCAACCACATCTTAGCTGAGGTCTATTTAAGATTTCAAAGGAAACAACAGAGGTAAAGGAATGAAGTCTCTCTTCTCCAAAACCTTGACATCTCACCTGGCAGGTACAATAATCACAGGGTTCATCTTCAGGAACAAAGTTGTGTCCATTGATTACTTTTCTTCCCCTGTAATTGCAGTCTACAGAAAAAGAATGCATAAGATATTCAGATCCCACAGTGAACATACTATCTACAGACCTGTTTTAAATAAATTGCACTGGATGAAAAGGTGAAACCCACAAATTATGCAACACTCTTCATCAGTACACAGAAAACAAAACTTGTGATATAGTTTTGTAAAAGAACAACACACTAAAAAAAAAAAGAATTGCAGTACTTTGCTCACTTTTTAAAAATATTTTTTTCCTCAAACATTGGCTTGCTTACTTCTGGACTGGCCAAAAATTTCAATTCCTGTGCCATTCCAACAAAAATTGGTTTAAAAGCATTATTCTGGCTTTTTAGTGCCTTTTACTAGTAAAAAAGAAGGGACATTTCTATTAAATTTTCTCCTGCAACTTATGTACATTGGGGAGAAGCCGGATGCCACAATGCTAAAATAAGGTCATTTATTTTCTCCATCATGTTTCTTTATTTTCATCTTAGTAGCAAAATAACTATAGTCAATAATTGGGTTTCAAATGCAAACCAAGACACAAATTCTCCTGAAAAGCAATAGCAAAAAGCGCAATTAGTAGTATATATATTACATTTGGAATAGTCTTTTAGAAAAGCCACATTGCTGTGATGCTTACCATGACAAATTGGACAGCACTCGCCTTCTGGATGGAAAGGGTAGGTACAGGATACGACGCAGTCCACAGGAGAACAGGCTACAGAGCCCAGCTATAAGGTCCATGCACAGACATACATAGAGTTGTACATGTACACACACATGCAGACAAATATGCACATACACACACACAAATCTATATCAATGGCAAAGCAATATTATTATACTGCAATTTAAAATCTTCATCTCCTAACACATTTTTTTAGATTTTCTCCCCTCCCTTATTTCTATTTCTTTCCCTTCCCCTCCTCCCAATAGCTCCTTAGTAATAGTTGTAGTCAGGGGTATACTTTTTGTAGTATTACAAAATAATGTTACACAAAAATATCAAGAAGATTTGTTTCAAGAGTCAGGAAAATTCAAGAGAGTTGTGTTTAAGTATAGGAGAAAAGTGCAAATGGAACATTATGAGCAATTTTCAAATTATTCCTTCTTGGGTTGACTCAAGTCCTATTATTTCAGTAAGAAATATCAGGGGGTTAATTCTTCCTTTTTTAGTCTTATTCAGTTTTGAATGTCCCTGCTCTCTTGGGATACCCTGGGATGTTATTCAGAGGTGGGCTGCACTTGCGTTCAGAAGCGGTTTGCTGGTTGTGAGTGAGCACACGCTCCTTTGGGAGTTCAAAGCTTCAAAGAAGCAGGTAATCAACTCAGGCAGCTCTGGTGAGTAAAGCAGGGGTGGGGCGAAACTCAGTTGGCCAGCGAGAGCAGAGGAAATGAGCCAGAAAGTTAGTTATAAATGGATAGCTTAGCACAAATGCGGGTGGGCAGATCCTGCCAATGATCAAAGCTAAGGGTTCACCCAAACCCGCATGACCACGCAGCAGCCCACCACTGACGTTATTACATGAAATCATGCAAAACCCCATGCATAAATGCATGACATAATTTACATTTCCATCTCTCTGAAAGGTTATGGGAGAGTGGAGTAGATATGCTATTCTGATTCCTTCTTGGGAAGTGGACTCTTAACCAAAGAATGTGATGGACTGTTTGTTTGTTTGTTTAGAAAATGTATGTAAACATCTACTCGCTCACGACTCTTGCTTGCTCAGAATTACCAGGGTTTCACATTTTTTCAGCCTGGGGTAAGAGAAGTAGAGGACTCACCAAACAAATGCAACTTAGACATGGGTCCAAGACAGAGGGGAAGGTTTGATTGTTATAGAAGATCTTCCCTGCATAGGTACAACCTTTTGTTGTGAAAGAGAAAAAATATTTACTTGGTCAGCTTGAACCAGGTGGCCTATATAAAAGATTTCAAGAAAGCATAAGACAGGTAGACATCATATGGATGATGCTTGTTTGGGATAGGGGAACAAAATAATTGCCTTTTGATGAAAATCTTAGGAAATGTTTATTTGAAAGTACTCAAGTGTAACATAGACAGTAAACTGCTGCTGTTAAGTATTTATTGAAAAAAATCTACTACAAAAAGCAATAGTTTTAGAAATTATTTGCTCGGCTTACGATGCCTTTGCCTATACATACTGTCTTCTCATAATGAGTACCAGGATACATTTTTAATGTATTTTTTTATTTTTATTTTTTTAAAAACAGGAATGTTCATTTGAGATAGGTTTCTCACATTTATACATGAACAGAACAATATTCTGTCTACTTTAAAAGTAAAAGGCAGAGGCAAGAGGCAGAACTAAACAGTATGTCCGCTGTCTGCATTTTCTGTACAATTTTGATATAAAATCTTTAAAATTATGTATGCATTGGTTTTCAAAACAGCTGTATTCATGTTCCTTACAATGCGGATGGTCAAAGGAAATATTTGGTTTCCCTGAGAAGAAAACAGCTTTCTGAAAAGATTTTACCTGCTGAGCAATCTGGACAGCACTGTCCAGGGATTCGGATTGGATGAGGACACATCTCCAAGCAATCTGTCCTCTTACAGCTCACTGAACCATCTGCCTGTAACAGAAAAGAATTTCACAGAAAGCCACAGCACAAATTGCTGGTCTGTTGTAGGCAGACAGACCCTCCATTGCCTCCATCCCTTCTATTAGGTTCTAGAGGTCTTCTGATATTTTACCCCCCAATGGTGAATGTTAGATGGTATCATCTTGGGAGAGTTGATTACAACCCTAGCGTTCATATCCTAGACTAGAGCCTCACTGGAGTTCTGCCTGCACTCTGCAATCAGAATTAGCCCAGAGATGGCTAGTTTGAGGCATCAGTGTAATAACAGAGAAGGTGTTATCCAGTGGTGGGATTCAAATAATTTAACAACTGGTTCTCTGCCCTAATGATTTCTTCCAACAACCAGTTCCCAAAGTGTTCAGAAAGTTAACAACCAGTAAGTGGTGAGAACTGGCTGAATTCCACCACTGCTTCTACCCAATAAAGCCTAGGGGAACATCATAGCAAATGAGCAGGTAGATCTGGAATGCTGGGGAAACTGAGAAATTACTACTGGACCAGGAGATTGCAAGCAGTGAAGAGACAAGGACAAGAAAGGAACTGCAAGAGTGTTGAGTGCGAATCTAATGACTTAAAATGTGAATATGCACCAATCTATCTGGCCAAAGATGCCAAAACCTATAGAGTACCAGTGCCACTCCTCCTTCTGAAAAATTCTAAAAATGTACAATTTTATATTGTCAGGAGGTTAAGCCATCATTCAATGCATAGAAAAGGTACCGTATTTTTCAGAGTATAAGACACACCTTTTTTCCTTAAAAAAGAGGTTGAAAATCTGGGTGCGTCTTATACATTAAATATAGCATTTTTTGCCTCCCGAAACCCCGCCCATTCACCAAAATGGCCGTGCATACCCTTATGGAGACTTTCAGAGAGCTCCTGGGGGCTGGGGAGGGCAGAAATGAGCAAAAACCAGGCAATTTTTTGCACACACACCCCAGCCCCCAGCAGCTCTATAAGTCTCCATAAGGCTATTCATGCAAATTTTTTTGACAAAAAAGAGGCCCGTTTTTGGCCCCCCACGCCCCCAGGAGCACTCTGCAAGCCCCCCCCTCCTCCAAAAAAGGCTATTCATGCCTTTAAAAAAAACAGGCTTGTTTTTGCGAAAAACGGGCCATTTTTGGGAGATTTGCAGAGAGCAAAAACTTTTTTTTTCCCTTTTGAAAAGCTCTTTAACTGATTGATGAGAATTACATTGATCAAGTGCTGTACCAGCAGAAACAAAGTATTAGGTGATGTAGATTGTCAGTGATTTCCTTCTCCAGCACATGGATAAATACCCCTGGAAACATCTACCTACCTTCCCTCTCTCTCTCTCTCTCTTTCTCTCCCTCTATCTACCTACCTACCTACCTACTCTCTCCCTACCTACTGTATTTCTCTCTCTCTCTATTTCTCTCTCTCTATCCCTCTATCTACCTACCTACATACACACACACACACTCTCTCTCCCTACCTACCTACTGTATTTCTCTCTTTCTATCTCTCTCTCTATCCCCCTACCTACCTACACACACACACACTCCCTACCTACCTAAAGTATTTTTCGCTCTCTCTCTCTATCCCTCTATCTACCTACCTACCAACTCTCTCTCTCTTTCCCTACCTATCTACTGTATTTCTCTCTCTCTCTCTATCCCTCTATCTACCTATCTACCTACCTACACTCTCTCTCCCTACCTATCTACTGTATTTCTCTCTCTCTCTATCCCTCTATCTACCTACCTACCTACCTACTCTCTCTCCCTACCAACCTACTGTATTTCTCTCTTTTTTTATTTCTCTCTCTATCCCTCTATCTACCTACCTATCTACACTCTCTCTCTCTCTTCCTTACCTACTGTATTTCTCTCTTTTTTTCTCTCTCTCTCTCTCTCTCTCCCTTTATCTACCTACCTATCTAACTCTCTCTCTCCCTACCTGTCTACTGGATTTCTCTCTATTTCTCTCCCTCTCTATCCCTCTATCTACCTACCTACCTACCTACTCTCTCTCCCTACCAACCTACTGTATTTCTCTCTTTTTTTATTTCTCTCTCTATCCCTCTATCTACCTACCTATCTGCACTCTCTCTCTCTCTTCCTTACCTACTGTATTTCTCTCTTTTTCTCTCTCTCTCTCTCTCTCCCTTTATCTACCTACCTATCTAACTCTCTCTCTCCCTACCTGTCTACTGGATTTCTCTCTATTTCTCTCCCTCTCTATCCCTCTATCTATCTACCTACTTTTAAAAAAATGATCTTCAAAACCTTGGTGCGTCTAAAGATTTGAAATATTTGATTGTAAATGTTTTAAAAGCAGCTAGAATTGTATTTGCAAAAAATTGGAAAAATGAGAAAATACCAACGCAGGAGGAAATTATCCAAAAAATAATGGAATGTGCAGAAATGAGTAAATTGACATTTGAAATTAGAGAAGAAGAAGATGAACAATTTTATAAGGTTTGGGATTTGTTTTATCAATGGTTAGATAAAAAATCATAGTAACGGAAAATAGTGAAGAATTTTTTATATTTTTAAGAATAATAGAATGATATATGCAATACTATAAGGGTTTAGCATTGTTAAACAGATTAGAATGATGTAATGGAATGATGTTATATGCATGAATTCAATATTTAGAATATTCTATTTAAAATTAAGGAATAATAATTATAGTTGAAGAATTAATATATAATAAGGTACTTATGTTTATCTATTGAACAATTTGTGATTTGATATATAATTATAAGTGGTGACCATGGAAAGGATGCACAAAATTTTGTAACCAAATGACACGCTATGTGAAATGGCAGAAGGTTGTCAACCGGTTCTCTGCCCTAATGATTTCTTCCAACAACCACTTTGCCAAACTGTTCAGAAAGTTAACAACCAGTTCTCCCGAAGTGGTGCGAACTGGCTGAATTCCACCACTGCTTCTACCCAATAAAGCCTAGGGGAACATCATAACAAATGAGCAGGTAGATCTGGAATGCTGGGGAAACTGAGAAATTACTACTGGACCAGGAGATTGCAAGCAGTGAAGAGACAAGGACAAGAAAGGAACTGCAAGAGTGTTGAGTGCGAATCTAATGACTTAAAATGTGAATATGCACCAATCTATCTGGCCAAAGATGCCAAAACCTATAGAGTACCAGTGCCACTCCTCCTTCTGAAAAATTCTAAAAATGTACAATTTTATATTGTCAGGAGGTTAAGCCATCATTCAATGCATAGAAAAGGTACCGTATTTTTCAGAGTATAAGACACACCTTTTTTCCTCAAAAAAGAGGTTGAAAATCTGGGTGCGTCTTATACATTAAATATAGCATTTTTTGCCTCCTGAAGCCCCGCCCCTTCACCAAAATGGCCGTGCATACCCTTATGGAGACTTTCAGAGAGCTCTTGGGGGCTGGGGAGGGCAGAAATGAGCAAAAAACGGGCGGGTTTTTTGCACACACAGACCCAGCCCTCAGTAGCACTCTATAAGCCTCCATAAGGCTATGCATGCAATTTTTTTTGACAAAAAACAAAAAAGAGCAATAGACTAATGCTTTTTTTAAAAAGGTGGGTTAATCCTAGACCAGTGCTATGTGAGTGGTCTTTGGTGCTCTCTGAGCTTGCTTGTTTTCTTGCAGATATTTCGTTAGCACTGATGATGTTACCTAGTTTGGGTAATGAAATATCTGCAAGAAAAGAAAGCATGCTCAGAGAGCACCAAGGACCCCACATGTCGCCTAAGCTACAAATATTTTCCTTTATTAGTACCAGGGCTATGCAGAAGATCAATTTCAGCCAGGAAGCAATGGACTCTGGGAGCTGTGAATTCCTGGTTCTGTCAATAGTGTATGGTAATTGTTTTTCCCCACTGACAGGAGCACTTGGTGTGAGGAGAAATTAAGCCAAGTGGTTTCCTTTCACTTTCCTTAACTTGTACAGCAGTAAAATGGCAGCCTCATTATTGAAGCAGACTATGGATTGTCAAAGAAGGCAACACAATATACACCAGCATACTTTTTTGCCCAACCAAGATACTGGAGGACTGCATTTAATATAATTATCTGACTCTGCCAATGTGTCCTAGAATGCACAGGCAAACACAACTGGAGTTTGAGCAACATTCCTTAAAGTATCCACCTGAGTCTTCGCAGAGGAATGTTAAGAGCTACTATAGCAAAGACAGCATAAAAATCTGATGATGATGATGATAATAATAGTAAAATATCATGCGATAGAAGACTGGAAGGTTAAAACTAAGTGAAATAGAGCAGGTTATCATTCACCTGGCAGATGCATAACTCACAGGGATCACCCGGCGACCAGAGTTGTCCCACTGGAAATTCAATTCCATTGTCATCGATAAAGCAACCTGGTCCAGAAAAGAGAAACGATGAAAAGAAACATCCCAGAAAAGATAAAAGGCTCTCTATTACCAGCATGCTTGCTAGGAGAAAAATTATCAGCAATTTACATCAAAATGTCCATCTTGTAAAAGAGAATCAAGACCTGCATGGATGGGTAGTTTGATACTTGGTTTGATGTATTATCTGGGTCCTAAACCACGAAGAAAGTAATGCAGTGTAAAAAAAATTGCTAGAACTCCTAGAGAGGCTTCTAGGGATTATGATCCAATGTTTTTCTACTTGCCTTCTTTTATACTGGCTCTGGTTGAGCCAGAGCTATAAAGGAATCTTCCTGAGGCAGGGCCACTTCTGAATGACTGATTCCAAAGAATGCTTTCCTTAGGAGATCAGAAGCCAAGATTATATGGTCTACTAATTTTATTTTGACTTTATATTTGCAAATGCATTGATGCTTGTTTGCTGTGTGTATCTTATCATTTTGGGCAGGTATTGAATGCATGGGTGTGGATGTTGGTGATGCTACTCTGTCCTTAAGGGAGGAGAAAGAGAATAGGATGCTCTTGTTAAAGCAATTTTGGACCATATGGAGTAGGGATAAAGTTTGCATTGTGAAAACTAACCAGATAAAGAAAAAGTATACTAGATGTTTGAAAATTATTCTGTGTTTTAATCCCCTTTCATCTAGAGAAAAACTGTCAGGTCAGTCTGCCTTCTGGTTTATGGACTACTTTTTAAAATTTAATATATCTTACAAAAAAGCTTAAAAATTAAAAATGTAAATTAAAGGAAACTAAGAAGGACAAATATGTATTTTATATATTACATTTATCAGTAATTACCATATTTTTCGCCCTATAAGACGCTCCGGAATATAAGACACACCCAATTTTAAAGGAGGAAAATCTAGGAAAAAAAGATTTTGGGGCTCAATTGCCACTCAATTTTGGGCTCAATTGTGGTCATAAGTTTTCTTTCTTTGTTTGTTTCTTTCATCTCTCTCTCCCACTTTCTTTTTTTTTTCTTTTCTTTTTTCATTTTTTCTGCCTTTCTTTCTCTTTCTCTCTCTTTCTGTTTCTCTGTGTGTCTGTCTGTCTGTCTCTCTCTCTGTGTGTAGCTCTTTGTCTCTCTCTCCCTCCCCCCCTCTCTGTCTCTCTCTGTCATTCTTTCTGTGTGTCTGTCTGTCTCTGTATCTCTGTCTCTCTCTCTCCTCCCTCCTCCATCTGTCACTCTGTATGTGTGTGTCTGTCTGTCTCTCACTCTCCCTCCCTCCCTCTCTCTCTATCTCTCTGTGTTTCTCTCTCCTCCCTTCCTCTCTGTCTGTCACTCTGTGTGTATATGTGTGTGTGTGTGTGTCTGTCTGTCTGTCACTCACTCAATCACTCACTCTGTGTGTGTGTGTGTGTCTCTGTGTGTGTGTGTCTGTCTGTCTGTCTGTCCCTCTCTCCGTCCCAACTGGAGAACAACCTTTTCTGTCCCCTTACCAGCCCATCCGGGAAGATGAGGAACGCGAGGGGGATCCCCCCCCCCCCGCGGATGGGCTCCGAACCAGCAGAGCCTCGTCCTTCTTTTTAAGCAGGCAGCTATCAGAGAGAAGAAGGCAGCACGGCTTGTGCAGCAGCCGAAGATCGCCTGCTTAAAGATCGCCTGCTTAAAGATCGCCTGCTTAAAGATCGCCTCCGAACTAGCGGAGCCTCATCCTTCTTTTTAAGCAGGCGATCTTTAAGCAGGCGATCTTTAAGCAGGCGATCTTCGGCTGCTGCACAAGCCGCGCTGCCTTCTTCTCTCTGATAGCTGCCTGCTTAAAAAGAAGGACGAGGCTCCGCTGGTTCGGAGCCCATCCACGGGGGGGCGATCCCCCTCACGTTCCTCATCTTCCCGGATGGGCTGGTAAGGGGACAGAAAAGGTTGTTCTCCAGTTGGGACGGAGAGAGGGACAGACAGACAGAGACACACACACACAGAGAGACACACACACACACACAGAGTGAGTGATTGAGTGAGTGACAGACAGACAGACAGACAGACACACATATACACACAGAGTGACAGACAGAGAGGAAGGGAGGAGAGAGAAACACAGAGAGATAGAGAGAGAGGGAGGGAAGGAGGGAGAGTGAGAGACAGACAGACAGAATGTGAGGGGGATCTCTCCCCCCGCCCTCCCTGGGCACCTGCAGCCTTGGAGCCTCCTCCTTCCAATTGGGGGGATCCATGCAGAGGATTTCTCCCCCACCCCCCAATTGGAAACGAGGTGGCTGTCAAAGCAAGGCAGCCCCCCCCCCCCCCCGCAGAAGAAGGAACAGGAGAGGAGTTCACGCCAAACGCCTCTGCAGACGATCTTGAAAACCTGCGAGGTTGCTTTCGGAGGGGAAAGACGGGCAGCTGTGCAAAGGCTTGTTTTAAAGCTGCAGGCTCCAAGGCTGCAGGTGCCCAGGGAGGGCGGCAGGGGCAAATGCTGGCGCCTGCCCCATCCCAAAGCAACATTGCAGGTTTTCAAGATAGTTCGGACAGGTGTTTTTTAAAAAGAAAACCCTGAAAAAGCCGCAAGATCTGGAGAGAGATCCGGCCAGCCCGAGAAGACATTTCTGAGAAGAGATCTCGCCATTTTTTGCATCGGGGCATGCTGCAAGGGGGGGGGAAGTGAAGACCTTTTCCAGCTGGCGCAAAGGACTTCCCCGGACTTGCTTTAGTGAGTACGGGCCCGCACCTCCACCACCACCAATCCGGAAAAGGTCTTTGCTCCCTCTCTCTTGCAGCAAGCCCCGATGCAAAAAAACGCCAAGGACTTGCGAGTGAGTGACAGGGGCGGGGCTCCCGGGTTCATTGACCAACCAGCAGAAACCCACCACTGCCCAGGTGGCTACATTCGGCCTATAAGACGCACCCAGATTTTCACCCTCTTTTTTGGAGTTAAAAAGTGCGTCTTATAGGGCGAAAAACACAGTACTAGTTGATCAATGAGTTCACTACTACAGTGTAAACAATAGAAGATATTATTGTAAGATATCACAAAATCTCTCCCATCAGAAAAATATACTGCTGTGCTGCATCCTTTGATTAGTAGAAAATATTGCTTTTTCTAAAACACATAGATACACATTTCTGACAACCATTTTTTGGCATCTGGAATAATATCACTTTTCCAGTTTCTTGATACTGTATAATTATTTTGTTTGGCTCCCTCAATCCTCGACGCAATCACAATAAAAAATCAAATTCCAAAGCTCTGGTATATAATTTAACATTGCGTTAATATCTTAACGTATATTAATTAAGTACAGGTAGTCTTCCAATAGTTCGCTTAGTGAGCATTCGAAGTTACAACAACACTGACAAAAGTGACTTATGAATGATAATTTCATTCAATTTGACAATTGACTCATATTTACGACGGTTGCAGTGTCCTGGAGTCATATGATCCCCTTTTGTGACCTTTTGACAAGCAAAGTCAATAGGGAAGACAGATTCACTTAACAACCATGTTACTAATTTACCAACTGCAGTGTTTCACTTAACAAATGTGGCAAGAAAAGTCATAAAAACTCACTTAACAAATTTTTCAACTAGCAACATAAATTTTGTATACATTATTATTACATTAATAGTATTACATTAATACACATTAATACATAATTCCCTAAAATATATACATGATATTCCATTATTCCATGAATCTTTGCATCATAGATGTATATGTTCTTGCATGCTGGCTGCAGGGGTCTCACCTGTCATGAGTGCAGTCTTTCGGCAGGTGAAGCAGCACTGTCCTGGAGCCAACAGCCAGTCCTCACGGGAACATCCTGGGGTGGGGCATGGAATGAAGGAGCACTCCACTTCACCTTGCTGAAGAAGGACATTATTAATGAAAAGGACACAGAGAGGAAGTCATCAAGATAGATGTCCACAATTTCTTTTTAACAGAGACATTTCCCTTTTTAAATTAGGGAAATCTCTCGAGCTATGCAGTTTCTCTAGTGATTTTCTGGATTGGTTTCAATCTGGCTTCCAACTAGAACAGGGATGTCAAACTCACATCGTCACACAAGGTATCGCGACTTTTTCCCCCTTTGCTAAACCGGCCATGAGAGTGGCCATGTGTGATGCATCTGGCCCATGGGCCATGAGTTTGACACCCCTGAACTAGAATATAAAATTCCATAGCCACATTAGTTAGCAATCTGCTGTTGGCAGTAGCTGGATGAAAATAGGGTGCCATCTACCGTGTTTCACCGAAAATAAGACAGGGTCTTCTTTTGACCCCCGAAATAAGCACTTGGCCTTATAATAAGGCCTTGGGGAGGTCTTATTATTTTTGAGGTACAGGAGGCAGTGAGCATGGTCACCTCATGGCTGCTGCTGTGTTGCAATATTTTCAGGGAGAGCTTATTTTGGGGGGAGGGATTATTTTAGTGCATGCGCTCAAAAGCCTGATTGGGCTTAATATCCAGGGAGGTCTTATTTTTGTGGAAACAGGGTATTTATTATTTGTCTTATTTGTGCACCATCATTCTTAATACCATTCAGGACTACTCCAGTTATGTACAAGGGATATTATTTGTAGAACGCATTCCCACATGACAGTATTCTTAGTCCAAATAACTCCATATTTAGAAAAAGGATAAACTACCTCCAGAAATATGCTCTAGGAGTTGTCTCATTTGATTGTACATGTTATATATTTTTAAACTGAGTTTGATTGTATTTATTTGTTTGTTTGTTTTTGTATTTTTAATTTGTCACTGATTTCAGTGCTATGACCAAAGAAAGATGTGGCATGATTAAAAAAAAATGCTTCAACATTTTCTACCTGGTCCTTTCTTTACCACAGAGCATTCAAGGGCTATTAGGATTTCCCTTCGGAGGCCTCATTTAGCCAATTTCACAGTTGACATATAGTTCTAGAATACTAATAAAACTCATGTAATAGTTTCAAGTTTCTGCAGTGAAGCAGAAAAAATGTTTCTCCTTGAACAGATGAGAAAAATTACAAGGGTTTAAGGATAACCAGAAAGAAAAGATCAAAGTCATCCTTCTAAATAATTGAAATGCATGATTTCTTAAGTTAAAATGATGTTTTAACAGACTTAAGCTGCTGCCAATGTTTATATCTCATCATATGCTTTTCATTGGGAGAGAGAGAAATGTAAGCCTATAACAGTGTGTATTTGTGTGTATGTAAGAAAAAGAGAGAGAGAGAAATCAAGAGAGACACTGTATACTAAGTGAAAGAAAATTAACTTGAACATCCTCTGAGATAATATGCCTGAGAAACTTGTAAAAGATGTATAGAGGTGTCTGAAATATTGTTGGAAATATAATTGTAAAGAAGATTTTTATAATCTTTGATGGACTTAAGATAAAGAAAGAAATATTGGGGGCAGTTTTATATTTTAATTCAGAAGATTCTTTACAAAAATACAAAATGGAAATGATAAGTTTTCCTTTTAGGACTATTGGACAAAGAGCTTGAAAAACAATTGGAACTTTGTTATTATATATGTTGACTGAAGTGAGAATTTTATATGCACAATAATGGAAAGATACGTCAATTCCCACATTGGAAGAATGAATGGAAAAATTGACGGAGAGATGACAAAATTAACTGTTTTAATAAAAGGAAATAATGTATATAGTTTTATTTCTACCTGAAACCACTTGTGGACTTTCAAACAGGAAAAAAATTGATCCTGGCTTTTGATGATTAGATTATACTATTGTTACAGAAATGGCTAGTATTTACTGAACATATTAAGTAAAAAATTGAGGTATTTTATATTTTACTGCACTGAAAAAGATTGGAAGTCACTGTTTTTGTTTCTTTCCCTCTTATCTTGCACCTTCTTCCTTTTTCTTTTTCCTTCCTTAGTCCCTTAATTATCTACGTCTTTATGTATTTATCATACAATAAATTTCAATATTTTTTTTAAAAGGTAGATGAGTAAAGGTGGATAAAACACATACCCTGCACACACAGATGGTACAGTTATCACCATCTGGGTTGAACTCGGTCCCTTCTGTGTATATTTGCCCACGGAAATGACATTCTGCTACAGAGGAAAGCAACAGGTCAATCCTGCTATAGAAGATTTACAGCACAGGTGATCTTTCCAGAGAAAAGAGAGGCATTGGTGACCAGATAAGGGGCCAATTAATCTATAGAATCACATTTTAAAATGTACAGTTGTAATGATCTTGTGCCAATAGCTCTTATGATGTCAATTTATACCACCATGTCTTGTCATGCTGCACAGACACATGGATTTTAATTTTCATTTATTTGGCATCCTTGCTTGAAATTCTCACAACAGAAAAAGATCTTTCATTTACTTATTCCATGCTTCTTAAAAGGTTCCATTCATTGCTCTAATCCTCACTTCAGCTAAATGTAGTAAATTGCCTTGGAAATATTTAAAATTGGAAAAAACATAGAATTTTGATGTAGGCCCTTTTCATTTATTGCCCTCCTGGTCAGTAGATTTGTAGAAAATTTTTGCTTTCCTTACAACATGCAGCAGAGTTCACGCTGCATACAACACTCTACTTTTATAACTAAATGTTCTTTTACTCAGGTTCCTTCCACTTAGAATATTAGATACTAGGAACAAACTTCTGATCTTATACTTTTTTGGTGTACTTACTTTCTATGTGCAGGTTATTACCCACCGTTATCATAATAAAATCATGACATAATCACTTATTCCCAATTTGCATGTGAGGAGGACATTTCAATATTTCAAGGACTGTTGTACTCTAAATAATTATATTTACTTGACATTTCCATTATTTATTGTTTTATTTATTTATCACTTTTTTGACCCTCTCCCCAAATTCACTTATAGAGGGAAGCACTCAAGCATTCAAAAGTCTTTATACTGTGAATCCTAGATATACTCATAGGATATCTTACTTGTTGGGATAAAATCTTTTAAAGAATGACTTCCCACCATTTCCACCCTTCTTGCTTTACACTGTCTCTAAAAAAAACAAGATGTCTTCATGGCAATAATTAAGTAATCAAGAGAGATCTACCTGGCTGGCAGGGACAACAATCAGTCTGAGCAGAACTGGGACATGGACTGGGTGTACATTCTGGAGAAATACAGGAAATGTTGCCTGCCTGGAATGAAAAACAAACATTATAGTGCAGTTTATTTGATTTTTCATTTTCTACAATGCAGTTTCAGCCTGATGACACATCTGGATTATATTTGTGAATGTGTTCCATAAACTTGTGGCATCAGGATAATTTAGATTTCAGCCACAATAATTTCTAGGCAACAAGGTAAGAAAAACTGTGACAAAGAATGAACGGATTGTTGTGAATATAATCCTTCACCTCCCAAATGCTCACACCCATTGTTTCCATTAAATTCCAAATGCTCCTCACTCTGGACCACCTCAGTGCATTTTGCCATCTCAGATAAACAGTACATGTTCTACGTCAAGTGTTTAGTATCAAGGCCACCAACACTATTTTCGGCTTTAAGACGGATATACCCTACAAGCTTCTCTTTGGCAATAAATACAATACCAATTAAATTAACACTGGAGAATATGCTCTCCTTTCGTGACACCTACTGCTTAACAGTAGGATTAGTATTGCTCCTAGCCATAATGTGGCTGGTAAAGAGTCTCAGTGCATCTCATCTATAAAATTACCCCTTGGAAAAACTCTGCTCACCCAATCAATTCTATGCACTCTTCCTGGATAGCAGACTTCAACCACTGGAGACAGGCATCCCAGTGGTTATGTGGATAAGAGTGCTAACAATGAAGGCTGAAAAGGAAGAGAGTACAGCTTGTAGTGAGGGGATTGTAAGGGCCATGGGAGAAGGATAGTAACACACTATATCCTGCTCCTGCCTATGGGGTCCTTGTACGGGTTTAAAATCAAAGGAAACCCTCCTTGCACCCTCCTTGAACCCTCTGAACAGCCAGGTTCAGAAAAGGCGTTTGGGTGGCATGAAAGCAACATGAAAATGAAAGTTTGATAGAAGCTGGAAAGTATTTTGTCTTTCACTATAGTATTGTTCTCCCCTCTTTCTGTATTTTTTGGGAGGGGAGGGAAATTTGGCATCTTTGATAAAAAGTTAAAAATCAGTGACCAAAGATATGGCTACATTATAAAATCATGTGGGTCTGAAACTACATGTTAAATTGTATAATAATTTGTACTATAAAGTAAAATGGAGGAGGAGGAGGAGAAATAATTCCATCTCTTAATTCAAGTTTCTGGGATATTGGTCAAAAAACAGATGCCCATCAAAAAATTTACAAATTTCAATACAATGTTGTCAGATGGCTCCTAGCAAAAGCAACAGTCATTAGATTTATTTTCATCTAAAATATTAGCAAGTATTAATTTATATGTCCTCAAAGAAATACCAGCCCCAACTCCCTGAGGCTCACCAGGCAGACACAGATTGTGCAGTTCTCCTCAGAGAGAGAGAATACGTCCCCTTCAACTCTGGACATCCCATAATAGAAACAGCCTGTAAGAAACAGGAATGAGAAGATTCTTCTCTGAAGGGACAAGAACTAAAGGAAATAGGCCCCATTACACTTTCTCTTAACTGGGAAAATTTCAGTGCTCAGCATGTGGATATTTTCAAAAACTTGTTGGATGCTTATACATGTAACAATATCATCATTTGCAAATCACAGATAATTCAAGGTACCTCTTGGCTTATCAGTCTAATTAAGAAATGAATTCACTACATTAAAAATGGCTGAAATTGCCAAACCTTACAAGGTTCAAACAATATTAGAATCAACAGATGATATTACTGAAATCTTATAAGACCTGAAAATCTCATGAGATTTTGACCAGTTAAACTTTTTAATTTTAAAATTGGTGGGACAGTGCCACTTTTTTTAGCTTTCAATTAAAAATGGTCTAAAAAAACTATCCTACAGTTTGCTAACTATATACAGAATGTTGCATAGCTGGATACCTGGAGTCAAACTCAACTCACACGAGCATTTACCTTTTATACAAAATGTCAGGTTGCACAAGACATGGCACCTGTTGAATAAAGATGCAGCTGCCTAGTTTTCAGATGCTCCAGTGAGAATCTAAAAACTATTAACATTTATTAACAAAAATGTTAATTAAAATAGGAATGGAGACTTACTAAGTCAAGTTTCAGAAATTAGGACTGTTTCTGATCAGTTGTGGGGGAAGGGGGTATATGGTGAAAATCCTCCATGGCTAGAACAAGGGAAGGCCCACAAGATCCAATCTGACACATGCATTGATCTAGTGGATACTTCTCTCACCTGTGCAGGCAGGACAGCATTCTCCCTGGGCTGGGGGAATTGGGTGAGAGCAGGAAACTTCACATGTCACTGTTTGACAATACACTTGTCCACCCTGAAATAAGACAATAAAGACAGTACCAATGTAACACTTGAAGTTGGAGAGTAAGGTAAGAACGCAAAATATGTCATATACCTTGCAGGAGCAATTCAAACATGGTGCCTCTGTCCAGGAGCTGTTATCTTTATGAAGGACCCCTCCATGCCAGCAAGCAGATGGAATTGAAGGAGTCAAAGGGCTTGGGGGAATGGATGGGCTGAACTTCTTTGGTAACAATGGTGGCAGAGAAGGCCTGGCAGTTTTGGGCCAGAAAGAGGTGGCAGAAGATGAGCTGTGGGGAGGAGATGAGGAGGCAGGAGAAGCTGTTGATGGAAGCACAGAGAGAATGGAAACAAATGGAAAAGGAAATGGTGTTCCAAGTACACTTGAGGGAGCAAGGTCTGGGGAACCCCTGGGGGGCAAGACAGGTCCTATGGATTCTGGAGAAAGGCGTAGCAGAGTCTGTGGCTGCTGAAGAGACTGCAAAATGGGAGAAGGAGCCAGGCTGGACTTCGAGAAACCTGTGAGGCAGGAGGGAGTAACGGAGGGGGACGGAGGGAGAGAGAGAGAGAGAGAGAGGGAGGGAGGGAGGGAGGGAGAGAGAGAGAGAGAGAGAGAGAGAGAGAGAGAGAGAGAGAGAGAGAGAGAAATTATCAGCCCACATTGGTAAACCAGACAGAAGCATAATCTAGTCATAAATTCTACTTTATAAGGCTATATTATAAGGCTATACTAACAGAATCTTGGTAATTCTGAAGTACAGACTTCCAGCCACCACTTTTAACTGCCCAAAGCTTTTACACTGTGCTCTCAATTGTGCCTTTTACCAGGCTTTTGACTCCAGTCTTATCTGATTTCAATAACAAAGGCTTTTGAAAAACCTTGTTAATGGAATCCAAAAGGGTTGCTAAATTCTGTTTCTCTAGAATAAACGAAATCCCATTTTGGAAAAAAAAATGAGAGCATCTGTCAAAACAAACTGTTTATGGGGCACGTAGAATTTTGAGTAGAGTTTACTAATTTCTGTTTATGTGCTAAAAAAGTTCACATGAAATAAACATCATTTAAGAGACACTCAACGAAAAAATACGTTTTTGAAAAATGCAAATAGAAAGGTTTATTTTTATTTTAAAAAATCAAACACATAGAGTGAAAAATATGTATTCCAAAATTATGCTTCAGGGAAAATTATGTAACAAACAAGGTCAGATAAATTTGTATTAAAATTTTTCTTGGAAATGATTATCAATGTAATATGAATCAAGGGTTCAGTATATTTTGTCTACATAACAAAAGATACTGTTTAAAACTGCTGCAAGTTATTTTACAGATCTTTTAAAGCACATTTTTTTAAAAAATCCTGGAAGATGGGATGTACCGGCCTGCTTGCCTGCCTGCCTGCCTATTTAGAAAAATAAACCTCTGCCCAGAAAGCTCATCTGGCGAGCTCCACATGCTGAGGGGAGATAACTTAATCCAACAGACTGAGAGCCCTGTTTCAAAAGCCTCTTTGAATTGATCTTGATCTTTTTAAGTTGGGCAAGAACCGGTAGGTATAACTAAGACCATTGGGGATCTCAGTAACAAGAAGGGATTTTGATTGACAGTTGTTATAGTTCTGTTCCATTGGAACAATACATTTGGCAAAGGTATACATTTGGCAAAAGCACTATCACTGGTAAAACTCGACAGGACATTAACCAGCATAGATGAGATGAGCAAGAAGGTGTAAACAGCATGCTAACTGAGATTTCTAGAGGAACAAATGTAGTCACCATCCTAGGCAGTTTACAGCAGCAAGCCTGTGTCTACTGGGCTGAATCACTTTGGCTTACTAAACAGATGTGGACTAGATTTACACATTTTCCAACATCTCCTTGTTCTCCCAGTGCTCACATTCTGATAGTCTCAGGACTTTACTAGTTGATCAGTTTTTACCACAATAAACAAATAATTGATGCAATGCAAAGGATCAAGAAGACTTTCTTGTAGAATGAACTATATGGCAGTCCTTACCTTCACAAGACAATCTGTCCACACTAAGTCGGTAGCCTGGATGACAGCTGCACATAAAACTCCCCAGCGTATTGTGACAGGAGTGTTGGCAGGTTCGCTTCTCACTGGGTCGGCGGCATTCATTCACATCTGCACCAGACAGACAGAGCTTACAGCATAGCTCAGCTCAGCTCAAGCTTGTGGCTGTGCAGATATTTTTGTTGCTTAGCCACTTTGAAGGTACAACATCATTTTATTAGCATGCAAACAATGAAACAGGCTTCCAGCACAGCACTAGAAGCTTTCTGGACAGACCAGAGCAAAAGAAAAATCAGAAATTATATACTCTAGGCCTACTACATTGCAAAGAAAATAGAAGTCAGAAATTATAGTATGACGTTGATAAATATTTTGATAAGCCCATCTGAGTGACTTTATTATTTAGTATTTGTTTGTTTATAATTTTAAAAAATTTATATACTGGCCATGTCACCTAAGTATCTGTATAGTATCCCTTCCTACTAGGTCAGAATGCTAGCTGCACTACTTCAGAGATATGGTCAGAAAACAGAAACAAGTTAGCTGCAAGTTCTTGACTGATTATATCCCCTGCCATCACTCAGGGCCAATTCAGCTTGCTATTGATATTTCCTTATAAGGACACCTTAAAGAAAATGTCATGGAGGTTCTCACTCATCCAGTCATGGTCATCCCAAAAGGTGCTTTTTTCAAACAGCAGCTGGGGGATTTTTTAACATCTTCAAGAAAAATCAAGAAAGTCCAGTTGCTGTTTAAGCAGTTCATATGCCTGAGGGGACATCTCATAGCTCTGATACTGGATGCAGCTTATGTATCTGTGTGTAGGGAGGGTACCTTGTACCACCACAATATTGAACAGGAAAACTTTTCCATCATTATTTCTCAATTTGGGAAAATATATCTGCTGAACTTAGATATGTGAGACTGTCAGGTATGATACAAAGAACAAAGAACTCAAAGAAACTAATCAGTCCCCTTTTAAATGTGCAGTTTTAGAAGCTCAAATAGTTTTGTCACTCTGATTTGGAAAAACAAACCACACTGCAGCGCCCTGGAGTCACAGTCCAAACAGGCTGTTCCCCAAAACTAAGGCAGTGATGATAACATATCTCCTCGAACCTTTTTTAAATGAAAGGAAATAAATCCTTCAAATGATTCAGTTCCAATTTGTTCTCCAGAAAGTTATAGCTCCCACGGAGCCTTTAGGCTAGGGTAACCACTTGTTCGAGAAGAAAGGTACTTTGCTGGATTCTCCAACAAAAGCAGAATCACTCACCCACACACGAATGTCGGTTGCCATGAAGGTAGAATCCAGGATGGCAGGAACATTGATAGCTGCCGATAGTGTTTTGGCAGTGCTGCTGGCAAGGTGTTGTTAGGCACTTATCAGTATCTGGGAACAAGATGATTAACATCATTGGACCATGACAATCTATCCTGCCAATGTTTCTTCTGCAATTTCCTTTTTTTAAAAAAAAAAACTTCATCCAGAACTCCCTTCCTGCAATTCCAGTCTGACCCACCTTGACAACTGTGCCGGTCAGTTGCAAGTTGCATCCCTGGGCCACATTCACACACAAAGCCCCCTTCTGTGTTCACACAAAGCCCCTCACAGGAAGCACTCAGGCACTCATCAATATCTGCAGAAAAAATATTGTGAATCAGCAAATATGAAGACAGGAGAAGAGATCAGCATCATCAAAAGACAAAAATGGAGAGCTAAATTATCAGAATCAGTGGGAAACCTGTTATGCGTTCATGTTCCTTTTGGACCGGGAGGTCTTGCGCACAGTCACTCACGCGCTGGTGACGTCCCGCCTGGACTACTGTAACGCTCTCTACATGGGGCTCCCCTTGAGGTGCGCCCGGAGACTGCAGTTGGTCCAGAATGCAGCCGCGCGGGTTATTATGGGGAGATCGAGATTCTCCCATATAACACCTATCCTGCGCGAGCTGCACTGGCTTCCTGTGGCCTACCGGGTGCGCTTCAAGGTACTGGTTACCATCTTCAAAGCGCTCCATGGCACAGGGCCTAGTTACCTGCGGGATCGCGTCCTGCCCCATACATCCCTGCGACCCACCCGCTCACACAGGGAGGGGTTGCTCCGGGTGCCGTCCTCTAGAGAGTGCCAGGGGGCGGTGCCCAGGAGTAGGGCCTTCTCTGTGGTTGGCCCTACCCTTTGGAATGACCTCCCCCCAGACATCCGGACAACAACCGATCTTCGCTCCTTCCGTATGAAGCTGAAGACCTACCTGTTTTGTCAAGCCGGCCTGGCATAACGTTACAATCTTGCCACCCCAGGTCATTTTATAATGGGAAATATTGTTTTTAATATTTGGGTTTTAAACTTTGTAAGTATGCTTATTTATGGACTTATTTTTACCTCCTCTGCACGATATATGGTGCTATCTTGATTATTGCTCTGTACGTCGCCCCGAGTCCCTGTGGGGAGAGGGGGCGACTAATAAGTTCAATAAAATAAATAAATAAATAAATAAATATGGGACAGAACCAACAAATTACAGCTGGCAGGATACCATCTGGTATCAACCAAACTTCTGTGCCGTGTAGAAAAAGAGAACACTAGTTCTGCTTATTAAACATAGGGCTAGAGCTTTTTTTCCAAAGAATGCCAAACCCTTATTTTAAAAAACAGATTTAATGCTCTTTGTAAAGAGTGTTAAAGTCATGCACACGTGTAGTGATTGACCAGTGTTGTAGCATGTGGAAATCCGGCGTCCAGTCTCTCCAATAGCCCAAGTCAAAGTGCCCAAGGAGGACACTACTGAGTGATCAGAAGGTGTGCTAGGTATAACAGAGTAGTGGGTGGGATGGATAACTTGAAAAAACATTTCAGAAGAAGGCAGCGCAAATCACTTTCCTAGTGTCATGTCTGTGATGTCAGCAGTTGAGCTAACTTGAAGAAGACATTTATTTCATTTTGAATCATTTTAGAACACTGAACCTATTGCCACACGTTTTCCCTTTAGCACAACCTCAATATTATTATTTTGGTCAGTGCCGGTTTAGCATTGTTGCTGATGTATTTGTGTGTCTGTGTACAGAGAAAGTCTTTAAATGAAAACATGCCACTGAGCAAATGCCAAACCAATTATCTTTTTCATAAGTCTTATGCTCAAAAATACATTTCAGGATACTGAAATGCTAGACAAGCCAACATGAATTACAGTTATTGATCCGGCTTTTAAGGAAGGTGCAAGCAATCTTTTGGATGAGGGTGACCCCTTTCCCTTTCCTCTCCTTTCCCCCCACACCCCTAAGGAAGAGCTCTGAAATATGTAAGACTCACATGGCATATGAAGTTAAGATAATGGTTGGAATTGAAAATTTTGCCTTCTGGTGACTTGTTTCCCATTTGTGGGCAAAAAAGTGAAAACGATTGCTCATACCAGATTTCAGCAGCAGAATCTGGGGATGTTCTGGAGCCATAGCTGCGTGGCCAGATGTTGACCAATCTTGCTATAGCTAAAGAGCAATGCCTTGCTCAGTCTAAAAGTGTAAAAATTCCCTATGACTCTTGTGTTGAAGGTCCATTTCTCCTGACTCCCATGAGTTACCCCATTTTCCGGCTTACCCACACAACGTACACCATTAGCTGTTTCGGTCATAGAGAATCCCACAGGGCACACTCTTGCCACCTCCTGGCAGCCCCCATGATTGCAGGTGATGTCACAGCCATACTCCCCACAGGCTCCAGGCGGGTCTGTAAAAAAACAAAATGGGCCAGTTTTACAGAGAGATTGCAATTAGGGAAAATCTGTAAGGTAATAAGAATGACTGTGAGAAGGGACGAGGCAGAGGAAAACATCCTCAGTTTCACTGCTACATGAACAGAAATGTCTATTCCAGCATCTTCAGGATGAATAGGGCTGTAAAACCTGGAATGACTAAAATGGTAGCAAGGAGGGTTTTGACAGAAGTTAACGTTTGTAGCTCAAGGTGGGGTCCTTGGTGCTCTCTGAGCTTGGTTGTTTTCTTGCAGACATTTCATTACCAAACTAAGTAACATCAGTGATGATGGTGCACTGATTGACAATGTTACCTAGTTTGGTAATGAAATGCCTGGGGAGAGAAAAAACAAACTCAAAGAACACCAAGGAGCCCACAAAGAGGTTTTTCTGTTATCCTTTTGCTGATATCCTTTGGTCCTCTACAGTTTTGCAACCCAAAACTGGCAGTCCTGGAAAAGATCTTATGGAAAAGGTTCGATGCACTGGCAGAGTCCACAGAAAGGAGAAACTCCCCAAGTTCAAGAGCATTATTTTCATTCAGCTGTTTTGGGTCTGCTTTTAGTGAAAACAACAAATACTATTTAGCTGTTACTCTGTTAACGTAGGTTACCAAAACAAAAGAAAGCAATCCCAAAATCAACACTAACTTGATGATGTATAACAAATTGATCACTCAATGGTGAACAGTAGAAAACTCCTGTCTGGTAAGAACATGCAAAATAGTCTATGGCTTTCCAGGGATGATTTACATGTATTGTCATATTAAAGTGTGAATAAAACTGGATCGCTGACATTAAGCATTGAAAATGGACAGGGTGGAAATTTGATTCTAAGAATATGTGTCCCTTGCTGGGAACATTATAGTACTGGCTCTAGTCCAGGAATATCTGGCCAGCCACAAGTTTATGAACTGTGGTTCCCATAATCAAGGAATCCATTACATGATTTCAGTTACAATGAATTCAATTTTAATTAAATCTTTAAATTAGATTTAAATGCACTGATGTTATTGGTACATTTTATACATTTTACTTTTCTAAATGCATAAACAGAAAGGCAAGATATAAACTTAAAAGTTACAACAACTTTTATTATAATAAGATATAACAACAATATTAACCAATAAAATAAAGTATCTTCACTATTATTAAACATTTAACTAAGATTGATGGTGATTATAGGCTAACAGTATTGGACAAGCACAAGTTTTTCCCTCCTGTCTAAAGTGTCCAAGGGTCCATATGAGCCATATATATTGAGGTGTAGGAGTAGCACAGGATCCTACACCATGGCAGGCTAGATAAATGTTCCTACACATATAGAGAACTTTTCCCAGTCATTTTGTACTACAGATGATCCAATCCTTTCTCAGAAAACTGGTCCTCATTTCCCAGTTTTTTCAGTTCTGTCATCTTTGACTAAAGAACTAATATAGTTCTCCCTTTAGAGAGCTTTAATGATGGGGGAACTGCATCACAGGGTGTTTTTGGCATTGTTATTATGGGAAAATGATGTACAACTAAGATATAGAACGAAATAAAAAGTTTTCAATCCATTCCATAGATTCTCTGTTATGGGTTCCAGATTTTAAAATACATCCTAAAGCCACAAACTGAGCATCTCATCTTGTGGTACCAGGCAAACCCTCCATAGGAATCATGCATCCTATCAGTAAACAGTACTGCTGATAGCATTTCAGGAAATGTAGCTTACCTTGACAGGTGATGCCCTGCCTTCCATCCCGGCAAGCACAGACATTGGGAGCTATGCAGATGCCACTGCCACAGCCAAAGGAACACAGTGCTAGGAGGAGGACCAAGAAAACATCCATTAGACTTGGCGTGTGTGTGTGTGTGTGTAGGTGTAGGTGTGTAGAAATGCAGACAGAATGGCTGTGGTAAGGGATGCTGGTAGTTACAATTCAGCAATATCTGGAGGACTGTTGTTTCCTAGTTCTAAAGTAAGCAACACTTCATCAAAATAGGTAAGACTATCCATAGAATAATTGCAAAATTAGAGTTCCCAGATGATTTAGAAGAAGAAAATGCCCCAAAAGCAAATCTATAAGCTCAGCTTCAGTGCTAAGTACTTTACTGGAGTGTAGTCATCGATAGCATGGTGGGACGTTGGTCCTACTTGTCTTATAAAGGGCAGCTCTGCTGATCACTGTTCATATCAGTTGCAGGACTTTTCTATTGCTGTTGTTCCCTGGCTGTCTTCCTTTGGAACTCCTTGTGTGTTCTCTTAAGATTATGATAACCCTTGCAGCAAAGCATTAATGAACATTAGTTTGCTAATAAGGATTAAAAGTAATAATAACGTAGTGCTGGCTGATTTTGCCACAGGTTCTAGAAACTTACGCAGTGTGCATTGTCCGCTCCCTGGAGATGGTATCCATCCAGGACAGCATCCACTTCCAAAACCAGAGAGACAAATATGTGGTCCAATGCGACGTCTACAATAGAAGAGGTAGTTTGTGATCCAACTCCCCATCCTCCCTCCCTGCCTCCCCTCCTTCCTTCTCTTTTTCCCTTTTTGTTTGTACATAGTAATTGAGCATTGCCTATGCAGAACGGGACTTAATACTGTGGATAAAATGCTAACTACAGTCTGACTTGCAACTGTTTAAGCCAACCACAGAGCTTCTCTAGCTGGACAGTGCTGGCAAAAAGCAAAGCATAACAGCATGTTGGACTAAAAATCTAATTGATGCCGTGTTCAAGACACAACAAAACTATTTGGATGAAAGGTACAGTGGATCAAATTACACAGAGAAACCATTCTTTCTTGGCAGGAGGGAACACAGACTTGCAGAAGCTATCAATTTAATAGTTTATAGTATCTAGATTTGGTGGCTGTCCAAAACATTTTGGAGAACAAAAGATAATATCCTATCCTGCCTAGTCAGAGGACCACAGTAGCCAAAGCCAGATGTGATTTTTACACAAGAAGGATAACATTCTAAGCATCTCTCTTCATCCTTAGTAGTAAGATCTTAAGTAATTAAGAAATTAAACTTCAACCCAGCATGCCAGCCTCATTCTTCTTATTCTGGTTGTTGTGCAAGTGTCTATTCTCTGGGACGACAGAAGATGAGGACAGGGAAAGAAAAGGACAGAAAAGCTGGGAGAACAAATTGGTTTTTCAGCAAAGCTCCCCATCTCATCATTTCCAGACTGCATTTGCAGCTTATAGAATTATGCGGGGGTGGGGGGGTGTTCATATACTGTATGGGAAAGCAGCTTCTCTTTTGATCACTGTGAAAGGGGCTGAATGCAAGGCATCAAGGTGCCTTGGCTTCAGAGAGAGTAGGAGAAGTTCCAAGAGGGAGATAAGGCAGGAATTCTCACCAATACAAAATTTCTTATCCTGCAGCACCAGAATAAATGTTACAAATTGTCTTCACCGAGTTCCCTCTGGAGTAAAAGCTAAGATGGAAGTTAATCCGTTCAATGTTGAAAAGTTGGGGGAAACTGCCAGCATCGTGGAGACTGGGGCATGTGTTTTTTTATTGACCTGGCATGGCTGCTGTTGGACTGGCATGAGTCCAACAAATGGAGACAGAACAGGGGAGAAGCAGCTCATTTTCTAGCCTTGAAGTGTAGCTGCGCTGTTTGTAGGGAAATGTTGAGAGAGCAGTCCTATTGGTTCAGGCTACTATATAGGTATTGTGGACCAGAGCTCTGGGGCAGAGGCGACCCCCATCTCCTCAATTGCTTGGTTACTGCTGCCAGTATGACCCAAAGTTGGGGAGAAAGATTGCTGAAGATGAAAGAAAGAGAGGGAAAAGGGCTACAAAACAGAGTGGCTGGGGAGAAAAAAAGTGGAGAGTGAAGATACATGAATGTGAGAAGCAGTTGTCAATTGCCAGTAGGGGGATGGAGAAGAAAAGTGTACAGGAGGCTTTTGTGGAGGAAAGGAAGAGAAAAGATAACATCTTCACAGATGACCCAAGACAGGAAGAACGGAGGAAAGAAACAGCTGTGTTCACAAAGCTCTGGGGGAGAATTAGTCAGAAGTCCCTGAAAGAAATTCCCCAGTGGACAGGAAGGTGATCGGTGCAAAGCATACCAGCAATAAATCCAGCACATTCTTTCCCCCTCCCCCACCCCCCCGCTTGTTTTTGTGCCAATTGCTATCTTTATAACACACCTCCAGCTCTAAAAGAATTAAGTTACACTGTGACAAGTGTGCAAGGGACACAGAAGTGTGGATGTGTGCAAGGGACACAGAAGTGTGGATGTTGACCAGAGATGGTCACAGTCTTTGCATAAGATGTGCCAGAGAACAGAGAAGTCACTCAGTGACACTTAATGGTCATTTTGCTCATTGCACAGGTTCGGTTGGGCTATTTTCATGAATAGCGATGCAACCATTCCCTGTGCTGGGTTCAGGTAGCTCATGAATTATAGAAAAGTGCCCTGGTGGGCTTTCAGGATATGTTTCTCTTCTCACACAAAAGGAAACGGAGCCCCCCACCTTACAAATTGCATTAATAAAATGAAGCAAGACGGTTGAAAGAAAATAGGACTTGGAGCAGGCAAGGAAGAAAAGGCTACATTCAGACACATGGCATGGATAATCGGAGCAGAAGTTCTTCCTTAGACTAAAATATAATAACTAATTATCATCACTAACATGAACAGAAGCACATCTATGGAAACAAGCTGCCCGTTGCCACAGACGCATAGAAACATGGGACAAGTTGGCATCCTGAAATCAGGGCATTCAGTGAAGGAAACACACCATCTCACCCCCTCCATTTTGCTTCCAAGCACAGACCCTCAGTTGTGTAGCCAACTCTCTCTCTCTGTGTGTGTGTGTGTGTGTGTGTCCTGTTGGCAAACTGGTTTAACTGGACATTTAGTCCTGAACGGCAGCTTTGGACAGCACAAGCCTCAACAGCTTGGTCACCTCCAGAACTCTGTCAAGCTGGAGAGGGCATGGCCGACAGAGACACCAAGTAGTAAATAGAAAGGGAGGAACGAAGGAAGGAACGAAGGAAGGAAGGAAAAGGAACGAAGGAAGGGAATACTAATTCCCGCTTCCCCAAGTAAGCGCCGCCGTCTCCCAGCACGCGCACCAACGGACTCCCTCCTGCGCCTCCTCCTCCCCCTCCTCCCTCAGCACTCGCCGTGGAAAGCGCTGGAAGCGCTCGCTGCCCAGCTCGTGTGGCGCGCGGGGAGTGGCGGGGAGATGGCGAGGTGGCGTCGCGGTCTCGTTTCCCAGTCAGCCTCAGGGGGATTCAGTGGCGGGGATTGGGGGAGGAGGGAGAGAAGTGTAGCTCTATTACAAGGTTTGTCCCCGTTTGGTGGACGGATATTGGCGGCGGCGGCGGCGGGCCAGGGCAGCGGAGGGGGTACCTCTCTACGGCGAAGTTGGCAAGCTTCCTCCTTCCCGTGTAGACTCTGCCCTGAGCGACGTGAAGGAGCACAGCCACCCAAGCAGCCTGGAAGAGCAGCCCGGCCAACATGACAGCGTCTCCCAGTCCGCAGAGATGCTTTGCTCCCTCCGAAGCCTCTTTCCCTGCCCTTCCCCGTCCCTCCCCGCCCCTCTCTTTCCCCGCAGGCCTCCTACAGCATGGCTTGAACTGTCTGGACTCTTCCCACCAAAGAGGCGGCCGGGGGCGCTTTCAGGGCAGAGGAGGGGAGCGAGGATCAGCGCTGGCGAGCTGGGGGCAGCGGCAGCGGCGGCGTGGGGAGAAAGCTCCTCCCCAAGAGCAGGATCAGATTGCGGCGGGGCTCCCCAGCCGGGTGTTCCGAGTGGGGGGGGGAAGCATTGCCTGTGTGCGAGGGCGTGCGTGCGTGTGTACAAAAGGGTACTCGCTTCGCCCCTCCCTCCGGGGGGGGGGGAAGCTGGGAGGCGCAGAGCAAACGAACAGGGGAGGCCCCCGGGCTTCAAAACACAGCAGCTTTGTTGCTGCACTGAGAAGAGCCCCCCCCCATATTTTTTAGGAGTCTCTCTTTTCCACATCTGGCATGTGGAATGTCCCCTCCTCCCCTCTCCCCTCCCTGGGCTGCTTTCCCGTCTGGACCGAAGAGGAGCCGCGGCAGATAAAGGCTTCCAAGCGGCTCCGAGGGGGATGAGGACCCGAGGCGCATCTGATGTGAATAACAGACTAGGCTGCTGCTGCCCCTTGCAATACATTGGGGGCCTTGTTCCAGAGAGGAGCTGCAAAGCTGGGGCCGGAATGGGGGGAAGGGGAAAAGCGGGGAGAGAGAAAAAGCAGAAACAAAAAAACAAAAAAAAAACCAAACCAAACCAAAATCGCTTCAGTTGCCCAGCTGTCCGTTTCGGATTTTCCACTGGTGAAAAAAAACAGGTGTTGCTTCAGGAGGTGAACAAAACACCAGCAGTCGATGTTAAGCAGCATTTGCATAAGCTTGGTTTATTGAAAAATCGATGCTTGCCTTATCCTGATATCTTAGCCATTAAACCTGGTTTACTTATGACAGTGATTCACACAACTTATGTCAAAACCAAGCAATCAACATTAAGATTTTAATGCCTGCTCCATGACTGAAGATTATCAAGCAGTGAACATTAATGTGGTTGAATAAAAACATAAAAAGAGCTTAAGCCCGCACATACTCTTCAATAGAATCATTAATAGCTGTCATTAAGAAAAATAGTACACTTATCACATAGCAGAAGTAATCCTAGCTATTAATATGATTCACTCTAATCCAGTTCAGAAGTTCAAGAAGGAAATTCATCAGAGAGAAAAGCATGAAAATTAAGATAGATTCTCTCAAGGGGCAGGCAAAGGGAAAAGACTAAACACAAGGCAGTTGGGTCTCCTTAATGAAATATAGCAAGTCTTGTTCAGCTGACATAAGGAAACTATTGTGCTGTCTCAATAATTACACCAGCAGCGTACTTCTCCTAGAGCAGTGGTTCTCAACCTTCCCAATGCCGTGACCCTTTAATACAGTTCCTCATGTTGTGGTGACCCCCAACCATAAAATTGGTGTCTCAGTTCCTAAGACCATCGAAAATATGTGTTTTCCGATGGTCTTAAGACGACCCCTGTGAAAGGGTCATTTGACCCCCAAAGGGGTCACGACCCACAAGTTGAGAACCACTGTCCTAGAGAGATTGCATCCCCTCCACCACCACCACCACTCTAATAACAAGGATTCCCTTCCTCTGCTAATATATCATTTGGAGTTGTCCAAACAGCCATTCTTGGCTCAAATAGTATTATCACCAGAGGCAACTGTTAGAGGTAATAAGCAATCCAGTACCAACCTTTGTCAGGGTTATGCAACTTGGGGAATGTAAACAAGTTTTATTTTTATGCTTAGCAGATGATGCAGAGCGTTCCTCTGTAACCCTTAAAGCACCAACAATCCTATTGCAAAAGCAATTAAGTGTCTTTTAGCATTTTAGAGGATAAAAAGACTTCTTCTCAGGTAAACTTTTGCAGATTGTGGTCAAATTCATAAAACTGTATCTTGGCTATCTATTCTATTTCACTGCCTGAAAGATTAATCCATCAAACTTATTTTCCATTGTTTTTTCTCAAATATGAAACTGCACTTATCAAAGGTACTCTGGATTCTTATTACCAGGAGCTCTCTTCCAATTAGGATGTGCCATGTTCACTTGCATAGTGCAGTACTTGCCTCCTGGTTCCACTAGTGAGATTAAGAAGGCAGGAAAGGGAATTTATTGTTTTCCTCCTTCTCTGAGAAATAATGTGACTTGTGAGAGTCATTGTTATGCAAGTATAGCAAAAGCATTTAGACCTATGTGTCACTCCACCATGCTTTACAGCACTCTGTAAAGGGTGGGATGGGGACAGAAAGTGCTTTGGATGAGAACGAAAGCCATAGTGCTGTTTCCTTCATGCTTTTTCTGGTCGTTGTATAAGATGCTTTTTGTATAAGATGTGAATTAAATGTTTCTCAGAGATTTGGGGGAAAAGTCTGATTCTCAAATTCTAGACATGTTCCATGTGTCATTCTCTTTCTACTCTCCAATTCCCCCCACCTTGCAATAATTTCATCTGCCATTCAAATCTAGTTTTTGACGGAGAGCAAACAACAGCCTCATTGTTTGATGGCTTCAAGGAGAAAGTTACTTCTTACTTGCTTATTCTGCTGCTACCTGGGCTACAAAACCCTATAGCTCAAATTACATTTGCTCATGTTGAAAAACGATACCAAGATTCCTTCAAGAAAACCTCCTTTTGGTGTTTATTTGTAATGCTCTACAATTTTAGGTATCTATTTTTTTGATGGGCAGTTGACCTACAGGTTCAGGGGAATGGTCCTGGGAATATCAATTAAAAATTGGGTGATGAAATAACCTTTAAGGTCTGTGCTTCCAAGGCTTCCATAGGTATTAAGTAAACCAGACAGGAATATATAGCATGCTGCCTTTCTAAAACAGTAAGATTTCTGAGTTTTGCATATGCACATTTAGAAATAAATCCTAAAGAACTAAACCTTATTTTTAATTTATATTTTTTCTTAATAAGCATTCAGCAATGCAAATGTCCTGATCTTGTGTTTTTTACAGTTAATTGTAATCTCTATTAGTTTCCTTCGAATCAAAAAGTCCTGAACATCAGTGTCAGATTCACTGCTTCTAGATATTAAGAATGCTTTGTATTAACTGAAGAGTGTTTTTCTTCTAAAGGCAATTGGATTTTTTCCCCTTTGAGGAAGAAAACGATTTGCTTCTCATCCAAGAAACTTCATCAGTTCTGATGGGGGGTGGATGAGTAGGATGGAAGGATAGGTACTGACAGTTGAGACTGGATGGTGGAGAGTTGGAAGGTTAGGTTTGATAAGATGGTGGGAGGGGGATGTGAGTGGAAGGATTGTATTTCTTTGCAGTCATCTGATTGTTAATTGTTAAAAATAAACAAAGAATATAAAGTTGGTTTATTTGATCAAGGTTAAAGTTATGTTATCATCTGTTAACCCTTAATGGATTTTTGCTAAGCACAACTAAACAAGGAGGCATTAAGGATCATTTGTAGATAAGAAATGGGATATGGAAAGAAAAGTTCATTTGTTGTAGTTTAAGAGGTGCTAAGTTACTAAAATATTTACATGATAAAGAGTGAAGTCATTTCTTTATATATACTTTTCACTATACTTTTTCTTTTTTCTATATGCAGTTTTTTTAGTTTGTATTAGTTTTTTAATTGTAACATTTAATAAAATTACTATTAAAAATAGTGAAAAAAGAACATTGCAGTTCTTTCTTGAAATGACTCACGTGTAACATTATATGAATATACTCCCCCTAAGTATCACACAGCTATGCAAATATTGAAATTTCTTTCTTTCTTTCTCCCATTTTTTGTATTAGTATCCTATCAAAAAGGACTATGTTTTGTATCAATTGCACTCTGAAATTCAATGTACTAAAACAGGAACATATTTCAATACACTGTACAATGTTTACTACATATTACTGCATTGCCTCTTATATTCATTTGGAAATATAAGGCAAGCACAATCTAGATTGATGAGGGGCTCCAAAAATATGTATAGGCCCCTTCCTTTAATAGCAGTTTTGGCATGCATGTTCCCCCCCCCCCCCAAATTTGGGATACTTCCCAACTGTGATTTCACAATAAAATAAGAATCAGGGATATCCACAAGGGGTAGGACAAATAATGAAAGTAGCATTCTGCCATTGTGAGACCAACACCACACTTTTTGTATGTATATCACCACACAAAAGAGCTTTTGTAATTTTAACAAAAGCCACCAATATCATGCTCACTCAGTCATCTGAATATCCATGCATACCAGGTTTCCAGGGACAGCAAATGTAATGTAATGTAATGTAATGTAATGTACACAATTAAATGCTTGTAGTTTATTTAAGGCCATGTCTAAATGACTGCTGAATGCAGTTAGTCTTAATATCTCTGAAACCTCACATTTCTGTCCTCATTCCTCCTGAGAATAGAGCCAGGCGTTTTGATAGTATTCCATTCTACCAAGCAGGTTTGCCATTAATATCACAGGCTGAAGATATGATTTCAGAACCTCCATGTTGTATAAAACATTTTCAAATATTTTTCCAAGTACTTTTTTTTCCAAGTGTTTATCTTTTGGCAAAATATACTATTTTACAGAAAGCTAGTTGCATTCGTCACAAGCCTTTATACCTTATCTAAGCAGATGTGAAATCCAACATAAGCAATATATCTAAACAGATTATGCCATCAACAATGTTTGGGGCATGATTTTAAAAAATATGGGAGAGCACAATCACCTAGTACATGAGAAAAATTTGTACAGGACATTGCTTCACACTGTACATGCTGCAGGTGCCAAACGTTGTTGACCTTTCCAACATATTACAGAAAGTCCTTGACTTACAACAAATAATTGGGACTAGAATTTCCACTGACAGCAGTCATTAAGCATATCACACAGTTGTGAATCAAATCACTTGATGGTCAAGCAAGTCCAGCTTCCCCAATGGGCCTTTCATGCTAGAAAACTGCAAAAAAGTTCATTAAATCGCAACCATGCGACTGCAGGATGCTGCAAGTATACTCGTAAATGGGAACCAGTTGCTAAGTTCCTGGATTACAATCACATGACTGTGGAGGTGGCATGATGGTCATAATGTGAGTACAGATCATAAGTCAATTTTTCTGAGGCCGTCGTAAATTTGAACCATCATTAATTGAATGTTGTAAGTCAAGAACCACCTAACAAATATTCTGTCCTCTGCTGAGCATATCGAAGAACTACGGGTTGTTTTTCCATTTTTACAATTCCTTAAGGTTTGCTCAAATGCTTTCAAGACCCTGAAGGACAAAATAAACCCCATCCCCAACTGCACATCAAACAAGCACCCATGTTTTGTGGATGGAACTGAAAGTCCACCATACATCAGGTTTTCTTGTCCCTCCAACTGAGAAAGAGGATGAAGTGATTTCATGACAATGGGTAAAAAATCTTGAAGCCAAATCCAGTAGAGGCATGCTGCACTGTGCATTTAACTTTTTATCAATGAATTTTGAAGCATTTTCACTCTAATTCTGGCATTTAGTGATGCAATGATGTGAACTTGTGGGGTGAATTTGAAGAAAAGCCTTTCCCCCAGCCCATCAACTCTTATCACAGAATTGTCATGACAAGCTTTTACACCACCACCACCACCACCCCAAAAGGGAGAAAAATTAAGTAAAATGTCCAATGCAAAAAAGTCTTTTCTAACTCTCACGCGCTAGAAGGGAATGAAAATTCTTAATATGTGACAGCAGAACAATGGGAAGTGGGAACCCTGTGCTTATCAGTCCAACAATAACAACAAAATCCCACCACCCTCTTCTTAAAAGTCTGCCTCCTACTGGCAAGAATGAGAGAGAGAAAAGAGGTAACAAGGTATATTGTCATCCCCTTAAAAAACTTCTACAAGCTTATTGACCAGAAACCACGAAAACAAAATGAAATGAGAGTAGTCAGTTTCCTATAGATAGACTAATGGGAGTACTGAAATATAAAACATGAGAGAACAAAGTTTCTTTCCTCCTCAGTAAAGGAGTTCAGAAAAGCATGAAAAGATTTTGACAACAGCCAAACCTTTCCTCTTGGACTACTTTTATTTGGTAAAATTTTCAAAACCAATAACAGAAAAAATTGCAATCTAGTCTCTTCTCCCTGAATAAGCAGCAAATCTGTTGGAATAGAGAGGCTGCTACCCACAATTGGGTTCCTCGAGATTAAGCAGCCCTAATCCTGAAAGCACCTTAAAAGAGTTAAATGTCACTTCCATCTTTCCAACAGCCACTGCAGCCATCTAGCCACCTTCTCATCCAAACAAGGAGGGGTATGGGGAAAGACCTCCACTTAAAAACACCAGGAACAAAATAAAATCAGAGGTTCTAAGACAACAGCGAATGAAGTGTGGAAAGAGTCTAGGCAGAGGGACATCTTTGCCAGCTGCTGTTACTCAGAGGGAAAAACCTGCTGGGACCACTATTTGGTGGCAGATGGATGGTGAATCCAAGCAGAATACAATGTCGTCAACTGCCAACACTGCATTTGCAAGTCTTTAGCAACATGGCTTCAGTTCAGAGATTTCCCACTTTCATCCAGGCACATTGCTACTGCTCTAGCATTACAGTGAAACTGGCGAGGGAACCAGTCGGGAAAGACTCCATATGCTATCCTGAAGGAAGGTGCAGGAAGTTATCTTCTCATTCAGCTAATGGATACGAGTGAGCTCCTCCACAATCTTGATCAAGTCATCTACCGTAGCCTCCCTCTTCATTCCACTGCCATCATCAATCTGAAACAAGGAGGCAAGAGGCAGAGGTGAAGTAAAGTCGTGTGGCAGACAGAAGGGCAAGCGTATATACCTCTTCTTAATCCTGATACTGCAAAACCCAAGTTCATAGCTTTACTTCAAATAAGCAAGTACAGAATCAAAGTCATGGCCAACAACAAGGATTGTCTCAACATGGGTCATTTTCTCAACTTACTTGTAAGTTAGCCACCACCTCCTGCATCTTGGGTCGGCTGATATCCAAAAAGCTTTCAATTAAATCACCATCAATAAATCCAGTGGCTGGCTCTGTCTTGCGTTCTGTATGAAATGATCTCCAGGTAAAATCAAGAATCAAGGAAATAAAACTCAGCAAAATATGGCTTCACCTTTCCCATAAAAACAAAAGTATGTGGCAAGAACGGTCCCCTAACTTATCACCCGGAACAGAACCAATAGTGCAATGTATGTCTTTAATCTTCCTCACTTATCCTATACAAGCAGACCAGTTCAAACTACAATCTTGAGAATCTTCAGCCTACGTGTTCAAAATCAAATATTACAGCAACCTATTCATGTGTGTAGTGCATAGCGCCACATAATAGTAATCCTCATCTAGAGATGACAGATTGTATTCTCATGTGACAGAAGAGCACTGTTTCAAAAGGTCAGGTTGTTTTTCAGGAGAACAAAATAATTTCAATATTAACTATAATTTAGGCAAACATTGAAAACATTTTAGTAATTCTTAATATTTGCTATTTAATGATAGAACTATTCCAAATCTCAGTTACTGGTTATATTTTTTAAAAAATATATTATATTTGATGTATTATATATGACTTATTATATTTGACGTATGGAATATTACAGAAGATAATGTTGCAGGAACATGGTATGACATGCATAACATGTACACCTTAAACTAAAAATAAATTCTGATTTTATTACCCATGTAATAATGGCCAACTGGCCATCAACAAATGAAAGGTGTTTTATTGACACACACGACTATGAATATTTCAAAAACTGAAAAGAAAATACATTATCTTGAAACAGTAATTTTCTTCAATATTATGAGTTTTTAAAATAATACTTCATAGAGGAGAAAGAGAACTTGATTTAATGAAATTATGAAGTATATATCTGGAGTATTATAGATAACTATCAACAGAATTTGGCAGTCTCTATGTAACACGTGAACTGTATGGAGGTTCAATGATAAAAATATTTTCCATTCTAAGTCTCAAACTTTTATTCTGTAAGCCTGAAAGCAAAATATGACAATTCTGCCATTCTAAAGTAATACCCGCTTATTGTTGACTTAACAATAATTAATCAAATGAACAGTTATTAAATGCAGCATAGTTCTTCAATTTTGGTCACCCCCTTGAATATTTTAATCATGCCATGAATATCTTCCTCTCTCATGCTGTTTTAGTTTTCCTTGGCATGTTTCACTCATACGTTTTTTATGTAGATTGACTGCAGATGACAATGTGTGCAGATTTTCTAGTTAATTATTCGGTATCATAGTAACCACTTGTGTATGTTGTTTAGAATTCACCTTTAAATTTTACCTCAAATTACTCACAATTCATAGAAGACTAGCTTAGTCCTTTTTTCATCCTGTAAGAGATTCTACTATAGCAGGGGTATCGAACTGGCAGCTGGAGGCCAGATGCATCTTACTCAGGCCATGTCCACCCCAGCTCCGCGAAGGGGAAAAACTTTATGAAACATCATGTAATGACAAGGTGGCGTGGTGAGTTTGACACCCGTGTACTATGGTGTCTGGCAAGTAGCTATTGGTCTGGTTCACACAAAATATTAAGCCATAATGTAAAATAGACTGGCTATTTTTCCCATCTACTATAGTTTGTTTATAATGGTTTACAATTTTATTATGTCAACCCAGTCAATTATATCTAATAAACCATAATTAATCAGACTAAATTCTAGTAAAATATGTGATCTATAGCATATATAAATTCCTAAAAAAAAGCTGAACTATTTTGACTGGCACTGCTAAAGCACCAATACGCTCCTCATTTTAATCTGGTGTTGCATTACCACTTCTCCAAGGCCCATAAATATTCCAGTCAAGAGAGTTCTCAATATGCAAAAGCAATTTTTGTAAGGGAGTCAAGAAGGACATAAGTTATAACCGTGACTAGAAATACAGTATCCTATCCCTAGTTTTTTCCTAAAGATGTAAGAAGAATGAATACATTCATACTGCAGATCTACACCCATTTGGTTCTGTGCTGCAAACTATAAGCTGGTGGGCAGGAACCATTCGTGGTTCTTGTATAATGGCTAATGTTACAAAGTGTTGTGTATGTTAAAGAGAAACACAAGAAAGAAAGGATATAAAGAGTGTTCTATCTTCCCAACACTTTTAATGACTTTGTTGAGCCTGTTTTGCACATCTAACAAGAGATTATACCAGCTTTCTGACAGAGAAGTCACCAGTCCTGTGAATAAAGACAGAGCATTATTTTTAAAAAGAAACAAACAGTTATCTATTTACTCTAAGATCACTTTGGAAACAAAGGATAGATATTATTTTAGTGCCAGATAAGCCCTCCCCGAGTACCAGACTATATGGGGAGATGGCAAAATTTTCTGGCTTAATATCTAACCTTACCAATCATTCCATTGACTGTGCCAAACAACACTGAGCCCTGTGTTGGTGTAGATGTTTCACCCAGATTTTGCATGACTAGGGACCCATGACAGAAGACATTGACAAATTCACCCAGATGGAAGAGCCCAAACTCCTGTAAATGCTGGCGCTCCTCATCAGTTGTCGCAGCACTGCAATACAAAACGTTTACTAGGAAAAGGATAGGGTGAACCCTTTGTCCCAACCTATTATTTGCTCACTTTGGCCTACCTTTTTGGAAGGTCATCTCACCTGTCCTTCTGGCACACAAACAAATTAAACGCATTCTCTGCCCCTAAGAAATTGTCATCATCCAAGATCTCCACAGCACTCATCCAGTTTGGATTAAAATCACGAGCAATCTGTAACGATATATAAGTCAATCTACCAACCAAGTCAATCTATTTTCCACAAAGATGAGACTTTTCTGCCCTGAAGTAGAATTCTACCGGTTTTAAATGCAGAATGAAATGGAGAGGCCAACTTAAGATAACCTAGGCAGTTTTTTTTTTTAAAAACACACAATTAGATTCTTCTGCCACCAAATATTTTTCTATTCTCTTAAACTCTGTATTGCAATTTCCATTATACACACTGAGGTAAAAACTGAATTAATACCTCTTCAAAATTTCCTTCCATGGGCTTATAGGCAAGCAGAAGTACAGAGCGCATAAGATCTCCAACTAAAATGAAGTCGCCCTTTGTCTTCACATAGAGTGCCATGATGTTGTTGTAATGGTTGCATTCGGTGCGAAGCTCCTTCTCTGCTGTCCATTCATACAATCGCACCTGTTAGACAAGACAGATTTGTAAGGGTAAGGCTAAAACAGATCTGGAACAATACTGCAAAGTCCAAAACATTTCTCTTTCACAGTTCACTAAGCAAATCCAGTTTTAGGAAATATCGATGTGAGAGCTTTGGAAACCTTACCGTGCTGTTTATGCTAGCTAAGAGTTTTCCATTGAATTCCACCATGGAATAGACGGCCCCTTTTACTTCTTTCTCAGCCAGACTCTGCAATTTACCTAGGATACACATTAATACAAGAAGACTTGAAAAATACACAGCTTCCTTACATTTCATGGTGTAGCTACAAATAACAACAAAAAATTAATAGCCTCAAAAACATCTCGATATTATGCCATGAAATGTAGCTTTCCCCTTGGATTATAGGAAGCCCTCCTTGCTTTCTGCAGCATAAAGTTGATTTGTTATAAAATGTATGACATTATAAAATATTTTTAAAATTCTATCATGAAAACTTCCAGAAGTTAATTTAAGCATTTTGTTCACTATGGATCCAGAGTAATGTAAATGCTAGCCACAAGTGAACTCTAATTATTTTCTGAAATATTGCAATACCCAATCTTAAATGTGAGCAAGACATAGAAAAATTGGTGTATGTCAGGGAGGTCTTTAATTATCTTTCTTTTAACAGTTACAATCTCTTTATGCTCGCCTCATCAGGAGCTCTTCATAAAGATGGTGCCTCACCTACAGAACTAAGGAAATTTCAGGAAATTTCAAATGTTGAAGTGAACAGAAAACCCCTTGACTCTCTTTCTGATTATGTATCATCAAGCTGGTATCAACTCTTAGTAGCCACATAGATATGACTAAAATGAATTAATTCTGCCCCTCAAAATCAGGGTAAACTATCAGTCTATTTGCAGGTATGTGGTGCTATGTAATAATCTTCTGTGACAATAACATAACATACAATAAAACCAGGTATGCACTTAATCTGTAACAACTGTAATAGTTTTAACTTCTACCAACTTTTCTGAAGGCTCTTTAGTCATTTTGCAAATTACTCAATATCACCGCAAATATTTCTCAGTTGTTAACTAAAAAAAATATTCATCATTTTCAAGAGTCATAAATCTGTCTAGGTAATTCCACCTGAACTATCCATTTTATTGATGAGGTGAAATGAAGTGAAAATAAAGACTTCTTAACTCAACTAGCATGCAACTAATCACTATGAAAGAATCAATGGAAGGACTCAAAAAGCTTAGGCTGCTCTTAAGAATAGGAATCAGAATAAATTTATATCTCCTTATTTGACCATTTAACCATATTTTGAGATTATCATTTGAGATCTTGTGCTCTCTTTTAGCAATACAACATAGGTAGCTATTGCTAACAGTGCTATTTTGATGAATATTCTGTGCTTTTCCAAGTTTCACAGTCATTGCAATAATTTTTCCAATTCCTACTTATGGCTGCAAAACCTGGACTCTAAAAAATATAGATATTATAAGGGTGGATACCTTTTGAATTATGGTACTGGAGACAACTATTACACATCCTATGGACTGCAAAAATCACAAAGTCCTATACCGAATCTCACCAAAAATATCACTTGAAGCCAAGACTGCCAAACAAAGACTATCATACTTTGGTTGTGTGATGCAAGCTGACTCAATTGAAAAATCAAACATGTTGGGAATGATCCATGGAAAAAGGAGAAGGGGATGCTATAGTACCCCTTGGCTGGAAACTATAAAGGATGATACCAGAATGATCATGGCGGAGCTGAAGGAGGCGGTGCCTGACAGAGGGGTATGGAGAGTGCTGATCCATAAGTGTAGCCAAGAGTTGGACATGACTGAATGGCTGACAACAATGACTGGGTTTCTTAATGCCAAATGAACACTTTTCCCATATTTTCCAAGGCTTTAAAACTTTTATTTTACACACACCCTTTTTTTTCGCAGACCCTGGATATGTGGTGCTGTTACAGTGATTTAATTGCATGTCCCACTAGATCTCTTTTATAATACATAATACTGTAAGCCATCCAGGTAACTTCAGCATCTTATAAATAACTTAAATACCAAACTCTTAAAAAACCAGATGTTCAGGTTATTTTTTCCCATATGAAGCAAACAAGACGGCTCTTCAAGAACTGAAAAGAATATTCTAAACTTTTAGGGTAAAAGAACCTAGGAACAAACTCACTTTTTCCATGACAAAATAATTATTAATAAAAGGAAACAAGTCCATGCAACTCAGCTGTTTCTAGGAAGAGATCCAAAAAGAGTTTTAGACTTTACCATCAGAATAATGGAACACCACAATGCGGCCTTGCTTGGGTTCGGCTTCATCAGGATACACCATGGCTGTTCCCACAATGAAATAGGTGTTGGGGTCTTTGCCCAATTTGCAGGAGACCAGGCTTAGTGCATATTCGTTCTGCAGGAACTGGTGAGCATGGAGAACTGAAGACAAACAGTAAAAAAAAGGGAGAGTTAAAGAGCTCAACAAAATATTGACTTCAGCGTCATGTTTGGAACAATGTGGATAAAGCATGCAACTGCAAAAACCTACAGAAATTCAATAAAATGATCCTCAAGATGATCCAGGACCCCTTGGATCCTGAAAGGATCCAAGCCAGCAAATACACTAGATGGCTCTCTTCTCCTAATCTCATGATTCCCCAAAACAGTTATCTCATCAACAGTGAAATATAACCTATGAGGCAGATACCTTCAAATGTATGCTGATCTATGATGAGCAGATTGTGTACCTCTACTTCCTCACCAAATGATGTTTCATGTGGAGCTGTGCTGCTAGAGAACAACTTGCTAGAACTCACACTGTTGGAAAGGGCCTAAAATATGGAGAGAAAAGTAAGCATTTTAAGCTAGAGACCCAGAGATAACAGAAATAAGTCCAAAGAACGTTCACTAGAATAAAATAACTAAAAAAAAAAATTGTGGCAAAAACTGTTTGGAGGAAGGTTTGCATCAGAAATGCCACATTTATGAAGAATAAAACCATATTTGGATTGAGAAAGAAGTCATGGAAGATAATTTATTTTAAAGTACCAGTATAAAACTACCACGTTTCCTGCTTATGGAAGGGACTGAAAATCAGTCCACATGGAAGAAATACCAATACATTCTAAGACCTCCTCATAAAAGATAGGCAGAAAGCAAAGTAAATATGGAAATCTATGCTAGCAAGCATTTAAATCACTGAAGAAGCCCAACATGCAACTGAGCCACAATGTATTTTTTTATCCCGAAATAAGTACCTAGCAGTGGTGGGTTCCAGCTCCCAGCAAAACCGGTACATTGTGCATGGGGCCGGGCATCCTCGTTGGGCACACCCGCTGCGCATACCACTGCCCTGCGACACCCAGGTGCTTGGCGGAGGTCGCACAGGAGCCGCACGCTGTGACCACATGCGCAATTGGCCCAGTTGCTTCAAGAACAGGTAAGGAACGTGGGAGGTGGGCCAAACGAGCCACTGTACCGATACAGTGGCCGCTGCTCCCGGCTACTACCGGTAAGGTCGTACCGTGCCGTACAACCCGGAACCCAGCACTGGTACCTAGCCATCTTTAAGTTTAGATTATCAGATGAGAAATGGAGATGATTTCCAAATGATTTATAAACATAATCAGAATGTTAAGCAGAATGTTAAGCATTTTACTGAAATCCGTGCATTTTCAAGGCAGTTCTAAACACGATTATTGATGGCTCTCACCTGGGTACTTGCACTGGGCCTCAATGCAGTGGTGCCTCCACTAGCATCCTGAACTTCAATACGACTGGAGAGCACGCCAAAACATTGAGAGACTTCCTGATAACAGATCTTTCTACATGACAGAAAGAGACACATGGTATCTACACACACTCATATGTATAAGATCCATATGCTCTAAGAAACATTGATCATAGAAGCAACATCTAATTTATTCAATTTACCATATTTTTCAGAATATAAGACGCACCAAAGTTTTGAAGAGGCAAATTAAAAAAAAAAGTTTTTCGCGAAAACTGGCCCCTTTTTGTTTGTTTTTTTAAAAAAAGACATGAATAGCCTTCAGGCGGCTTGTAGTGTTGGGAGGGGGGCAAAAACGAGCAAAAAAGACCCGATTTTGTGAAAACAGGTCCATTTTTTGACCACAAAAGGGCAATGGATAGCCTTTAGGAAGCTTAGAGAGTGCTGCTGGTGGCTGGGGGGCGGGGCAAAGTTGAGCAAAAAACGGACCAGTTTTTGCTCATTTCTGCCCTCCCCAGCCCCCAGGAGCTCTCTGAAAGCCTCCTAAAAGCTATGCACAGCCATTTTGGTGAAGGGGCGGGGTTCACCAAATGCAGTATTCAATGTATAAGATGCACCCAGATTTTCAGCCTCTTTTTTGAGGGGAAAAAGGTGCGTCTTATACTCTGAAAAATACAGTAGGTGCCAACTCACTCATAAACATCCATGTCCAAAAAGCATGTTTCCTTGAAAAGATCTATGAACCTCACAATTAAGGAAGGAAGGAAGGAAGGAAGGAAGGAAGGAAGGAAGGAAGGAAGGAAGGAAGGAAGGAAGAAAGAAAGAAAGAGAAAGTTACATTATTTAAAAACTGGTGAATTCTCAGCAACAAGTTTAGCTCTGCTCACCTGGGTGATTCATTAAGGGGAACAGTGCGGATATGCAGTTTCTGAATTTCATCTATGGTGCCGATTGTCAAAGTACTGTTGTTGGCCAGAGCTAAGCTACAAAATAAAAATATTTCATTTTCAAGAAAAAAAATCACTCCACTATACTTTTCAATTCTTGAGTATTTACCTATTACGTTTTAGAAATAATCCAATATTAGGACTTGTACAGTACTTAGCAAGACTTGACAGAATTGAAAGTGTAAAAAGGAAAAAAACCTGCAGTAAATATATGTCAAAATCAGTATTGTTTCATGAACTATCAAGTATTACATAGGAGCATCTGGCCATTAAGAGATACAAGGGAGAAAATGTACATGGAAAACAGCTCATATATTGGTAAAGCAGACAAAGACAAGAGTTACATTTTGTATGAAATGAAATAAATGTTTATGGTGGGTACAGTATATTTCTGATTTTGTTTCCAACAGCTTTCTTCTGCAGTACAAAAAAGTAGCCTTTTAATCTTCTTTCGAATTTTTAACCTTCTATAAATCTTCTCCTTCTTATAGATGGACTAAGTTTGCTAGTGTTGATCACCACCAATCTCTATCTTCATAACTATGTTTCCACATACAATCCTAAATGTGAGTTACCATTTCACCAATTTTACCAAGGAATCACCAGCGTATTTCTGGAGTGTTATTATTTTAGACCAATCAAACCTATTCTAGAACAGGGGCCTTGAGACACTGAAAAATAATTTACTGGAAATCCCACTTTTCTTGCCTAGTGACTTGGCAACTGGCATAATGGAAGATAAAACTCATGACCGCTCAAAAGTTTCTTAAGGTATTATTACATAAAATTCAACACAGAAATGATATCAAATATAGATGAAATAGAAGAGTCCTTTCTTACAGGAAGATATAAAGCAGGCTGAATATTTATTATACAACAGGTATATGACAATTACTTTTCTCCAAACTCACATTAGCCAGGATGCACCAGCAAAAGGGAGAAGAGGAAGGATACAATGTAAACAATTTTTTTTGTAACTTTGGAACTGCCTAACATTTTGTCCCTATTCTCTTAATCCCAATATTTCAAAAGTAAATTGCTTATTTTTGTGTTCTTTATATAGGGCAAGTTGGCTACTTAATTAAGAGTTGACCAGACTGGCTAAGCAGGAAGAGAGCATGCTATGCTTTGTGGAACCACTGGTCACTTGAAACGAAGGAACCAAACACACTTACCTGTCAGGGTACCCATCTGAGTTAAGAGGGCACATATAATTCACCTCCTTAAGATTGACATTGGAAAAGACCAGTTTGTGGTTGCTGCTGTAAATCACGGTAGGGCGGTCAGAGCAAGCAAACACATTGGTGGTAGAAAGTGAGCGAAATGTCCTTAAAACAGTGGGCTGGGTTCCCAAGGTTACTTTTTTACGGTCACTCAGCAAACCTGCCAGAGGAAGGATATTATTAGAGCCTACCCACTAAAAGAGAGGGAGGGGAGCAGGGCAAATTAGCTGCTTTGTGATTACTTTTCATTATTGAAAAAAATGAAACTTTTGTATTTTAGAGAAGTATATATCCGGTAGCACTTTAAATGTATTAAAACTATTCCCGAAAGCTAGAGGACATCCCAAAATACAGCTGTATGTCTATACAGGTTCCTTCATGAACCAATGATAATTTCTAGATACTGGATGGGCTTGTTTTAGAACAGAAAAATGATTCAGGGAGGTAAAATTCATATACCCTCGGCTGGTCTTACACTTAAACCCTGAAAAATCTAATCACGGATCTCCTGATGTCTAACTTGAGCTACTTATGGTAAATAAAGACAAAATGACAGCAGGCATGTGTTTAGCAACTATTTGCAAATGTGATGGTTAAAAAAAACCTCTTTTTCTAAACAATGTACACACTTACAGTCAAATTTTGGGTAGGTGACATACCAGAGCTGGCAAAGTTACATAAGAAAACTATCTGAAAGAGGTGGCAGCAATCAGTGATCTTCACAGGGTCTCTCTCTCTCTCCCTCCCTTCCTCTCCCTCCCTTACGCTTTAAGGAATAAATTGCGGTTGCTAAATGATAAGAGGATATAGGCCAGTTCTATTAGTCTAATTTCCCATAATCATTATTTCATCAGTAAGTCATAATCAGACGAGTTAACCAACCAGATTAAGTTGATACAATGTGTAAACCAGGAAATAACAGTTACTGTATGACACTTCCTTACAGCCTCAATATATTGATGAAGTGAAAAAACAATAAATCTGATGTGGAATGATTTAGCTCTGTTCAAATTTACACCAAAGAGATGTCTAGAGTTCAGATATTCTATTCCTGCTTGTATTATCGGGCCAAGCTCTATTTGCTGGATTTTGAGTTCTGCTAAAACCTGACGGGCATGTAATTTGTTCATTGTTTGAAATAAAAAAAGAAAATCTACAGGGCAGAAAACTGCATTTTTACCTGTTTCAATGTTCAGTCCAAAATAAAACAGGGCCCCATCTCCTAGGGCACAAAGCAGATAATGGCTACTCTCAAAGGTGGTCATCAGAATGGAACGTGGGATAATCTCTGTAAAGCGGGATACAAGTTGTAATATCACTCTTTGCAGTTAGCTTGCCCTTCCCAACACCAAGCACACAAATGAAATTTCTACCTCCTCCTAACATCTCCTTGTGTAATAGTTCAAATGAGGGCAGCTTAAGAATACGGGCTGAAATGTCTGTCCAAAGGCCAATAGCGCAGAGAGGGGACATGCCATTGGTGTCTCCCAAGGGGGTGATGTCCAGACAGGCAATCTCATGCTCCATCTCTGTAAAGCTGGCAAGATATTAAACTGTTAACATTATATCAATACTCAACTCTGACACAAAATAACTCCAAAATAGTTAGTTCAGACTGACCTTATTTGTTTGAGTTCCTGGGGATGGATTTCCAGATAGTACAACACTCTCCCCACAGCTACCACTACTTGACTGCTATTGCAGGAAGCAACACTGATGTTCTTCCCATTTGGCTCTTTCCATTCACTCACCAGAGCCTTTGGCTCTTGAGTGACAAGCCGGACTGAGACTGATGTTATCTATAGGGACAAATAATGTCCATTACTATTTCTTCCTTACCGAAAGGTAACATATTCTTTAGGCATTAGAATATGTGACCACGACACATATAAGGCTTTCTACAACTTATTCAACTTCTTCAAGTGCTACAATTTTTTAAAAAATGTAATCCACCATGTTTAATTTTAAGATTGACTAAATTGAAACCAATTGGAAAAAAATCATGAAAAATATTACTAGATTTTAAGAACAATTATGTTGCCTATGGACAAAATAACATTCTGTTTTAAACGTAACACCCTCACATATTCCATGTTCTAAATGTGGCTCTTCACCCCAAAAGTTTAGTCACTCATACCTTACATTTTATCACTAAAAAAATGTATCACTAAAAAAATGTAGATTACCTGGATTAACTGCAGATGAGCCACATTACCACAGAAGAATGTCTGCTGATCATCCACAAATCCTGTCAGTTCTGTTTCCTCTACTTCCTCCCCATTCAACATCAAAACTCTGCAGAAGGTAGGAAAGCCTAATCAAACTCCCCAGAAGACCTAATAACCAAGAGCCATATTCAACACTTTCATGGATGTTATTCCTCTACCTGGTTTGTCCCACAAAAGACAGCACTAAGGTGTTATCAGTTTCACGGTGAGAGTCCGACCTCAAAGGCCATAATCCTGCAATTCAGAGACAAAGTGGTTCTTATTAAATTCCTTTGGAAAACTCAGGGGATTTCATAACTTAACAAACAAAAATGTCCCCCCGAACACTTTCTGAAATCATCAATGTTTCCGCAATGCTAATTCAAAGACATTGGACTTGTACAACATATTCAACTAACTGGGTATTGTTTCTAAGAAAAATATATTGTACTTTCAAAAATTAAGATTCTGAGAATAGGTTATATAACAAAAAGGTAAATAACAGCAAGAATACATAACAAGAAGAAAAAGAGAAGACATAATAATATACCCGGGGGAGGAATAGTGTGCACCCACATACAAAATACCCAAACCCTTTTTCTGAAAAGATGCCAACATTTCCTAAATAGTATATTCAGTTTTCTAAGATTTTATGAAGGTTAGCACACATTTAAAAAAAGCTCATTCAAAAAATCTGAGAACTGACAACCTTGATAATAGTATAGACTAACATTTCTTCATCACCTGTTTCTAACGGAGACATGCACACACACACACCTTTAATCCCTGGGAGATCAATGCTGGCATGTTCATGAATCCCAATTCCATTCCGGATGATTCTCAGAGAACCTTCCTTAAAGGCACCAGAGCATGTAACCAGCTGTAAAAAGCAGGTATAGTTAGCATATACCAATTACATTATTAAAGTTTAAGGAAGATGCAATGTAACTATAGAGAATAGTAATTCACGCCCACCCTTTAAAAGTTTTCCTCAATCTTTTAGTAAATTACCTAATCAAAAATCTCAATTAAGACAAAATCCTGCAGTCGGTTCCATTCCTATAGTGAAACAAGAACTTTCCTGAAATGACCTGTATTATTATTTCAGAATTTAATGCATATGCCAGAAAAAGTAGCCTTTCTAGCTCTCTGAAATAGCCTTACTTCAAGAGTCAACAGAATAATAATTTTCCAAGCTATTATCAGATTTACTAGAATCTGTGTCATATACTATAATTGGGCAGACCTGAGCTCACAACAGCAAGAAGCTAATTTATCAACTTCCTCCTAACACACAAGTTTGATGAGAGACAATAGGTTGGGGTTTTCAACAGCGGAAATTAATATACATCACACAGATCAACTGGGGGGAAATATATTATTGTAAAGCAGTATTTCAGAGCAGATATAAAGCACCTATATTAGCAAGATTCATTATTCCTGGTGCAGGGAAAGAAGAATCAACTTTTACCTGGCCTTGACCCTGTCTCTCAAGATCTACCACACACATGTCCACAATTGGCCCGAGGTTGGTGAAAGTTTCCATGGCCACAACATAGGAGCCTTGTTCATTACTATCCACATTGAGCTAGGAACGAAAATAATATTATGTTTCTTGTGAAAATAAGAAACTGTTTGCTTAAATTTTCTTTATTTGATCTACTTGAGCAAAATGTATTAAAATTCCAGTTTTTGTCTTACTTTGTCTCAAAATAAAAAGAAGAAATACCAAGAGAATAAAATTGCTAAGAATGACATAAATAAAACTAGCGGGCTCACAACAATGCCATTTAAATATATAATAATCAAAAGATTAGCAAACTACTATTTCTTGGTACCTTAATTATTAATTAACAGCAATTACTTTACCTTCACAAGTTGGGAATCCCCAAGACGAGAGCCAACAAACACAACACCATTGTCCAAATATGTCAGGCATTCTGCTATGGATGTCTAGGAACAAATAAGGCAAAATGAGTGATATTAGGCATTTTAAAGACATAATAATAGGGATGCACAATTTAAACCCAAAGCAGGAAGGATATTTTGGCATGGAGATGCTCATGTATATGCAGGCATGTCCTTACTCAGAGATGTGCATTTCTTGAATTATGCAGCTATTGTACTAGGCCAAGAAAAGTTGTGGGTTCTTTAAGAAGCTCCTACAAATGCAGTGATTGTACTCACACCTAGATCTCAAACATGCTTCTGGCTTTGAATGTCAATAGTTGCACATGTACATTAGCAGCACATACTGTACATTAGAAGACATATTAAAAGTATCCAATGAACATACATTGCCACAACAAAACATAATTAAATATGTCTTAGTTGTAAGTAGGGATTTATCCCTTACAAGTATGAAAACTTGTAAGTGATTTTAGATGACATTCTCTCTTGGCCTTATTTGGTACATCAAATCGCCATCAATTTAAGCACTTTTCTTTACATTCCTTTGAAGGAAGGCGAGTATTTAAGTTCTAGTCTGGGCTTTAAACCCAGATACGAGAGATCATTCTCTTGGTGCTATCACCACCAGAGAGCCATATGTGAGAATACAAAAGATGGCTCTGCTCCAGTTCTGAACAGGTCAAGGATGAAGTCAACGTTTGTTTTGTTTCATGTTTCCACTGGGAGAAAAAGTAGCCAATGTGGCTTTTGGTGAATCATTTTTTATTCAATGCGTATTCTATTTTAGTGTCATCTAAGAGACAATCTGCCAGTGGAAAGATAGGGTATGCAGATAGTCCTTGACTTACTACCACAATTGAGCCCAAAATTTATGTTATTAAATGAGAATTTATTAAGTGAGTTTGCCCCATTTTATGACTTTTCTTGCCACAGTTGTTAAGTGAATCACGGCAGTTAATAAGTAAATAGCCTGGTTGTTAAATGAATCTGACTTTCCCGTAACTTTTGCTTGCCAGAAGGTTGTAAAATGTGATCGCATGACCCTGGGGCACTGCAACTGTCATAAATGTGAGTCAGTTGCCAAGTGTATACATTTTGATTACATAATCATGGGGAATACTACAAAGATTGTAACTAAGAAAAATGGTCACAAGTCAATTTTTTCAGTGCTTCCTGTATATTCAATTGATGTTTTAAATGAAATACATTTTGTAATAACTTAAATCTGAGAAAAAAATAATCAATGACTTATATAACCCTCCAATTATGAATCATGAAATATAAACCTTTATTACAACATTTTAAAATTCTGCTGAACAACAGTTTTTTGCTTATTTTAATGCAGCATAATTCTAAAACCTATGTTCAAAAATTACAAAAAAGTAGTATTTGGGAAGGACTCTGTCTCTTCCGGTATCAGCAGGAATTTTTTTCCACTGTTCTAGTTCTTCTTCCAGCTGACATAACACCCCAGATGCTCCAGAAATGGAGGCAAAAACAAAACCTACCTCACCAAGCAATTCCACACGCAAGTCCTTGAGACTGACTCCACCATCCATCTGCTCCTCCTTCTCCAAAAGCAGCATGAATAGCCGACCCTCCATATCTCCCAATAGATAACGGGACCCATTTGGATCTACCCGGTTGTGACATACGATTGTACTTTGCTGTTTCAGGGGGGAAAAAGTGTTACTCAGAAGTCTTTGAAAAGGCAGGATGGCCTTAACATTGATTTTATTATTCCTCTAGTAAGAGTAAGCTGCAATAGTTAAAAAAACAACCTACAGATATAAGGAACAGTTTCCCTAGTTTCCTTCTTGATATATATACTTGTGTTTAGCCAAATTCACAGAACAGCCATTTAAGGGCACATGAAACACATTCTCCAGATTCCAAATGTGTCTACCCTTATTCTAAAAAACTGCAGACAATGCAGCAAGCAGTTAATGTAGGCCAGATGCCCACAGAAATTCCCATTTATTTATAATTTTAATTTCCATTTCTAAGACCTTCCACTTGCCAACAACTCTGGACAGCTCACAGAATGTTAAAACACAGAAAAAATGCAACACCTACCTAAATAAATTTAATTTATGACCTAGCAAAATGTTTAAACTAGAGGCAAGCAAACTGATGCTGCATAAAAGATACAAATCATATTTGTTTGGGACCTATGGGATGCAGCATAAAATATTAAGAGTGTACCTGCTTTCTTACATCATACTAAACAAACTGTAAATATGAAGCACAGAATTCCAGCTTTAAGCAAATACCTTTCCGAGTATTTTGCTGCTTACCTTAATGATGGGTGGGGCTATAGCCAGATATTTATCACCATTGTGATAAGTAATGGATTCTTGTCCAATAATGATGGCCCCTCCAAATGGTTCAGGCACTACAAAGAAATTGTTGGGAATATTTATCTCGGATGCATAGAGAATAATCAACACAGGAAAGGAATACAAACCAGGCAACCTAAGTGTATTAAATTAAATTTCAATAGCTGTTGTTTATATTAATAAAGTTTCCAGTTCACCAGAAAAAAGCCACTTTTCAATGTAATAAAATACTTTAAAAGCATGAAAATATACTGATTATTAGGAGTAATTCAGATAGTCAATATCCTAACCGTATTTTATTTTATACTTTAGAAAACAGTTTTCCGTTTCTTTACTACTAAAAGCAAGCACATTTTAATTTTAGTTTCTTAAACAGCAATTTAACTTTGTCTTGGATAGGGGTTACAAATAAATGAACAGTAAGAAATCAATAAATTTCAGATTTTCATTAAAGCAGGTCTTTTTCTCACAAAGCTACCAGGTAAACTTAAATATAGATCTGTCTTTAAAATACTCAAGCTTTTGCGGCTTATAAGTTTCTCCATTCATTTTTTTTTCTTTGATACTATATCCTCAATCTTCCTCAATCACCTTGAATATTATAATTCCTGAGCTTTTCCTGCCAGCATAGTTTAGTCTAAAAATGCAGCTGTGCAATGATGGATTCTTAAGATTTCAAGACAACTTTAGCCTGCTAACTAGTTATCACTGGGCAGCACTACTTTCACTATAGGCACTGCTCAAGTTACATAACTATTCTGGGCCTGAGAGCCTGGGGCAATAAAGTTTTTATACAAATTGAAATTGGACCAACTGCCCCACCACTGGGGTTTTTTTCTAGATGCAAGTTTAATACAGTGTCTTAAAAACAGTCTACGGAGCTTTTTTAAAAATGCTGGGTTTTATATCTAAATAACTATAGTTACCTTATTAGCTGGCAGAAGTGTATTTTTAGGCCCAAACTCACCTGCAATCACCATTGAGGCTTCAGCCTCTACATTTTCCTGCTTCCACGGTCCCTTGTTAAACTCCTTCTCACGCAAAGACACTTCATATGTTTTGACATGACGGCCCTGTGGATCCTAGAGGAATGGAAAGTATAACCACTAAACACAAATCCATCACTGTTTAGTTAAAATTAATTTAACATATGAGATCATTTTCATATGAATGTTCAAGAATCAAACATTCCCTGAAACATTTCTCTTCTATTTTTATAACATTTATGCATTGAAAAAATATATAGATGCAATGCATTTTCATTAAAGCAACTTCAAAACCTAAGGAATGCCTCTCCCACAAAATAATTCTGAATATTAGTCGTGATCTAATGCAGCTAATGGAGTGATTATATGTTATATAATTATCCATACATTATTTCAAATAGTAACTATTTTGCTTTATTTCACTAAAGCCTTCGGATTTCTTTCTTTACTTCTTCCATTCATGAAAACTTTTTGAAACAAAGTGGGTTTTAAAAATCCAATTTTCCTGATGCTGGAATCTCAAGACAGCACATTTTCTGGATTGATTTAGTAAGGCAAGCTTGTGGTAAATTAGTCCTATAAAGTTTCTTACTAATGTAGAAAAAAATTCACTCAGTGTCTCTCCTAAAAGAGAATGGACAAATCACTAATATGAGACTCTCTTGCAATTATAACCAAATTAAGATATTTGGTGAGCCCTGAAAAATAGACTTTCCCTGTTAAGACACTGTGCAGAACACAAATATAGTTGATCCAGATCTCCACCGATAGCCTATTTCATTTTTTGCTAGTTATCCAGGAAAAAGACTTATACCCAGTACAGTTTAGAAAACTAATAGTAGAATTAAATTTGTGGGATCCTCGGTGTTCACTTAGTTACTTGCTAAGCTTGTTGGTAATAAAATACCTGCAGAAAACATCCAAGCTCAGAGAGCACCAAGGACCCCCTAAGTTCAGCCTTGAGCTACAAAATGAAATTTCTTCCCTACTTGCCATAATACCACACTTTTATTAAAGGTGCACGAAAAGTAAACAAATAGGTAACAATTATTATGTGGAGGCTCAGAACACCTCATGCTTCTGCGGCCAGGACACTGTGTTTCTGTCAAAGCATGAAATGTTGGGAAACTGACAATGCTGACGATAAGAACAAACATTGCTCTGTCCCTTGCCCATCTTTCTATGATAGTTGCAGAAGTAATTCACCCTTAATACATTTAGCAATGAAACCCAACATCCCAGACTTGGAAGTCTAGTGGTCAGCTGGAGCTTGTATGATTGTAGTTTGAACTAATTATAGACTGGAATTTTATCTGATCTGCCTTTGTAAGGCTTTTCAATATTGTTTTAATGTGTTTTTGCGCATTCTCTCTCTCTCTCTCACACACACACAAACACATCCCTAAATTGCTAAAGATATCACAGCAACCATAACAATTTAAAAAACAATATAATAAAATATAATAAATAAATAAACATAATAAAAAAACAAATAAATGCTGTTTTTGTTCTACATGGGGGGGGGGGGGGACCTAGTCTCCTGTAATTTGAGAATGGAAATGCAGTCAGTTGCTAGAAGCACTGCAGGTCCTTGCAGGTAACTTGCTTAGTTCTTATTTATTTACGTATTGGATTGCCCATCTCTTATCTGAAGGCAATTATGCTGAAAGGGAATTTACCTCTCTTTTTGTCCAGTGCAAAATTATGTATTAGTAGATAATTCAGAATACCAAACATAAAACTAATGAAAGCAACAAGTTTCAAGGGTGATTAACCATACTGCTTTTCAAGGGCAGTGGTTAAAGAATTAAAAATAATAATCCTGGGTCACATGGCCTTTAATATTTTGGTCCCAAAATTGATTTCCAGACAGGAATGAACTGAATTTTAAACCAGAATGGCTACAAAGATCAAATCATGGCTTCTGGAGGGTGATTAAGCCAGTTTTCTATCTGATCTTCACAGAAAAACAAAAATGTAACAAATCAAGAACAGTTCTTAACAGCTTTGCACATTAAAGGAGTATTATTTTAATCATTTTAACTTTAGAAACTTGTTTGTAGATTGAAACTATTACAACTGAATCAAATCAGTAACCCTTAGTCATGGGCTAGTAGAGCTATAGTAATACAAAGTCAAAAATGTCAATAAATCAAAATAATGTTTGTGGAAAAGAAAACAATCCTTGAAAAAAATATTATTCTTTTTACCTAAATGGTAATATAACCTAAGATTGACAACAGCTGTCTATAGAAAGCATATTTGGTCTGCAAGCATCATCTTGAGACTGGTTTTAAATGGCAAACCACATGACTGTAATTCCTGATTTAGATTTTGGATTTTTCTGCTTCTTTCCAATCTCATTTGTTTGTTTGTTTTTGATAACACCTAACTCAATAAGTCCCAAATTATTCAAATACTTTGGTACTAATTTGGTTTGTTCTAACAAGAAAGAAAGAAAAAATATATACTAAAAATATTTACTAAAGATTCTGGGATTTCTTTTCCCCCATGAACCAACTCACTGATTGTTTATAATTAACAGATATGTTAAATAATGTTCAGACCCTGCCCCACTAGCTCAGCAATTTTTTTACAACACACATTCAGATCCAATGTAGTTACCTGATAAACAAAACATATGGTCGGGGCCTGGCAGCCATAGAGGAATTTCACATCAATAACTTGTAGCTCCTCTAGTCGAATGTTAAAGGCCTTTAATTCTTTATTTTCTCGCTCCAAAGGAATCACTTTGAACAAGCCATCATAAAGCCTTAGTCCAATCATTCTGCACTCTGGGTCAATTATGCCAATTATACCTGTTTCCGATGGACGACCAATACGATCCTATAGGACAAGACATAAATCAAATATTCTTAGTACAATCTCTTTTGTCACAACAATAAAAACATGCAAGGTTAAATCTTCTAAAATCCATGAATTTGTTTTTTGTGCATTAGCCAATAGTTGACTCATTCATGATGAATACTCTAATTTATGCTATGTTGTTCATGTACGCCTAGACTTTCAAACAGCAGCCATTTCTCATTTTTTGTGTGTCCGTCCATATTTTATAATTACTATGAATCCTTCACTACCATTTCAAAAACACAGTAAATAACTCATGGATCTCGGTTGACAAATCTATATATTTCAAAATTAAGTTTATGCACTTATATATTTTAATCCACAACTTTCAATTACATATTATATTGGATATGTAGTTCCTACATATGTATATGTAGATCTACTTGGAAAACATGCTATTTTGATTTTCATACTTTAGCAAAAGTAATTTTAGAGCTTGACAACTAATGGAAAAAATCCAATTTTACCGAAATAATGTTGAATTTTTCTTTTCTCCTTTAAAAACTGAACAGGACATTTAACAACCCAAGATCAAGATCTTAAAGTAATAAACAAGCAGGACTTATGTTACATATGTACATATTGTATTACATTACATATATACATATTACATTATATTATTCTCTCTTGACAACAGCTCTGGTTTGCAACTGTTACAATGGTGCTGAAAAACTACCATCGGACCTCACAACTGTCATAATCTTCTTTGGGGTTACATCATGGGTGTCAAACTCGATTGCATAAAGTGATGTATCACAACGTTTTTTGCCTTTGCAGAGCGGGGATGAGTGTGGCCCACATGGAACGCATCTGGCCTGCGGGCTGCCAGTTTGATAGGCCTGGGTTACGTGATCAAAACCCAAATGCTTCACAATTGGCGAGTGCTTACAACCATTACAATATCCTGCAGTGAGTTGATCGCCATTTGCACACTTCATAGTGGCTTCCAATAACAGAATCAAGGAAGAAGTCAGCAGTAAAATTACAAGTCATAGACATGTCTTGCTTAATAACCACCAGAGGTAATGTCATAAGCTCATCATAGTCATGTGATGTCTCACAACACACTTAACAAACTTAGCAGTTGTCAGTCCCAATTGTGCTAATCAAGCAAGGATTACCTGTACTATAAAGCTTGTATACGTACACTGTTGCTTTACATTGGGTGAAATTAGGTCTCAAGAACACATATTCTGGCAAGTCTGCAGGTTTTACCCTTTGAAAAATATTCTAAACTAGCTAAAATACAACTTAGGAGTAAAGGCAATGGTTATTTTTTACATGTCAATAGTATTTAAATAATATTTAAATGTAGGGTTTTTTTAAAAAAAAAATTAGAATAAATGTCCCTAGCCTTTATATAAATCACAAGAGGTTCCTAATACAACTTATAAATATTTAATCCCTCTCTGCCAACTATGATAAGCACATATTTTCTCGTGTCTTGGAGAAAAGGTGGGCTATTACCCTCATAGTCAGTGAATGGCATAACAGGAACTTCAGAAGGCTAATGTAAAATAAGTTATCTCACTTGAATTTGGAACTGGAAGGTGAATGGTGGGATAGGAGTATCTGAAATATAACTAAACTATTAATATAATCCCCTCCTTCCTCCAAACATGATAAATGACCATATCTTTAAGAACTACAAACAGACAAGGGCAGTGCAATTATAAAAATAATTCATTCCCCCAGTTACATTTGGATGGAAGGGAGAGACAACTGAAGAGTCTGACTGAGTTCCAATAAGTACAATATAGAATTGGGAGAAAAGAAACAAGGACAGATTTGTTCAGTTACTAAAAATAGCTTACATTTTTAAATTTTGACCCTGATTTTTCCAAGAAAAGGCCTTTAAATAATAAGTGAATGCTTAAAATAAAAGCCCTATTAAGTCAGATATAGATAAGATAAATGAAGCTACCCATTTTTCACAGTAGTCAATGACACGCCTTTGGGGAGTGTAAAAGCAAGAAACCGAGACAACTAACCACTCGAATGATTTTTGCTGCATATAAAAATGTTTTGTTTATAAATTGCCTTTATGAAGAATAGCAATGTTTTATGTAGAACAAGATTCTAAGAACTGAGGAGATTGTAAATATTTTTTCTTGAAACATATTCAATGAGAGTTTGCAAGAGATCACAAGAATATAAAATAGCTATCAGAACAAACAAGGCTACTTAGATCTCATGACAATGACAAATGCATTTTTAATTGCACATCACTAGAAGGAACAAAGACTTAGTGGAAAAGTAGGAAGTATTTAACAGTGTCCATCCAATAATTTGATAAGAAAAAGACAAGCATAGTCTCAATTCTCAAATTGTTCTATTCATTAATTTCAACACATAAAATTATATTATTTACATTACTTAACTTGGAATATACATTATCCAAAAGTTCAAACTTGGTTTACAAACCATACAGAAAACTCTTGTATGGTCCTGAATCATAATGTACCTATAACACTTAATGCATTTTCCTTTACCTGCACATTACCATGGGCTCTGGTGATGATGTCAATGTTCTCTCCACTTTGTTTATACTCAAGAATGCAAGCATTGTATTTTGCTGTCAAAATAAAGAGCAAATCCTTGCTTTCCCCCTGAGGAGGAGAAAAAAAAGTTTTAGCTAGAAAAGAAACAACACTCCACATTCTGCAACATATTAGCAACAAGATATTATTCCATTTGTAAAATGTATATCTCAAATGAAAAATGTTTGAAATACAGATGCTTTTGCTTATCACAAGTTCCTATGGTATTAATGCTGCATTAAGCATTTTCTTCTGTACCTGCACATAAATAAGTTCCTCCAAAAAGTATTTAATCAGAAAGCATATTAATTAGTTTCATGTGAAACACAATATGAATTCATCAAAGAACATGAGAAGCACCAGAGCTGTTGATGTTCAAGGGAGACTTGCAACAAACAAATGCAAGCATTTTACCTCAAATGTTATTGAAATGGCCAGGCCAGACAGCATACCTGTTTTTCAAATAGATTTACAAAAGTTGGTTGAGAAGATTACTGTTGAAAAGAGCTTAACACACATATGTTTTTTCTTTCAAATATTACCCTTAAAAAGACCAAGTTCTCACTTTTATTGATACTCCGCAGCAGTGGTGGGATTCAAATAATAAAACAACCGGTTCTCTTGAAGTGGTTCGAACTGGCTGAGTCCCACCACTGCTGAGTCAGCAGCAGCGAAGCACAACATACTGGAGTAATATGGCAAATTTCCGAGTCCCATCATGACCATATCAAAAATGAATCACCCAGAAGAAAATACTCGGGCCACATGACAGGTCCACACAATTAACCCACAACAGACTGGCTGCGCACAATCATCACAACGTGCTAAATTCCAGCAGGCCACCAGTCCTAAAAATATAAAGGCTTTGCATACCTTGAACTTTTCAAAGGCGTCTTCCCAGTATAAACAGAACACCGGGCTGAAATTTTAACAAAACCATACCCTTCCACCTGGCTAGCAAACCACAAGGCCACGTTTTCCACCCACTTCACTTTTACCATTGATTCCCCCCCAACGACCGGGGTTTTAACCAGCATGAGGGTCGAAAAAACCAACGAAACTTTTCCGCTCGAACCAGAAGCCTAACCCGATCCGCTGCAGGAATCCCTTCCTGGGCAAAGCGAGCCGTAAAGGATCCGAGGCGTATTATTATTACCCTGCCCAAGCAAAAGGGAGCCCAGCGGCCGCGCTGTCCTCCGGGAGGAGGGGGCGATGCTCACCTTGGGGCGGAAGAGCTCCATGACGGCGATCTTGCCGTACATGCCCACCTCCTTGACGGGCCGCAGCCCTTCTGCGGTGACCACATAGATCTCAAGGCGGGTGTTCTTGGCGATCAACAAGTTGAGGTCCTCCGCGGAGGTGAAGTGACCTGGGGCGAAGAGAAAAGGCCTCGGGGGTGAGGGCGCTCCGACTGGCAGAGCCCGAAGCCGGAGGGACGCAGCAAAGCCCCGCGGCCTCCTCCCTTCATTCTTCCCCGCCGCGCCCGCTCACCAATCCCGGGAAAGGCCCCTCTCCTCCCAAACCATTACCGGTGACGCAGCTGTTGACGGCCGTGGGCTTCTGTGCGGTGACCACGTAGTTGCACGACATGGCGAGGCCGGGAGCGAGGCGGAAGGCGAGGACCGGCGGTGCCGAGCGCAGCCTTGAGGGCCCACTACCGCCCTCAATGGCACCAGTGAGAAACCGCCAGCACCCAGAGCGCCGGCGTCCAGCTTCGCGCGGTGCACGACGGGGGGAAAGAGCAAGCCGAGAGCATTGCGGGTCTTTTGTACCGGTGCGAGAGCGCCCTCTTCCGGCCCGAAGGAAGGAAGCGAATTTTGGAGGACGAATGTTGTTGCCCTTATCTCATGCGCGTGCGCGCGCGTGCACCCAACCAAAGCACGGTAGGAAACGGAGTTGTGGTGCGCCAGCTGGATTGGTGGCGGGGGGCAAAATGCTCCTAATATGTTAGCGCATCCCCCCTCTGGGCTCCAGCGCGAGCTGCTCCTTGTTCCCTACTTAGCGGTGCGTAGCTTCTTCCTAGTACGTGCACGACACGGCGACCCCCCGCGCCCAACTGCCAGAGCGCGCGCTGGGCTCTGCCAATGAGCTTCTTCCTTGGCAGGCGGCGCGCGTGTGTTTCAGACTCTGGTCCAAGCGCAACATTTGCATTCCTGGCCAAAGTCCGCGGAGGGTCCTAGGGAGCTCAGCTCGGTCTCCTCTTCCATCCGTTCTGTCGGAAAAGTGGTTCTTATTGTGGCGCCCGTGTACTTGGCTGGCTGGCTTTTAGAACTGAAACCTGAGACATCATGCAGGTGAGACCTGGTATTTTGGGGTGAGGGAGAAGACGGGGATGCTAAAACTTATGGAGGCTAAAACATACCAAGGATGGTTGCAGGAATTGGGTATGTCTAGTCTACTGAGAAGGACTGGAGTGACATGTTAGCAGTGTTCCAATACTTGAGGGGGTCAACCTATTTTTCAAAGTACCAGAAGGCAAGACAGAAGCAATGGATGGAAACTAATCAAAGAGAGAAGCAGCCCAGAACTAAGGAGAGAGCAATCAACTAGACTTGCCTTAGAGGTTGTGGGTGCTCCATCACTGGAGGCTTTGGAGGAAAGACTGAACAACCACTTGTCTGGAATGGTATAGGTATAGGGTCTCTTGCTTGAACTGGGGGTTGAACTAGAAGATCTCTAAGGTCCCTTCCAACTTTGTTTATTCTATTTTCTATGCTTTAGTGCATGAATTCTCAATCTTCTTTTGCTCATGCCCCCCTTATGAGCCTCATCTCCTCTGTGACCCCTTTCTTAGCATTAGTGTAAAAAAGACTATCTGAATTATTTCACATATATTGATTTGGCCCCTAGAAAAATGACATGGCTCCTGGAGTCATCTGGTCCATGCTGAGAACCACTGCTTTAGCCAGTCTTTCCTTGGAGCAGTGTATAAATTTAAAAAACCGAAATATTAGTAATTACTAGAAATCCAGCTCATCTGGTGTACTTGAATGTCTTGCTTTTTCCAATACAGTATTCTGCTTTGTCTGCTTTTCCATTATTAATGAAAATATTTTTGCAGCAGTTATTCTTAATTGTTAACTGCAAAATAACAAGAAAACTGGCAGCAAGAGGCAATATTAAAGGAATCAGAAAATGACAGAAAACAAATGAGAAAGTGATCTAAGGAGGTAAAATAAAAATGGAATGAAGCAAGGTGGGGCTGACCATACAATGAACAGGAACAAATAATATTGCAACAATTTGGGGTCAGGCTCATGTTACCAACTGTTTAACCAACAGTTACAAAACACTTGGAAGATCAGTAGCACTGGATGAAGAGTACTGTTGTCAGATCTCAAACACAGTGATTAATCCAAATTGTATATTTGCTTGAAATAATAGCATTTTGATCAGTTGTATAAAAGTAACCAAAAAAGCACATGCTTCACAAGCCAACTGTTATAAAATTTAGGACACATTTTGAGATTTTATGAACTATTTGACATCAGAATGGAGCTCTGTTTCTTTCCTTATTACCAAATTACCAGCCAGCAGGAAAACACTTAACAATTCCTCTCCTTAATTTGACTAAGAAAGAGATGAGTTTGGAGCAGTTAGAACACTATTTAACCATCCATCAAATTAGTTCTGGTTTTGTAAGGGGGAATTTAAAGGACATCTGACTATCATCTGATATTAATGCTAAACCCATGCCTAAAATGGCCTGATTATTAGCTAATAAGTAAGCTGCTTTTGAACACAGGTCTGGCACTTTTCCAGAAAAATACTCAAAGCTGTTTTCAAAATCAACCCAGCAACTGAAAATGTGAGGAGGATTGGGCCATGAAGCAGCCATTAGAGAAAAACAGCTCTAGTCAGCTGCTGTTCACATTGATATGCATACTATAAACCTTTTAAGTTGGCCAAGTCAGGAAAGAGACTCATTAGGACTATTATAAAGTCTTCTAATATAAAGGTATAAAGTCCTTGTGTAACAACATAATCTTGAAAGCCTGACAAAGTTTCCTTCCCCCCCTTCCAGTCTTAGTCCAAAGAGGCTCAAGGGAGAGTAAACATGAGTTTTCTTTCTCCCCTTTTCAGACCAACTTAATGTTTATGTGATGGCTGTTAAATACTTTCTTCAAAACTGTCTCTGTACTCCTTTATACAATGGCTACATGCATTGTTTCTAGTTTGTGCATAAGTTGTGAAACATTTTCTGTACAAAAATGTGTTTCAGACATTCTGCCAAATAGATCTAAATAGAGAATAATTCAGTAGAACCAGAACATTTTGACTGCCCTGGATTTTTTGTAAAGACAAAATCCAGAGGCGAAAGCAGGGCAAGACTGACAAACCTAGTATCTTACTCTTTAACACAGCTTGTGTATCAGTCAGCCCAATACTTTACCTAGCTTCTTCATTGTCCAGTGTCTGTTCACCATATCTCACACAGTAGGTAAATGTAGAGGAAAATGATTGGGAAATTAAAATAACTTTGTCTAAAAGGACAGATTGCAATATTTAAGGATATTAGTTTAAAATGAAGATGAATCTGATAAAGACAAAGATCATGAGTAGTATGGAAAATGGAGATAGAGATAATAATTTCTCTCTTTCAAAATAATAGAATGCTAAATCATATATTAAAATGTGTGCAGAAAGATCTAGTTATTAAAAATGCAATGTTAATTTTAAAAGTGCAGAATTCAATTGTGGGATTTGCTGTACAATCAGATATTATGATGGACAGCGCTGTAACCCATTTTAAAATAGAACTAGGCAAGTTTATTGAGAAGAGAGTCATTTGTCTTGATGGCTATAGGCTAGCTCCTGAATGTCAAACTATATGCTTTACCAGCTGCCAGTGCCAGAAGAATACTATCCATCTGTGTACATGAACTTCTAACATATCTCTAATTGGATTTTATAGGTATATAGAATGTTGTACTTGATGGGTTGGCTTGATCTAGCAATGCTCTTGTGTTCTTATAAATACAATTAACTTGGATTTGGGGAAGGGAAGCCCTATTGGGTATTGATTGATGTTGATTATTGTGGAATCCAGGTTGGCATGAATGTGTGCAGAATCAAACACCTCTTCTTTTTATCATGCCTATGGATAGTCCCTAAGATCCTGACTAAGTCCAAATACAAGTGATAAAAAACTTGAAATTCTTCTATCCTGAAATTTCCAAGGTTTATATGTGTGTATTAATAAGCAGCTGTGTAATGTTTTGTTTTTAGTAGTGCAAAATAATCATTAAGAGATGTGATATTCAAGTAGCATATACAATTTGTATATGTCTTTGTAGAGACTACATTTCAGATCTCACAGAACAATCATGATTCATTTTGACATCTAAGTAAATGATTTAATATTTAAAGCTGCTATCTATTTGGAATTGCTTTCTGTGGAAGGGCGAGTATATCTCTTGTTATGTCTCCTTATTTTAGGGCTCAAAGAAACTAGTGAACACAATTATGAGTTGTGCAGATGATTCATTGGCTGGAATAGTAGCATGCAATCCTAATCTTCAACTTCTAAATGGGCATAGAGTGGCACTACGTTCTGACTTAGAGAACATAGAGGGCAAAGTTGCACTTATTTCTGGCGGTGGATCAGGACATGAGCCTGCACATGCAGGTTAGTGGAATGGGCTTCTGGAAAGTTTTTCAGTCTTGAATACAAAGAAGTGAGGACTTGGACTGGGATTCATTTGTCTGATTTATGTTGAGCCTCAGTAGAATCATAGAAAAACTAAGATGCAAGATACTCGAAGTGTAGATATGATACCATCCTGTCTATCATTTTTCCACAGGATACATTGGAAAAGGAATGCTCACTGCAGTGGTCGCTGGTCCAGTATTCACTTCCCCTGCAGTGGGTAGCATTTTAGCAGCAATTCGGACTGTGAAACAAGCTGGAGCAGGTATGATCGCATTTTTCGTGGACTGACATCCCATCTGGATAAGGAACAGAAGGCAATTCAATTCTTTCTTTTATAGTTGGGACATTGCTAATAGTGAAGAACTATACAGGAGACCGTTTGAATTTTGGGCTGGCATTGGAACAGGCACAGGAAGAAGAGATGTCTGTGCAGATGGTGATAATTGGTGATGACACTGCCTTTGCCACCAAGAAGAAGACTGGCAGGAGAGGCCTATGTGGCACAGTGCTTGTACATAAGGTAAGAATCATCCATCTTTGGTCTGAAGGCAAATATTGTCATTGGCTATGCTTTTATTGCACAGGAGCAATATCAAACTATACATTTTCCAGTAGAGTGGAGGGAGGGGTCACTGAAGGGTTATTACAGCCTGATTGGTCCATTTGACTGAGAGAAAACTTCTTAGCCTTCGGCTTCTCCCGTTGGCTCCCAGTTTCCTCTCAGTCAACAAGGTCCAAAAGACTCAAATTTGGTTCCCAGTGATTGTGAGTACTAAATTTAAAAAAATTAATTGGTTCAATTGGACACTTTAAATCAAACAAATTACTTCGTGAAATAGAGCTGGCCCACTAGGACAAGCTATTGCAGTCCTAAATAGGCAGGGAAAGCAGCGCGGAGCAAAGCTCTTCCCACCTTACTCCCTGCGGGCTCTTTTCCCCCCCGACTGATTCCTGGTGACTCGGGCGTGCCGGGGGGCTTGCAGCTCATTTATCCTCCCCCGAGACGATTTCCTTGCCTTGAAGCCGCAGCGCCGGCGGCCCTTTGCCGCGCGTGAAGACCGGCAGCCATTAAACGAGACCGCGCCGTCTCTACCGAGTCGGCGGTGCCCTCGGCGGCGGCGCGTGAACGAGACCGGAGCGCCAGCGGCTCTTGCCGGGCGTGAAGACCGGCGGAAGTAGCTAAAGGGCCGAGATTACTTGCCTTTTTAAACGGCGAGCCCTACAAGGTGCGGGGGAGGCAAGCGGCAGGCTCGGGCGCCATTTTAAACGGCCGCTCGAGAAGAAGACCAGCAAGCCTCAGCGGCGGCCATTTTGAACACGTGTTGGGCCTAGCCCTTCCACCCTCTACCGAGCCTCCGCCATTATTCAAAGCTCAAGTTGAGAGTTTCTCCCAGCAAGAGGCTTCTAGCTGCGACTGCTTCTTCTTCTATAATCATCAGAGCACGTGAGTGGGGCGATGGCAGCGAGATCTGAGGCAGCTCAAACCGCAACTCCCCAGGCCCAGGAAGATAAGTCAGGCCCCACTGCCCCAGCCAGGCCTCGTGTTTCTAGGCCTTCTGCGGAGGATCGCCCCTCCAGAGCCCTACAAAGGGATGAGCTTAGGCGTTCCAGGGCAATCGAGAAAGCGATTGAGAGGGCAGAAAAGAAGAAGGTCAGGGATCCCAGACCTAGATCTAGATCTCCCAGACCTGAGGCTCATAGTCATTCCCCTTCTGTCAACAGGGGGTTCAGCCCTTCCTCTCCCTCTTCCTCTTCATCCAGATCCGTTAGGAGTGAAGAACGGGGGGCTTCTCCCCCTCCCCCAACTTCCCCTGGGACAGGGGGCTTGGATAGAAATGATCCTTTAGAGGGCCCCTCTGCAGGCCCCTCCCGTGGTAGGAGATCCCACAGGGATTCAATTCCTCATGACTATGATTCTGATTATGACGAGGAGGATCTAGAACACCTCCCTGAAAATCTAAAAAGATTAATTTCTGCAGCCATTTCCAGGGGAATAGCTCAAAGAGACAGACCTTCCCGGCATAATAGGATTACTCCGTTCAGCAGGACCAGGTCTAGGAATTCTTCCCCCTCCCTCATGAGCGAGGTCTCTTCTAGGGGGGAGGCCGGTCGTCAAGACGACTGGGGTTTCTCTGAGGAAGAGGATGCGGCCACTGATCAGCCCACCTCTTCTAACTTATTCATTCAGGCCATGTTTAAACCCCTACTGAAGAAGGCTAGGAGAACCACCAAGGTGGGCACAGGGGACCCCACAGTGCCCCCGCCCAGGGATCCAGACATGGTGATGTTCTCAAACACGGCCACCAACAAGGAGGAGATCCCTGCTCCTCCTCTGTTCTTGGAGGTGGCCACCAGTCAGTGGGCCCGACCTTCGAATTTTTCCCCTCCGGGCAGCAATGATAGGCGGGCTTATAATATGGAGAAGGCCTTTTTACAGGCAATTCAACTTCCGGCTATAGACCAACCCATAGCTGCCCTGGTCTCATCCTCCCCGGTGGTCTCCGGGGATGCTGCGGACAAACTTAAGCCGGAGGATAAGAGGGCGGAGCTTACCCTGCGGAAAAATTATAAGGCTTCCGCTTGGGCAATGCGGGCGGCGGCTGCCGCCTCGTATTTTAATCGCACAACAGTGATGTGGCTCCGCCAACTCCAGGATCGTATCCCGATCCAGGATGATCGAATCCATCAAGACCTGACCAAAATTATGGCGGCCTGCCAGTATTCGGCCGACGCGACCTTGGATGCCATGCGTTTTGGCTCCAGCGCCTTGGCCACCTCTGTGGCCTCACGCCGGCTCCTTTGGCTTAGAAATTGGCAGATCGATAATAAAGCCAAATGGGATTTGATAGCTGCCCCCTTCACGGGTCCAAATTTGTTTGGGTCTGCCCTAGACCCAATTCTAGTGGAGAATAAGGACAAGAAAAAGGTAATGCCTACCTCCACTAAGAAATCCGAGACACGCAGTCACCCATATCGCAGGCCTCCTTTCAGAAACTATGACAGGGACCAGGAGTCCCGTTTCCAACAGTACAGGCAGGATAGGCCATTCAATAGACAAGGCTTCCAAGACCGCTCCAGATACCAGTCTCAGTCCAAGCGGCCCTTTCGCGGGGGGGGCGGCCGCCCCTTCCGCAGAGGGAAATGACTCAAATCCGAGTCATCCCATAGGCGGCCGCCTGGCATTATATGCGGACAAGTGGGACCAGATTACAACAGACGGTTGGGTCCGGGCGACCATTCGCCACGGCCTAAGGTTAGAGTTCCTCTCCTATCCCCCGAGGCGCTTCAAAGTTTTCTCCCCATCCCGGGATCCGGAACGCCGTCATCTCATGGACCTCGCCGTTTCACACCTTCTGGAAATCAGAGCGGTGGAGGTCGTTCCGGAAACGGAGAGGGGGCGGGGCTACTATTCAAATCTATTTGTAGTCCCGAAGGCCTCGGGGGGTTGGAGGGCTATTCTCGACCTGAAGCGCCTGAATCAGTATCTAGTTTACAGGCGCTTCAAGATGGCCTCCCTAAAATCAATCTTGCAGGGCATTCGAAAGGGGGATTACATGGCCTCGGTAGACCTGACGGAGGCCTACCTACACATCCCCATCCTTCGGTCTCACCGTCAATTTCTGAGATTTTCCCACAAAGGCAGTCACTATCAGTACCGGGCCCTGCCATTCGGCCTGGCCTCGGCCCCTCGGACGTTCACCAAAGTCCTGGCGGCACTGGCCGCTTACCTGAGATCCATCCCAGTCAGGCTCCAGTGTTACCTGGACGACGTCTTAGTGCAAGCAGGGTCTCTTCCCAGGGCCAGGGCAGACCTCCAGCTGACCATCCAATGGCTCCAGACACTAGGCTTCTCAGTGAATTTCCCCAAGAGCCATCTATCCCCATCCAGACAGATTCTGCACCTAGGGACAGTGATAGATTCCCAGTCGGGGTGGGTCCGCCTGTCCCCAGACCGCTTAGACAGTCTGACGCAGTTGATCAGGTCAATCAGGACAAAAAGGTCCGTTTCCACCCTGACATTATCACGACTCCTGGGGAAGATGGTATCCTGCATAGGGATAGTTCCCTGGGCCCGCCTGCATCTGCGTCCCCTTCAGTGGGCCTTAATACCAGCCCAAAGGAGAATGTTGAGCAACTCTCTACGACCGCTTCGCTTAACGTCGGAAGTGAGACGCTCGCTCAAGTGGTGGATGTCCCCAGCATTGCGACAGGGGGCCTCTATTTGGGAGCCGGAGAGAGTACAAGTCACGACGGACGCGAGCCTTTACGGCTGGGGGGCCGTGATGGGGTCCGACATGGCCCAGGGACGTTGGACTGCCTCGGACCTCAGACACAATATAAATTGGCTCGAACTCAAGGCCGCGAGACTGGCCCTCCGGACTTTCAACCGCCAGCTACAGGGGCGACATGTCCTACTACTTACGGACAATGTAGCGACGAAAGCTCATGTAAACCGGCAAGGCGGGACTCACTCCCGAGCCCTCTGGCGGGAGGCACAGACATTAGGCCTATGGGCGGAGAGACACTTGGCCTCCATTGCGGCAGAACATATTGCGGGGACGTCCAATCACCAGGCAGACTGGTTGAGCCGGGCGACTCTGGACAACGGCGAGTGGCAGCTAGATCCAGAGTTGTTTCGAAAGATCTGCCTCAGGTTCGGCAACCCCCTTGTGGACCTGTTTGCCTCCCCCAGCAACACGCAGCTGCCGAGATTTTTCACCAGATTCAAGACCCCAGCTGCAGAAGGAGCGGATGCTCTCAGGACCCGGTGGCCTCCGGGTCTCCTCTACGCCTTCCCTCCCCTTCCCCTCATTCCCAGAACCATTCGGAAGGTAGTCACAGAGAGGGCTTCCGTCATTCTGTTAGCCCCATATTGGCCGAGGAGACCATGGTTTGCGGACCTGGTCCAGCTCTCGGTCGTAGATCCCTGGAGAATTCCACCGGAAGAGGTAGTCTTGTATCAGGGGGTCTTAGTTCACCCAGAGCCGCAGTGGCTGCATCTGACCGCGTGGCTCTTGAGAGGGGATTGCTGAAACGGAGGAAGCTGTCATCGGGGGTCATAGCCACCTTAGAGGCAGCTAGGAAACCGTCCACAGTGAGGATCTATAACGCCACCTGGTCGGCCTTCGCGAAGTGGTGTAGCCCCAGGGGGGTGGATCCAGCCAGGGCCATGGTTCCAGACGTTCTAGAATTTCTTCAAAAAGGATTAGAGGATGGGTTGTCCAATACCCTCAGGCGACAGGTAGCGGCCCTATCCACTATATTGGGAGGGGAGGGTCCCTCTACCCTCTCTCGCTCTCCGTTGGTGAAGAGGTTCCTTAAAGGGGCGGCCAATATCCGTCCGCCTCCGGTCCATAGGTTCCCTACATGGGACCTTACCATCGTCCTGAAGGCACTGACGGGGTCTCCCTTTGAACCTCTCAGGTCGGTCCACATGCGCCTCCTATCACTGAAGGTAGTATTTTTAGTGGCCATTACATCGGCCAGGCGTATCTCTGAGCTGGGGGCCCTTTCTGTTAGAAGCGACCTTTGCATGATTCACCAGGACAGGGTGGTATTGCGTTTAGATCCTTCGTTCATACCGAAGGTCAATACTCTGTTTCATAGGGCCCAGGAAATTGTCCTACCAAATTTTTGCCCCAATCCAACAAGGGAGAGAGAACAGGTGTGGCATCGGTTGGATGTACGCAGGGCCCTCCGTATTTATCTGAAACGGACGGAGGGCATTCGTAAGACCGAGGCGTTGTTTGTCTCGTTTCACCCAGGTTCCCTAGGCAATAAGGTCTCGTCTTCAACTATTGGGAGGTGGATCAGGTTGGCCATCGTTGAGGCCTATGGAGCCTCAGGCAAATCTCCCCCGTCGGGGATTACGGCTCACTCTACTCGTAGTGCGGCCTCCTCAGCGGCCTGGGCCACAAGGGCGCCCTTCGAGGACATCTGTCGCGCGGCCACCTGGGCCTCCCCTACTCCTTTCATAAGACACTACCGCCTGGACGCTTATGCCTCGGCTGAGGCATCCTTTGGGCGGAGGGTTCTCCAGCGGGTGGTGGCCGATCCTCCCCCTGAGACCCAGTCTCCCCTCCCTGGGACGTAGCGTGGGTATGTCCCTTCAGTGACCCCTCCCTCCACTCTACTGGAAAAAGAACGTTGGTCTTACCTGAACGTTTTTTTCGGGAGAGTGGAGGGAGGGGTCACTCTCCCACCCTAGTTAGATAGACAGGGTCTGGGAGGGGTAGGATCGGGTGGCCCGGGGCGGCTTTCCCTTGTCTTCTTACATCATGCAGACGCTGACCTGACATCGCGGAAACTGGGAGCCAACGGGAGAAGCCGAAGGCTAAGAAGTTTTCTCTCAGTCAAATGGACCAATCAGGCTGTAATAACCCTTCAGTGACCCCTCCCTCCACTCTCCCGAAAAAAACGTTCAGGTAAGACCAACGTTCTTTCTATTGAAAAATGTTACATAATTCCAAGTACTTTGTCTTATTTGTGCTTGCTATTCATTACATGCAGTCTTTCAGCATCAGTATTTGATGACTGACCACTAAGTTTAGTTTTGAGAATGTGGAGAAAACTTTGTAAACTGTTCTGTCTAGATTTAAAGATAGGGGTTATTCAGAACATATACATAAAGTGTTAATTTGTTTGTTTCTGCTGATGTTTCTTATAGTTACAAGAATTCATACATCTTTAGCAAAGCTTATCTTATTTTTAATTTATTAAAGCATTTGGAAAAACCGAATAATAACTACAGAAAAAAGAAAAGTAATGAGTAAAGAAATATATTATCAGTAAATAAACAGTTTACAATTGTATTTATTTATTTATTTATTTATTATTCATATTTATAGACCGCCCCCTCTCCCGAAAGGGACTCGGGGCGGTGTACAGTCACTAAAATACGTTATAAAATACATACAAAACAGTTAAATAATTAAATACGTAGGTGGAGGAGGTTGCAATTGTGATATTTAAAATACAGTATTTCAGTAATTGATTATATGTAACTGAAAATACCATATCATTTAAAAAAAATATAACTATCAATCTCTATAAAACTCTGAACAGGATATTACAATCACCAACTATTATTACTTTGAGGATAAATGCACATAATATGAAAATTAAAATCATAATTTTCTGGTAATGTTTTAGTTTTGTATTTCATCTACTTTTTATATGAGCTCTTTTTTGTCTGAATAAAACTTAGTTTCATAGATAGGTATAGACACACCTATCATGCTATTTCCTTTCAACATTGTACAAAGCACAGAAAAAGAGTAAGAAGTAATGAGCAATGAAATTGGAGGCAAGTACATTGGAAAAGAAATCTATCGTAATTTAATTGCACTAATTACTTTTTTACATTTTAAAACAACTTTAATAATTGTAAGGATTTTTGTCATAAACTTTTAAATTACAATTCTACACATATGCAATAGGAAATAGTTTTATGAACTTAATGTATTTATTTCTAAGTATAGATAAAACTAAATTGAGACAGTCCCATGGGGCAGTATGTGGAAACAAAGCCCATTGTAATAAATCCATGTTTTAACAAATGTAATCCTGAAATGACAACATTCTATCTTGGAATTATTAAATTTTCAGATTGCAAATTATTATACTATTGGAGAGATAAAGTGTAGAGACTTCAAGTAAATTCTAGCGGATAGTGCATTCACTGAATCACAGCTTAATACTTTATTCACAAGCATTGTCCTTCCTTTTTAGGGGAGAAGCATCTCATACTCTTTTGGGTAGAATATTGAATTATGACCCGTTAAAACCATTATGTTGAGTCCATGTAACATTTTTTTCCTGTTTATATTTAGATTGCTGGAGCGTTAGCTGAGACAGGTGTTGGTCTGAATGAAATTGCTCGTAGGATTACTACTATTGTAGGAGCAATGGGTAAATGTTTTTTGAGAATAAGTTTCTGGATTGAATGTAAATCATTCCTATATCTATCTGTCTATCCATATGCCCACCCATGCATCCACCCAATCTATCCATCCTAAACAACATGTGACTTTCCCTGCCCCATTGCTTTGTGGGATGCCAGCAGGGAAAGTTGCAAATGGCATTCAGATGACCATGGGACGCTGCAATTTTTATAAGTATAAGCCAGTTGCCAAGCACTTCAATCACAATCATGGGACATCAGGAACATGCAACAGCCATAATTTCAAGGACAGTATCACTCATTTAATACCATTACAGTTTTCAACAGTTGCTGACCAAATGATTGGTAAGCAAGGATAATGTATAGTAAGTAGCAATTATAATGAGGGAATAACTCATTCCAGATTTTAAATTCCAGTTACAAATGTTATTGATTAAAAAATGACTTTAGGTTAATCACAATCTCTTAGATTTAGATTCTCTGACAGAGGGCTTATGAGAAAACTATGGAATGTAAATATTATGCATATCTTTTCTTGAGATGAATGGAATAAAGCAATAGTAAGAATAATACATTTGTTAAAAGATATACTTGATCTTATAGTATGAATAGTATTTATTTTACTGTGGTGTTTCTCCTAATTCCATGCTACACAGTAAAATTAGAGTACTGTTTGGAATTCTGTGCCATATTCCAACATGAAAAATATATTTGTTAGTCTATTTTCTTACATTGATGCTGAATGCTACCTGGTATAGCTGCATTTTTAATATATATTTTATTTGCATAGGCACTCTTGGGATAAGTCTGTCCCCCTGCAGTGTCCCAGGATCTAGACCCACCTTCCAACTTGCAGATGATGAACTTGAGCTGGGTTTAGGTAAGAGCACGTATATCACTTTTGTCTATCCCCCTTCTTTAGAATGGTATGTTAATTTTTTTTAGTTAAAAAAGAAACTAATAACTGAAGATATTTTGCTTTATCTGCAGGAATCCATGGGGAAGCAGGTGTGCGCAGAGTGAAGGTAAGTTGACTGTGACCCATCTTACATACCTAGAAGTGTAAGCTTGTCCACTAACACATATCATTTTCACAGATGACAACAGCACATCAGATAGTCAACATAATGTTGGATCACATGACCAACCCTTCCAATGCCTCTCATGTGCACCTCAGGCCTAGTGAGTAACTTTGGACTGACATACCTATTATTCCCCAAAGTTCTCAAAGGATACTGGTAACTATTTTGGTGTGATTTTTTTAAATGTAATTAGTGTAATAAATTTTTACCTGAAGAGCATTTTTGGGTGAATTTACTATAGCTATTGCTTGACTTAAAAGAATTCCGGAGCCCAGAATATCTATTATATGTCACCATACCAATAAAGGAGAATATTTGTAGCTCAGGGTTGATATGAGGGGTCCTTGGTGCTCTCTGAGCTTGCTTGTTTTCTTGCAGACATTTCATTACCCAAACTAAATAACACTATCAGTACTTATAAGGAGTCCATATGTCACCATGGTTGCAAGTCGAAGCACCGACATGACTGAACTGATTTTATGACATTTTTTGTGGCAGTTATTAAATGAACTGATTAACGAGAAATGAACGTTGTCATTAAGCAAACACTGTGGTCAATAAGCAAGCCCATTGTCCACACCTGCTGTTTTGGAATGGAAGTAAATGCTAGTTTCTGGCAAAAAAAAAATGTCATACCCAATGCGTGGGATGCTGCAGATGGCCATAAATGCGATCCAGATGTTAAGTGCAATCCCATTACTGCAGGGGGTGGGCATCAGAACTTTGAATTTGGATTGTAAGTACCTTTTGGGAGTTTCACTGTACCTTCAATGGTCTCAAAGTGAAATTCGTAAGTCGAGAATTACCTGTATGTGATCAGCCATCCTAGGGGTATTTTTGACTGTTATTACAATTCGCCGTTTACAAATCCAGAGTACTTAAATCATCCTCTGTATTAATATTTGAAGATTGTATTTAAATTAGGCTTTCAGCCCATTGAAACACCTTTCAATTATATCTATCTTTGCTTTGACTTTCAGATTCTTCTGTGGTCTTGGTAGTGAACAACCTGGGTGGATTATCCTATCTTGAGTTGAATATAGTAGCTAGATCTGCTATTTGCTCTCTTGGTAAGTTTTTTTAATTGAAAGTAAGGTAAATGAAAATAAACATTCAGCTTCCAGCAATGTATTCACGCCTTTGAATGCTTTGCATACTTCCGCTTTAATTACTTGGGATTAAACTCATTGTCATATAAACAGCTCAGATCTTTTGGGTACATTTATTAACCTAACATATAAGATTTAATTTAATAAATACACAAATCCTATTTTGAAATAGCTAGACAATGTACCTTATCAGGTCCTCATTTCAGAGATATTTCCTTACCAGATTCCTCAGGACTTCCAGTGAATTCCCTTAATTGGAAATGTTGGGATACGTTCAGAGATAGTGTACCTGTCTTGAAAATAGCTCATGTTGAACTATATTACACAGTCAAATATCAGCATGGGAAATAGCAATAGCACTTAGACTTATATACTGCTTTGCAGTGCTTTACAGCCCTCTCTAAGATGTTTACACAGTCACCATATTGCCCCCAACAATTCGGGTCTTCGTTTTACCCACCTTGGAAGGATGGAAGGCTTAGTCAACCTTGAGCCTGGTGAGATTTGAACTGCCAAATTGCAGTCAGCCGGCAGTCAGCAGTAGTTTGCAGTACTGCACTCTAACCACTGTGCCACCATGGCTCACTACTTTATGACATTTTATTACATCATAACTACTTTATGATAATGTTTATGTCATAACGTGTTTTATAAAATTTGCAAGATTTCAATTCCATGGAAGTCATGGGTCCCAGATTTTGGATATAACATTTTGTCCTAGAGTACATCATTTTTCCCCATTAAATATTACAGGAATTTAGTAGCATATAGGTAACGTTGATAGTAATTAAAACGAAACCTGGGCAGAAATCAACCCGTAATGTTTAGATCAGCATGACAAGTTGTTTCCAGGCAAATAATTGAATATCTATATAGAGGAAGGGAGAAAATACAGGGACTGTTATTTTGGCCCCGTGTTAATTATGTTACCAAGACAGAAGTACTTGGAATGAGCAAAATATATTCCTCAAACTGTCTTTCACAGAAACACAATTGGATGCTTCCACACCAAAACTCATATCCTACTAGAATAAAAGTAGACATCTTCCCTTGGTGTGGGGGTAGAAACTCATCCTCCCAACTTGCAAAAGTCTATTCAGTGATGTGGTGATTACCAAGAAGGGGGGAGCTAAAATGTTGCTCTGAGTTTTGTTTGGGGGAGGAGGTATTTTGACGCCATTCAACAGGACTTTAAGACTGAGAAAGGGTAAAGCTTGTGTCCAGTGACTTCATTCCCAATTTTATTTTCATATTTTTGTACTTGAAAATCACACCACCAAATTTCAGGTTTGCTATTGCGAGATTCTTTGCTTTAAAAAAAAGAATTTCTAGAACTTTTAAAATTTTGCAAATTTTCATAATGTCTAATTTGTAGGCAGTTGTTTGTATATTTATACATTACTTTTCTCTTCCATACTACTATGATACTTTTGTCAACAATACCATGTTTACTTGTTTTTTGTCTAAAGATACTTTTATGATAATCTCTGATGGGAATTTTGTACCCTGTTTCCCCAAAAATAAGACCTCCCTGGATAATAAGCCCTGCCTGAAAATATTGCAACACAGCAGCAGCAATTAGGTGACCACGCCCGCCGTCTCCTGCACCTCAAAAATAATAAGAACTCCCCGAAAATAAGGCCAAGCGCTTATTTCATAGGTCAAAAGAAAATAAGACCCCGTCTTAACACGGTATATTCATAATGAATTGATGTTTGTAACTTGAATTCATGCTCCAGAAACAAATAACAAAATTTAAGCACAAGTTCTTCATGGGGGATCTTGGTAGTAGTATTTTTTTTTAATGCCAAGATTTCTCAGCTCCATTGGAAAAGCCTTAGTAAATAGATTTGACATGGATATTGTCTTGTCTCAGGTACGACTACTCCTATTTGGAAAAGGAGGAAAAATTTAGAGGCTCAGGCTCACATGAAATGAGAAAGAATTACTGATGCAGTTCTGATATCGCCAGACTGTTTTAGAGGCCACACAGCCCTCCTTATTTTCTGAAGATGAAGGTGAGGGAGGCGTTTGTAAAAAAAATAGTGAAAATATTCCATGATCATAACCATAATCATCTAACTACATAGTTGGGTAATGAAACATCTGCAAGAAAACAACCAAACTCAGAAAGGACCCCAAATTTCATAATCAATTCCGTTAATGAGGTCTTTGAATCTTATAAGACCCAAGTATTGAATTTCCTCTTGTAGTGACATCACTTTTGAAATTTTATGGACTGTTTTCTTTATTTTTCAGTTGCTTATATAAGATTAACCTTCTCATGTTTTCCCAAACGTTGCATTATTTAAAGTGGATTTAGTTTTCATTTTTCTTACTCTGGTTCATTCATGACAGTTACTTCTTTTTCCTTCTCATTTTGGTTCTTCACCCTGAAGAAAGCTTCATGTTTTCTTTGCTTCATCATTGCAGAGAGCAGAGGTTTTCATATTGCCCGGTGTTACGTTGGTTCCTTTATGACTGCACTGGAAATGGCAGGTGTCTCCCTTACCCTTCTCCAAGTGGATGACGAACTCTTGTTCCTCCTTGGTAATTTTCTTAGATGTTGGTTTTCTTCCCACTGTTTTATTGGGAAAATATGTTGGGAATTAATTGATCAGAATATGTCTGTGGAACCATCAGTTCAAGATGGAGTTTTTTACATTTTGGGAATGCATAATGCAGATACATAACTAGCATGTTCAATGGTGTACTGTATCTTTTTATTTTAAATAGTATCTTAGCTAGCTCTCCACTTCTGTTATGCTGGATTTGATTATTTAGGGATTGTTCCCAGATATGTTTCTCTTTTACACTGAAAAAAATGATGGAAATTCTCAACAATTCATTTGTTTATGTTCTTTCGTGAATGTGAAACTATCTTCAATTGTTGTCCACAATTATATTTAAATTCCTAGATTCAGATACTACAGCTGTTGCCTGGTCAAAACCTATCAGGATGTCTGTGACAAGACATAAAAGAGAGAGGCCAGTACCCAAAGAGTGTCCTAAAGAAGAAGGGCCTGACCCAACAAAAGGTACAGTCTAAAACATCTGTTATAGCTGCAATGGAATTTCTGCTTTGCCTGGTTTATGTCAACAGCTGAGACTGATCCAGGCTTCTAGGTAATGGTAGAGACACAGAGTGGGGATAAAAGATCTGAGGCATCATTATATCATGATTGGACAAATAGGACTTACCGTATTTTTCGGAGTATAAGATGCTCCTTTTTCCTTCAAAAAAAGAGGCTGAAAATCTGGGTGCGTCTTATACACTGAATACCGCATTTTTTGCCTCCCAAAACCCACCCCCTTCACCAAAATGGCTGATGAAGGCAGAAATGAGTGAAAAATGGGCCATTTTTTGCTCAATTCCCCCCCTCAAACCCCCAGGAGCACTCTGCAAGCCTCCTAAAGGCTATTCATACCCTTTTTTTGAGAAAAAAATGGGCCCATTTTCGCAAAAAACTGGCTGTTTTGGGGAGGTCTGCAGAGTGCAAAAACTTTTTTTTTTAATTTGCCTCTTCAAAATCTTGGTGCATCTTATATTCCGATGTATCTTATACTCCAAAAAATATGGTAATTAAGGGCAAGTCACTAAGACTTGCGTTGATTTCTGTTCTCTTTTCCATCTCTGCTTGAGCCTAGTCTCCTAATATTTTTGTGACATAGAACTGATAGATTACATGTATATTAGCTTGTGGGACAATAGATAGAGAATTGCCAGAGTACTTTTCTTGCATCTCTCTAGTTCCAGTGCTCTGGGTGAATGATTTTTGTTTTTATACACCACATTTTCCTTTCAAAAGAATTGCAATTCAGTCTGGAGAGCATAAGGCTAATATCCAAATCGCTGACTGATGCTCATTCTGAAGAGGGAATAACAATGAAAGGAAAGGGGGGGAAACAGTGGTCTGTGATTTTTATCTTCTGTGGGAAGAAGAGAGCCAAAAGCAGCTTCACGTTTGCCAGTAGAACAAACATGCAGAATATTCAGATTACTTCATTTCAAACCCAATAATTTTTTAGTGAATTATCACAAACGTTCTACTTTTTCATCATTCATCAAGTAAATAACTTACGAGCCATCCAGTATAGACTTAAATTTCTTTAACAACTTTCTGATAAAGTGATTGATTTGGTTAAGTGATCTGTATAGTTTGATTTTATATTTCTGTAGATAATATTCACAAGAAAGAGAGGTGAATAGCAGCATTGGTACTTCTGTAAAACAGAGTGTATGAAACTTCACCATTATTGTAACAAAATAACTAATAGTTTCCATTCTTTTTAGTGCCATCTTCTCCTCACATGAGATTGATTCTGGAGTGTGTGTGCTCTAAAATGCTTAGCCTACAGGAGCAACTCAATGAACTTGACCGTGCTGCAGGTGATGGAGATTGTGGAAACACACATGCACAGGCTGCCATTGGTTAGTTCTCTTATCATACTCTAAGCCTTGGAGTCAACTTATATCATGTGACAACCTCACACTTTTTCTTTAAAAATCCAGTGTTGAATTCAATTGAGCTCTTTTGTAAAGTTTGGTTCATTTTTGGCCAGAGCAATAAAAGCATGACATACCCTAACCACAGCTAAGGCTACAGAGGTAGCTGTATTTCAGGTTGTGCAGTGTGAACAAATTTTGGCTTTTGTGTGCTTGATAAAAATTTCAACTAGGTTTAAGCTGTATGCCCAAAAGAGTAAAGCTTTCTTCCAAAATATGAACTAGATTTGGGGGGGGGGGGGGTTGAGAAGTAATAAAGGTCATAAATGGAGCCTAACACGATCAAATTTGTGTGTTTGCTGTATTTAAACCAAGGGCAAATTGGGATGGAAGGATGAAGATGGGGATCAGACCAAACATGATTGATCTTGCAAGTGAGCAAAACAAATTGTTGTGGTATTCATAATTCAAACTAGCTTTGGATATGATTACTGTTTTCTCTAAAACAAAAATAATGTGGTGAATATGAGCTGTTGCTCTTCCTCTCTCAGCATTGGAGATTATATATTTTCTGAATTTTGTATTATGTATACATTTAAGATTAATAATTTGGAAGTTTGAAAGAAAACTGATTCTGGAATCCTTAGTAACTCTCTGAGCTTGATGGCTTTCTTCTAGATGTTTCATCATCCAATTAGGTAATATCATTAAGCCTGTTACCTGGTTGGGTAGTGAAACATCTGGAAGTAAACAAACAAGCTCAGAGACCATCAAAGACTCCACAGTTCAACCCTGAGCTCCATACATTCTTTTCTGATTCTGTTGCTAATAGAATTCTCACGGATGTCACTGGTTGAATACAAACTGGGATTAAAAAGGCAGTGGAAAGTTCCCTGCTTCTGGAGTAATTTTGCATCTTTCTTCCTGGTACTGTAAATTACCATACCAAATCATGGATGTCAGGACAGCTGTTTTATAAATCTGCTAAGTTTCCTGTTTAATAACATTTCTTGGAACATTGCTTAAAAATAGGGTTTTATATATATATAATGAGTGCCAGCTGGAAGATTAGCATGTCTAACCATAACTATTCCTTCACAGCAATCCAGAATTGGCTGGATGCTAAACCGCTGCCTCAGCAACCTTACCAACTGTTCTCTTCACTAGCCAAGTTGCTCCTGGAAAAGATGGGAGGCTCTTCAGGAGCGGTGAGTGTTGGCCAAGTGGACTACCTGTTATTTATCAATGAAAGGCAAATAGAATTACTATATCTGGAAGAGAGCAGTTATTGAGAACAACAGTTTTTCAGTTATTAGTTTAATTGACAGCACCAGGCTAAGTTTTCTCAAAAAAGAAAAAGAAACAGGACTTGGGTAGTAGTTGAATGTGGGAACCTCCAAGAAACCTCAAGATGAATCTCAGTTCATTTACAAAATTGAAATAATATCTCAAAAGAAGGCAACATCGAACTACTCTATTTTGTTGTGTACATAGAAGTGTACATAGATTTCCCCAAATTACTAGGAATCAAGCTTTAATTTATAGATTAAGAAATATAATCTCATAAACATGAACATATGCATTTATAATAATGTTACCTTTTAGGAAAACTGGCAGAAGAATGAAACATTCAGATTTATAGTTGAGTCAGATGTCTAGTTTAATAGACTACAACAACATGCTACTTTATAAATTGGAAAAACTGAGGACTTCTATTAGGTAGATAGATATTAAGTAGATGGAAGAATGTACAGAACAACATACTTTATTTTGTAATCATGAAATTCTATAAGTGCAATTTTCCTATTTTTTAATTTAAGCCATGTAACGTAGAGATCAGCAAATAAATATATTCAAATTTATTTCATTTGCAGCTCTATGGATTATTTCTGACAGCAGCTGCTCAGCCTCTACGGACTGATGATGACTTAGCAGCCTGGTCCTTAGCAATGGATGCTGGAATCAATGCTATGATGCGGTGAGTATAACTCTAATTATAGCTGATGAAGTGTTCCTTTATTATTTGATAACATTTCATGTGTTTTCACACGTAAGAGTGGCATCATTTTTATAGAAAGTAAACCAAGACTACTGTGAGGAAATAGCATTCGTGTATACGATGTGATCTCAGTAACTTTGTTTCATCATCTTATTTATGGCTCTCAGCTCTCCCTCCAAACTACAATATTTTCTATCACTTGTTTAATTGCTTGCATAAGCAAGGCCAGTTTTTACAAATATGCTATAAGAACTACCCATGGAGTATAGGATTTGTGAAGCTGTATACCCAACATATTGTATATTGTCTATACTATTAAATATTTCCTCTGACAGGTATGGAGGAGCTGTACCAGGAGACAGAACCATGGTAAGAAATTTATCCCATTATCCTTATTGTCTTTGAGTTTCTTCTGTTAGTACATGATGGCAGCCCTATTTTCTTTCCTTCACTAGCTATACTAATTGCAGATAATAACATATGTGATATATTTAATGCTAGTAGAGTTACTAATGGGATTATTTACAGCTGTGAGAGGGCTTTATTGACATTGGGGAGTGGTGATCAGTGCTGCAGGATTAGCAATAATAGTAGCACTTAGACTTATATACTGCTTCATAGTGCTTTACAGCCCACTCGTGTGTGGTTTACAAAGTCAGCATATTGCCTCGAACAATCTGGGTCCTCATTTTACCCACTTCAGAAACATGGAAGGCTAAGTCAATCTTGAGCCGGTCATGATTGAACTCCTGGCAGTGGACAGAATTAGCCTGCAATACTGCATTGTAACCACTGCACCACTACAGCTCCTTGGTAATTATGACTGGTTCTCAAAGTTCTGTGGCACTGCTCCCAAATTAGGTGATCGAAATTGGGCACTTAGCAGCTCACCTGCAATTATGACCATAGCATGTGCTTCAGTTCCCTTCCCATCTTTCCCCCATCGCTGTTCTTCAGGCTGCCCTTCACTCTGTCATCTACCTGTCACCCCAGCTGACCTTTAACATCTTCCTCCCACTGCTGCCAAGGCAGGCCAAGTTATTTGTGATCTTCCCTATTGGCTTCCCTATTGACCCCGCAGAGTCAATAGGGAAATCAGCAGGGAAGTTTATAGGGCACTCCTGCTGTTTTTTCTCCTGTCCACAGCATTCCCTGGAGCTGTGAGCAGTCTTCCCAAGGCCTCCCATGCTCCTCGTCTGGGACTTCCTCTGCTTTTGGCTTAATGACCTGCACAGACCTGGGGTTATAACCAAGCTATATGCTCACATGATATTATGGTTTACATTGCTTAGCAAGGGCATTCATGGTCCCACTTTTCATTGTAAATTGAGGACTACCTGTACAGTGTTTTTCTCTCTCCCTTTCCCTTCTAGTTGGCATTTTCCCTGTCTGTCAGAGCCAGCACTTCCAATTGAAAATGTTTGGAATTCTTATCAATTATAGCAAATCCTGAGAATTCCCTTCAAAGGTTCAGTTCTTGTCCAGTAAAGAATAGTAGATATTGCCACTATTGTTTGTCTAATATTCCTCATTTCTTGCCTAGCTGGATTCACTCTGGGCTGCTGCAAAAGAACTCAAAGCTTTGAAGACCCCAAAGGCTGATCTGATGGAGGTTTTGTCCAAGGCTGTAAATGTGAGTTTATTAGCATACATGCAATTCCAAGTTAGTAACTTTTGCATAATGAGAGCAAAGATGAGAAACATGCAGTTTTCTTTCTGTTTCTTTATTGGAGAAGTGCTTCTTCAAGGCATAGGAACAGATATGAGGTTAAAAGTCTTTGGAGCCTTTTGGAAAGGGGTCCAGGTCAGGCAAAGCATGAATTGGCATCTTTTTCTGCCAGCTCATAGAAAGGAGACTTTTTAAAGATCCTTCTTGCCTTCAGGGTTATAATCACCTAAAGTCCTCAAGCCCTTAAAACCAATAATCAAAAACTATAAATATTAACACATTACAGACTATAGCAACAAAAAAGAGGTCTAAACTCCAAATGATGTATGTCTTTACAAACTGATATGTGAAACTTTTGTGTATTATATATAGTGTTATCTGTATAAAGAACAAGTTTATAGTATACATTTATGTTGCTTTTTTATTCCAGAAGGCAGAGGCTGCTGCTGAATCTACAAGGAATATGGAAGCTTCCGCAGGCAGAGCGAGTTATATCAGTTCAGCTCACCTAGAACAGCCTGATCCTGGTGCTGTAGCAACTGCGGCCATTCTCCGGGCAGTGTTGGAAGGATTACAGGCTAAACCATAGTAACTTCATGATATTCTTCCTTAATAGAAATCATATTTTAATACTAGCTTAAATGTCCCATCACTATTCTATCCCTGCTGTGCAGGCCTTGCTAAACCCTGGTACTTTTGGCATGACAAGGTTTATTTTAACTTACAAAGCTTTCTTGCACATCATTTGATGTTGTTCTTGAAATGTCATGCTTGAGAACCGAGTTATGTTTGTCTGGGGTCTATGTTTTTTTTCATGCTTTTTGGATTTTGGCGGTTGCAGGGTCCTTTTTTCAAGTTGTTCAAGTTGTTTTTATGTACTGCATTTCTTCGCTGTATACAAGAGGTATTTTAAGTTTTGCTGAAGTTATGTAATGGTACATTCAAACAATATTGTAGCAATATAGCTTGAACAACCAAGTAAAATGTATGCAAAGATCTTCTAACTGTAGATACCAGGTATATAAATATGTCAGAAACTTTATAAAATACTTCATAAACCATGATTAATAGTCTGGATATTTTTTTAAAAAACAACAATTATTGCAATTAATACATTGGTTCCTTCTCTGTTGATTTTGCATAGATATCTCACTGGCCACTGAATGAAACAAGATTCTTGACTAGTTAAATACATTCCCTGACCCAGGAGCACAGAAAGCCCCATAATTTCATAAGTGCAATCATCACATTTGTTAAACTACTTCATATTTCTTTGCATGCAATATAGCTGATATAAATATGGAATACATCAATCTAACTTAGCTTGTATATATGTAGATGCTGAGAAGAATATTGCTATATAATCATAATTGAAAAATCTGCCTTTTAGCCTTGGCAGTAACTCACCATTCTCATAGATACAGTATCCTCTTTGGGTAAAAGGGATCATAAATCTAGATCAGGATTTTTGAACTGCTTACCCTCTGGGCAATATGCTTCAGCTGTTAATACAATCAATTAAAATGTATCCAGCTAGGAATGTTTAGCTAGTACCTAGATAACACGAAAGGAAGCTTGGCAACCAGACCTTTCTTTCGGGAGCTTCATAAATGGGATTATTTACAGATGAGTTTTTCAAGATTGTCTCTTTTGCTTCAGGTGATAGTAAAGATTCATCTTTATAGAATTTAGCATCCTTAAAGCTGGGACTTAAGCACCTTGAGCTAGGATTGGAAAGAAACACTCTTTCAGAATTGTAGAGTAGAATTACTCAGGTAACATGCTGGTTAACACATTAGATCTTTTATGTGGTGGGAGGTGGGTGTTATTTTCAAGAGCAGGTATACAAAGAATGCATTATAGTTTAGATTGACATAAATTATCAGGTATATTTCTCTGCCAGCCAAGGATCTATGTTTGTAAAGGTAACTTTTGTTATATGATCTGCCTCAAAACCCCAAAGTTATTTCATCCAGGTAACTGCAGGCACCATTTTAAATATTTTGCTAATTATATGATCAAGAACTCATTCCATATAACCAGAATGAAAGCTAGGTGCATAGTTACAATTAAGTGAAATTACCTGTATTAAAATTGGAAAAAAACCAATTAAGGAAATTGTTAAGGAAAATTTTCAAAAGGAATGTAGAAGAATAAATATACGTAAGATTTTATTCATTTCCAAATAAAGCCTTTAAACTAACTTTGTTTCAAGACATTTTTCAGCTATTTTGGAGCCAAGCATCTTATTTTAAAATGTAAAAGAAAAGGGAAATATCCTACTAAGGTTTAGACAAGGTAAATAATGTATGACCTCTTATTCTAAACATAGCACAGATGCAGTTTAAATAAACTAAGCACAGCATGTGAAAGGCAGAGAAACTTAGGGCAGAGTTGAACATGGTAAACCAAAAATCATAAGTAAACTCTTAGAACCAGACTGTCTAAGCTGGTACCGCCCCAGGCACCTGATGGAACCGGATAGATTCCAGACGGAGCTTGGGCCAATACCTATAGCCCTGACCCGCTCCTGGTCGGAGGACCTAGCGGCCGCCTGGAATAGGGCGGCGGCTGGGGCCTTGGACCGGGTTGCGCCTTTGCGACGTCTCCTGCGGCAGCGATCCACCCAGGCTCCTTGGTTTACTGAGGAGCTGAGGGTAATGAAACGCCACAGGAGACGTCTAGAGAGCAGGTGGAGGTCCTCACGCTCCGAATCTGATCGAGCACAGGTAAGAGCCTACTTGAGGACTTACCTTGTGGCATTAAGGGCGGCCAAACGTAGACATTGTGCCGCCCTTATTGCGTCCGCCGATAACCGCCCTGCCGCCCTGTTTCGGGTGACCCGCTCCCTCCTATCACAGAGGACGCGGGGGGCACCCCTGCAGGGAAGAGCAGAGGAGTTTGGGGAATATCTGCAGGACAAAGTCGCTCAGATCCGGAGCGGATGGGCCCCCTTCAGTGGACCGGACGAGCCGTCAACAGCGAGTCTTGTGAGACCACTCTGGGAGGAGTTTGACTCTGTTGCCCCCGAGGATTTGGACAGGTTACGTGGACGGCTGCGACCCACCACATGTTCAATGGACCCGTGTCCCACCTGGCTGGTACTGGCATCCCGGGAGACGACACGAGGCTGGCTTCTGGGCCTGGTGAACGCTTCGTTGGGTGAGGGATCCTTGCCAACCGCCTTGAAAGAGGCGGTGGTGAGGCCCCTGCTCAAGAAGCCTTCACTGGACCCAACGGAACTAGCTAATTACCGTCCAGTCTCCAACCTTCCCTTTTTGGCGAAGGTTGTTGAGAATGTGGTGGCGCAGCAATTTCCGCGACACCTCGACGAATCTGAATATCTAGACTCACGCCAGTCCGGTTTCCGACCCGAGCACAGCACGGAGACAGCCTTGGTCGCGTTGGTTGATGATCTCTGGAGGGCCAGAGATAGAGGTTGTTCCTCTATCCTGGTCCTATTAGACCTCTCAGCGGCTTTTGATACCATCGACCATGGTATCCTATTGCGCCGGCTGGGGGGGATGGGAGTCGGAGGCACCGTTCTACGGTGGTTCGGCTCCTACCTCTCTGACCGGACGCAATGTGTGTTGACAGGGGGGCAGAGGTCGACCCTGAGGCCACTCTCTTGTGGGGTGCCACAGGGGTCGGTCCTCTCGCCCCTCCTGTTCAACGCATATGTGAAGCTGCTGGGGGAGATCATCCGTGGTTTTGGGGTTGAATACCATCTGTACGCTGATGATACGCAGCTGTACATCTCAACCCCAAACCACCCCAACGAGGCTGTCGAAGTGATGTCCCGGTGTTTGGAAGCCGTCGGGGTCTGGATGGGGGACAAAAGACTCAAACTCAACCCCTCCAAGACTGAGTGGCTGTGGCTACCGGCACCCCGGTTCAGCCAGCTAACTCCATCGCTGGCCATAGGGGGTGAACAACTACCCCCTGTGGAGCGGGCGCGCAATTTGGGCGTCCTCCTAGATGCCCGGCTGTCTATGGATGACCATGTGGCAGCCGTGGCAAGGGGGGCGTTCCACCAGGTTCGCCTGGTGCGTCAATTGCGCCCCCTACTGGACCGGGATGCCCTACGCACGGTCACTCATGCGCTGGTGACGTCTCGCCTGGACTACTGCAATGCCCTCTACATGGGGCTTCCCTTGGGACGCATCCGAAGACTACAGCTAGTTCAGAACGCAGCCGCGCGGGTGATTATGGGGAGCTCAAGATACTCCCATGTGACACCTCTCCTGCGCGAGCTGCACTGGCTGTGGTTTTTCGGGTGCGTTTCAAGGTATTGATTACCATCTTTAAAGCGCTCCATGGCACAGGACCCAGTTACCTGCGGGATCGTATCCTCCCGCACACATCCCTACGACCAATCCGCTCTCACAGGGAGGGACTACTACTGGTGCCGTCCACTAGGCAGTGCCAGCGGGCGACGCCTAGGGGTAGGACCTTCTCTGTGATGGGCCCAACCCTCTGGAATGACCTCCCCCCCGACATTAGAACTACCACTGACTTCCGTTCCTTCCGTCAAAAATTAAAGACTCACCTGTTTCGATTAGCTGGCCTGGCACATTCTTAGTTTTTACCTCCCGATGGATATATTTTAATGGGTAATTTTGGGTAATATTTTAACTCTTGGGTTATTAGAGTTTTTAATGTACTATATTTATTATTCTATATACAGTCTTGCAACCTCCTCCACCTACGTATTTAATTATTTAACTGTTTTATGTATGTATTTTATAACGCATTTTAGTGACTGTACACCGCCCCGAGTCCCTTTCGGGAGAGGGGGCGGTCTATAAATACGAATAATAAATAATAAAATAAATAAATAGTAATTCAATAATGTTAGTGAACCCATTAAACCTAGTTGATACATATTATAATTCCAATTTCTAAAAACCAGATTGATAAGCTTGAGAAAGTTATTTTTTTGAAGTATTTGGGACAATTTTAGACGAGAACTCTATTGAATGAAAGGAAAGCTAGTGTATGTCCAAGATATTACCCAAAGAAAGCATCTAGTTTTGATGTTTGACTTAAGGGTTATGTTCAGCCAGGCATAGAAAGGAATTCCAGAAATGTGTAACTGTAAATAATAAATATCTGCCAACCTTGAGCGAATACAATGATACTGAGGAGTTAACATTGCAATGCATATAATTAACCCATACTAGATACATTAGATACAAGTAGTCCTTGTTTGGTGACTGCCCCCTTTAGCAACCATTTGCAGTTACAACTGTGATGAAAAAATAACTTTACAACCAGTCCTCATATTTAAAACCTTTGCATGTCTATAAAGCAAAGTAAAGCTGAAGTTACATCATAACCAGAAACATGATTACATTTAGCAAGCACTTTGTGTAATGACTAAGTTGTTAGTCCCAATTATTGCTAAATGAGAACTATCTGTATAGTGGTTTGGTTTTTGGTTCTTTAAGTAAATGTAGCTTGCAAGTAACAGAAATAGGTAACACTATATGCTATAAATAGCTCAACATAAATATTATTTTAATTTAATTATATATCAAGGGCCAATCTTTGAGTGTGTTCAGTTCACATTGCTTGATTAAATTCAGGAATTTCTCTATTGTTGATTATGGAGAACAGCATAATCTATTATTAGCATTATTAAGAAAGTGATTTAGCACAAATAAGAAACAGGGTCAATTTCCACATTAACAAGATAGAATGTAGATATATTAGAAATAAGAAAAGCATCAAGGGGCGATTAATATTTTTTCTAATAAGATCTAATCCTATGATTTAGCATATAAGGTGATGTATCTTGTTAGACCAGATGTGATCCAATGTAAAGTCTTATATTTAAATTCTAATGAAAGATGGCTTAAAATAAGGTGATTAGATTACAACTCTAAGAAAAAAGTAAAGTTAACTATAGAGTCACATTACCATAACGTGTTTGAGACATCATTGTAATATATGTAGTAGTCTGCTCTTCACCCTAACACAAGCACAAAGTGTACTGTTTGGAGAATAAATTTGTAGCAAACACAGGCTATTTAAAGGTGCCTAACTAATGATTATGTTTTATCATCAACTGGATTTCAGTAGCCACACTACTGTTAACACAAAAGTAAGATTATGTTCCACTGACACAAATAGATACAGAAGAACACTGTGGGTGGGAAATATGTAGTTCAGTTTTTTGACTATTTGGGGAAAAAATACTTTAAAAAAAATCTTATTTAATTAGCATGTCTGAATACCTAATTACAGCCCATGAAATCTCAATGTTTTCTTTAGATCAGAAGTGTTTACAGTAATCAAAAAAGGGTTTGCAAAAAAATTAGCTCCATTGATATCCTACCATTCCAAGTAAATTGAAATCATAAAAAGGTAGCAAGATAGTTGCATCTCCATAATACATTATACCAGCAGTTTTCCAAGTATAGTCAGGGATCCACAAAGTCAAATATCTTAAAATTTCTCAGTTTTAATTTCTAACACAGTAAATATTGATAGATATAATCTATATAAACCAAAGTTCTTTGAAGTCTTCAATGATTTTCAACAAAATAAAGTCCCGAAACCAAAATGTTTAAAAACTATTGCACTGTGCCACATTTGGTTTGCTTATTTGTACAATCATATGAATCCAGTCAATGTGTTTTGTAAACCAAGGGTTAAGATATTATGGGAACCCAGTCATTTGTTTATTTGGTAAACCAACATTAAATTATGGCTTGATGTGTTATATAAACACAACTTCTGTAGGTGAATTTGCAAAAGATTTGGTGTCTACCTGAGGGCATTACTGCACAAAATAAAAAATATTTCCCTTTCAATCAAGAGAAGGCCCTCTCTACTAGCTGGCTTTTACTGACATGTTAAACCAAAAACTAACAAAGTATGCTTGATGATACGTGGAACAGATTCTTATTAAAAAAACATAGAAAATTATATCATATTCAATTAAAAAATAACGCAGCACTGAAATTATACACAAAGTATTGTAGTACATCTTTTCACCCAAGTATCAGAAAAAGACAGCTTTTCTTTAATTAATTATTTAGGATTTTAATTGGCTAATGAAAAGCACAAAAATCTCTGAACTTTATGGCACGTTAGCAAACAGATTTGTTCAAGTGTGATTGAATGTCCAGCAATCCTTGATAGTACAAACATTTCAAGTTTAAAAATCAGACCCCAGAGGAGCAAATTTGGATGTCTGTTCCCCGAAAAACCTTCTCTTACTGAATCAGTTCATGGTGTGAGCTGCTGTACTCATGACGAGAAGCAGCAAGCAAGGCTTCAAGTTTCAATGAAGAAACCCTTTACTGGTAGCACCACACAGCTGCTCTTTAATTCTTCATCTGGTTTCTTGTAATAGAGGCTGTACAGGAAGCAAATCAGAAGTTGGATTCAATAAAACATTATTTTCATAACGTGAAAGGGGATGTGGTAGCTTAAGTTATCTTTAAGATTAGTATTCACATGTTAAATTCTGAGAGCGCAATTCATGAAATCTTAAGTCGTTTGTCTCATTTTACAGAAAAATAGAGATACAATCTATATAATGAAGGTCCCAGTGTCCTAAGTCTCAAATAAAGTTGTGCCTAGGTATTGAGAAATGAGTGGCTTCAACTATAAGTGATAAGTGATATTGTTAAGTATTGCTAGCTACAGTTTCTGACAACTTCAATCAGTGTATATACGCTGGAAAATAATGGTAGGAAACTTCTTCAATTACTATCTAGAGCAGGGGTGTCAAACTTGCATCGTCACAGCGGTGTCACGTGACGTATTGGGATTTTTTTTCCCCTTTGTGAAACCATGCGTGGGTGTAGCCAGCGTGTGACGCATCCGGGCCGCGGGCCGCGAGTTTGACAGTCCTGATTTAGAGTCACAAATTCCTTTTTCAATGATTGTATAGCTGTTTACCATATATTAATTCACCTTTCAGTTTTCAAGGTGGCAATCTGTTTAATTGGCCCACTCCATTTAAACTGAAAATTTGCCTGAAAGCTGTATACATTGCAAATGTATTTCAGCAGTTTAATAATTATTTTAAAATTCAGGTTTGGAGACTAAATATCCCAGGTTTGAGAATTAAATACTTTAGATTTAGACTCAATAATATCTAATTAGCCAGAATGGTGGCTAAATGTACATGGTAGGAGAATGAGATTAATAGATACATTTTTTGCATTTTGTTTATATACTAGCAGAATAAAATTAAAATCATGCAGTTATTTGTCTTTAAAATCTTTAGATTGCCAGAACTAATTTTTAGCCGAGCAGTTACACATAGGTCAGTGATGGTGAACCTTTTTTGGCTCGCATGCCAAAAGCAGGGGGAGCACAGGGGGGTCGTGTGCGGGCATGCCACACCCATAATGCTATGTGCATGACCACAACGCGTATGCGCGCAAGACCAGCACTCCCCCCTATTTTTTGCATGCTTTTTTCGTCCTCCCTGGGCTCCAGAGGCTTTATAGGAGCCTAGGGAGGGCGAAAACAGCCTCTCTCCCACCCCCGGTGGCCCTCCAGAGGCTTCAGGAGCTTCCCTGAACCCTCCGGAGCACGAAAAACCAGCCCTATGGGCAAACCAGAACTTTGGAAACAGACTTCCGGTTTGCTCATAGGGCTGATTTTAGCCCTCCAGAGCCTTCAGGGAAGCCTCCAGAAGGCTCTTGAACGCTCCGGAGGGCTAAAATCAGCGCTACAAGCAACCCGGAAGTCATAAAAGTACAGAATGTTAACTTTAAGGCCCAATGTGGTTTAGAGGTTGAAACAGACTGAGAAAACACCTCTTTCTATTTGATTCCCAACACCATTCAACTGAGATTGTCTGAGGAGATTTCGTTACCTTTGTCACATGGGTGACCTGGAATCAAGCCTTCTCTGTGTCTGCCCCAGTTCTTTGGAATATAGTCACATCTGGGTTTTGGTATAAGGTGTGTGTGTGTGTGTGTGTGTTCTGTGTAGCATTCAAAAATATTTTTCAAAGCACACAAAAAGCCATATTCATTTTCTATCATTCAACATAGCATACTTTTTCACCTGTCTAAAGTCTTGTGAATTCACATCTGGACGTTTCCATCCTGGTATGGCAAGACCCAGCAACACTAACACTCCAAACACCAAAATCAGCATTCCCAGAATGTTGGCAAACCAAGCCTCTGCAGGAAGCTTGGAATACGGTGTTGTTGAATTTTTTCTAAGAGGATAGTCAAACAAAGTGTTTGATGAAAACTAGTTACATTCACATACATATTTCTGCAAAAATCCAAAAAGAAGGGAATGCTTGGAATACATTTATAAACATTTTACACCGTGGGTTCTTCTGTGGTATCTGGGGCTTTATCTTCCAGCTTTTTTTGCAGACTTCCAAATGTTTGCTATCGATGTCATAATACAAAACCTAGACATGCTTATGGTATTTCTTTCCAACAGGTCTCCACATCTTTACTTGCTGTGTTGGAAAAACTAAATATATAAATGTTGGAAATATTTTTATACCAGCTTTCCTAATCCCTGGGTCACCAAGAGGTGTTAAACCTCTCTTTCTGGAACTTCTAAATATGGAAAGTGCAAAATTGGAGGAAACGGATGTAGACATTTCTAGAAAAATACTTGCCATAGGGAACTCATTCCTAAAGACGTCCCTGTAGCAGGATTCTGAGTGCCTGATAAATATTTAGGATCACCCCCTTCATATTTAGAAGTATTTTGGTTACTGTTAAAATCCACAACAATTTCAGTCCAGATCAACTTGAGTTTTCTTTCCTTTCTTCTAGATTGAAACTGATAAGCCAAATCATTAACTTTTTATAGACATTACTTGTTACCTCAGAATCAAAGGCAAAACACAAAGACGTATTTCATTATGTCCTGATCAACCCATAACCAAATTCCATTACTCACAATTTCATGAATAACTTTTCATTAATGCCTGAGATGCAGGATGCAATAGCCAAACCAAGGATGACAGAACCAAAGAAAACATGGACAGGTTTGTAGATAGCTCGGAACCAGATGGGCGTCCAAGGCCACAAAAAAGAAGCAAACCCCACTAACCACTGGAAAGGAGAGAGATGAATTAGAAGTCTTACATTATAGTAGCTTAATTGTAGCTGAGCCTATACAAATGTACTTGTACATGATTAGCAATGCCAGTGCGATAACGCAGCCAACAGTTCTTTTTTCTTCTCATCTCTTCAATTTAAAAATAATAATTTTAGCTCTTCGAGCGCATATGGACACAACATTTGTGAAAGTATGTTTATTATATGTAATTCTATCTCTCACAATACGTGTTTGGGAGGCAATACATTGCATGTTTCTGTAGATAATGCATGATTCGTATGCATAATTCTTTGGTTTAGTTTTAAAAGAGATGACCATTTGCCCAGTAGGAGAAAAGTAATCTCTCTCTCTTTATATAATTAATTTCTGGTGAGAAGAAACTGAGGACACACAAGATATGTAATATTACCATCAAATCTTTCTTCAGAAAAAGCTTAGCAGTATTTGATTACATATTTAAAGACAAACTATTCACATCTCTATCCTTCAGAGTCTTAGAAGCTGCCTTATACTAAACTGGAGCATTGATTTTTCTCACCCACTACTACTGACTAGCAATGAGTCTCCAGAGTTTCAGGCAGGATTTCTTAATCCTTTCTGAAGATCAACTATTGGAGGCAGGTTACAGAAAAATAAAAGGTTGGAGTTTACAGTGAATATTGCTGATCTTGTTTGTTTCCAACCTTTCATCTCTTCTCTGGGAAACTAGTGAGATATATATATCTATATTGATATGTTCTTACCTACCTGGCATGAAAAAAGTAGCACAGCAGAGAGCCCAAGCCAGCTGTGTAGTGAGTACATGTTGGGGATCTTCTGCACATTGTGAAACTTGAAGACGGCCTCCAATCCCAGAATGGCAGAGATAAATGCTAACAAAGCAAGAGTTGCATGCAGCAACTTCCAAGGAAGCTTGGGACCCATTTGGGAAAAGGGCAAACGGTACACTAGTGCTGCTGCAGAGGAAAAAGGGGGAAACCATCAGAGCCAGATGCGCTCTGGCACTATCACCACTTACACACCAAAAGGAGGGGGAAAGGACAGAGAAACTGGGTTTTTTTCCACTTACCTGTACCATATAAGACCATCATGCCTGTCACCATGAGAACTGGGTGCCAATTAAACATCTTATGAGAACCATCCCAGGCCAAGCCGCCAAGCCAGTTCTGACTCCAATATATTGTAAACCCCAAACACAGGATGCCCAGATTTCCCATAAGGATTAAATACGGTAGAAATGGAATTGTAGGCATCTCAATGCTACCTGGAAGCACACCTGAGAAAGTAAAGTAAGATACCAGAAACTGAACAAGCAGTTCAGGTTATTGATAAGAAATTAAATTCCAAATCTCCTTTGTCAGCTTTCTATTCTTCTTAGCCAATATTGCCTTCACCCAACTCCAAGTGGCATTGCTTTCTGCTGTACGCCACATGCGCTTCAATTTTACTATTTTTATCCTTATCACCCAAGGAGGAGGAGCTAGGGAGAAAGGGCTAGAGAAAATACTGTAATGTGTTTACCTGTTAAAATTTATTGTTCAGAAGACAAAGGCTTTACAATGTCTGGGCTGATTCAAGCAGATCATATTCTACCTGGGAGGCAGTATGTTCAAAGCTCCATCATTACCATCATTTTAATTAATAGAATTATCATCTTTTTAAAGTCCAGAAATGCTATGTACCCATATTACTAAATATAGTTTATAGGGGAACCGATGAGTTTATTGTGCAAAGGGGGTGGGGGGAAAGCCTTCTATAGATATTGCACCTGCAACCACTGCTTCTTGAGAAAGGCAACAGTCAAGACTTCACTTCTGCTTTTCAAGCAGAAGTTGAGGCTGAATAAATAGCAGAAAATGTCCATTAATAGTTTATGATGCTGACCGAAACTTCACTCTTCACAACACACAAGTACCTTTATAGATGGAGAAAGGAAATGGATGTGCTTGCTCTTTTTGAATAGTTTCTTTAAACATACTCCTTTCTCCAAATTGCCAGGCAACTTTTCAATACTTTTTCTAAAAATTGAGAGTTGTATTGAAATTTGTATTTATAATGTTTGGGGTATCTGTGTACATATATGCAGACACCCAACCAAATATATTAGCATCTGCATCAAAGTGAGGGAGTATAACACCGAAAGCCTTCATTAGAATAAAAGCCATTTATGTGTGCCTTGCATGGCAATGAATTTAGGTAACAAAATTCCAGTGCAGCCAAATTAATCTGGCTCAGCTCCTACCCACATTCTGGTTTATGTTTACTGCCTCTCTTCTCCTGATAGAATTATAAATTAATTGAATTGGAAGAAACCACAATAATCCTATAGTCCAGCCCTCTGCAAAACACAAAAACACAAACAAAATGTGAGAGGTGGTTGTCAAGTATTTGGGGGGAGGGGTAGAATCCAGAGTTGAGAATCTGAAACCATCATATGGTTCAGTGCTGTAAAGATTTACTGTCAAGAATTTTTTCCTATTTTTTTAAACAAAATCTAAGTAGTTGCAACTCAGTTAATTACTTCTGATTCTAGTTTCTTGGCAGTACAAAGCCTGTCAACCGTTTTCTGAATAAAATGTCTTTAAGGCCTTACAGAAGACCAGCAGGGTCAGGACTAATCTGATTTCACACGCAACACTCTACCTCCTCTGACTGGTTTGGAGCTGACATGGAAGCTTTCCTTTCTGTTAGCTTGCCAGATACTGTCCATGCTCAGGCTATTACCAATCCAATTGATCTATGTCAAGTTAATTTACAACTAATTTAAGTTAATTTTTGACTATATAATGCTGTACCACGTCCAGTCTTGTACTGCCTGTTCCTCTAAAACAAAGTATACTTATCAAGATCAGTGTTCCACTGATGGGATTCATTCCACCGTTTCTGCAATCCCTGTTATACCATGTTTGTTTTTCTGCCTCATGATCCAGATCATGTTTTTAAACCATATTTTGTCATTAGCAAGGAGCACAATTTGCAGTCCACCAAGCTGCTGTGTGCCAGGGTTTGTGGAAAAACAGCCAATCCACTTTTGCCAAACAAAGCTTCTACCAAGGTTGTTGCAATAACTTCCAGCCCAAAAGACACACTGCAAAGTACCTCCAGCCACTGTGCTGCCAGTTGTTTCTTTCTGGCCTGCAGTTACTTTAAATGTATTAATCTGCCACTTTTGACTTCTAAGAGTTCTGCAGACCTGGTGTAGGTCTGCAGAACTGGTGTAGGTCTGCAGAACATTTCAGATAACGGGATAGCTTCCCTGTTTCCTTTTCCTTCATGTCTATCTTGCTTTGTAAAACTGGCAATTCCCAAATTATTTCACTTTGCTGCTGTATTTACTCCATTTACTTGGCAGTGGTTTACTCATCCGTGGACTTACAATTTCCACTCACTAGTTTAACAGCTTCTTAGCCAGATTAGCTCTCCATCATCCAAAAATGTACTTTCTCACTTCAATGAGATGAATTATATCTCTACACAACAGCTCATTCACTACATTGTTTGCACCAATGTTGTGAACATGAGTTCTTTTTTTTTCCTTTTCTTTTCTGTTCCTGGACTTTTGCCTTCAAAAAGAAGGTTTTTTTAATGATACCATCATCTTAAACCCAAGATCCTTTACCCTTCACCCAAAACTATAAAGTGACTCTTGATATGCTGGAGATTATGACTTGCAGCATAATTTGTGCCCCCATAGTTGAGCACAAAGGATCTGTGATCAGCAGCTTGTATGAATCCTACCAGTCTTTCCATCACATTTCATATCTGGACACGAGGGAGACATTATACATGACAAAATGAAAGATTTAAATGATAAATGGAAGCTTCAATGTCTCAGGAAGTGTCAGCTGCAATAACAGTCTCCGTTTCCTTCTCAATAAGTTGTGACAGATGACTGTCATTTGGATCCAGTGACAAGGGTTTCTGCTGTGTGAGTCTTTTGTAGCTGACTTACGCATATAGGAATTTCTTTGAAGGCTAGAGGTTGAAATTGGGTGCCAGGGTTTAGAGAATGAAAAGAGCTTTGTGGTTGTTTTGATCTGATAGTACTTTATTGTCAGCCGTTTTTATTTCCATCTTTTGGGTAAAATACTATAAACTTTACATTGCTCTCCTACTCGCAGCATCCACACTACTACTATTCAATAAGTGCTCATTGGGGACAAATGTGGTGTTAGCATATTATTCTGACCTGCTATACGTAAACTTTGCTTTCAAAATTCTACAGAAAGACACTGGACCATTTTGGCTTCTAGGAAAAAGGAAAATATGACACATCTATTGCAGGTGTCTACCAGAAATATATTTTTGCCCATTGTGTCACCTAAATACTGTGGTGAAATAAAGAAAAAAAACATATAGATAGTAGCATATGGGCTACCAGCTCAAGTAAGTCAGATAACACCCAATTCTGAATGTGGTAACTTCTGCTCTCTTCTCAGAATCAACCAGGGATATGCAACTGTGACCATAAAACTAATGTTATTTTTAATTATGTATCCACCTAGGTATTGTTGTTGTTGTTGTTGTTGTTAGTTGTCATGTCCGACCCATTGAGACACCATGGAAAACATTCCTCCAGGCCTTCCTGTCCTCTACCATCCTCTGGAGCCCATTTAAGCTCACACCTACTGCTTCAGTGACTCCTCATTCTCTGTCGTCCCTTTCTTCTTTTGCCCTCAATCGTTCCCAGCATTAGGCTCTTCTGTGAGTCCTTCCTTCTCATTAGATGGCCAAATTATTTGAGTTTCATCTTCAGGATCTGGCCTTCTAAAGAGCAGTCAGGGTTGTATACCACCTAGGTATACAAACTCACAAAAGCACTGTAGCTGGAAGTAGATGTGGAAAGAAGAAAAGCTAAAATGGACTGCACAAGTGTTTTGGATCATAATCTGTCCATGTCAATAGAAAGAATGGGGCTTTGCAACAACAAAATTAACAAAAATAAAGTTTAGACATATTTCCTTTTTTTTAATTCTTTGACCAATAGCAAAACATTTAACACTAAAGGCTAAGTTTTCAAAGATGGACTTTATTAAAGGGCTACAAATTTTAGGAACACGTGTCCCTGCTCTATATTGCTCGAGGGACAGATACCAATCTTATTGAGTAAACAATAAAATGCATCGCCATGCTATGTTTTAAGAAAAATGCATAGCCATTTTTGAGATTAACTGGCCTAAAGAACATTAACTGTGTTGGTAAAAGACAGAATAATAAAACCCACACAAGAACATACAGATTACAAATTGTATTAATGGTTTCTAGAGAAGCAGAGCGTGCAACAGCAGATCCAAGAACTAGCAAGTGCGCTGCACTCTCCTTGGGGAAAATAAAGGAACTTTGTCGATTCGCCAATCAAAACCACAAGAAGACGGGTATTGGCAAAAAAGAAAAAGTAAGCAGCAGCGGCGGCGGCGGCGGCGGCGGCAGCGGCGGCAGCAGCGGCAGCAACAAAATCTTCTTGAGCAAAATACCAGTAGAATATTCTATTACTACTTTACAAGAATGAGTGTGTGGGTGACTGAAAGTCACAACGATTGCCGATATTAAAGAATATTATTTCTCCCTTCCTCAGTCCTATTACGGCGAAAACGCACACCACTCATACCTCGCTTCCGCCTAAGTCGCAGAGAGAGTCGGGAAAAGTAGTTCCAGTCCTCAACAGCCCCTTCAACACGGTCCGCGCCGCTCATTGCGGACGAAGAACTTAAGCCCCTCTGTCCGCACTTACAGTGGAAACTCCGCCCAATAAAGATTTCCGAATTATCTGGATGTCTGGGAAATGTAGTTTTCTTATCCACACGTGCGGTTTGGAACAAATCTCCTTTTTCTGGGAGGTTTTAAAGCTATCTCGCCTTTTCCCCATATATATATGAATGAACTGCAAGCATTATGAACCCCGCCTCCACACTACCTTCAATTGCCTGCCATGCACATGTTAATGCAAACAAGTTGATACATCGATGAAAATATTTTTCACACACTAATTGAAAGATTGAGATTCCTAGCACGAATTATGAGCTGCCTCATTCACTATGTGCGTCAGTCCAGAAGCTGAACTGTCCGTGGGGTCGCGATGGGTCGGACACGACTTCGCAACCAACACCACATTTACAGAACTGCATTATTGTTATTATTAAACTTGTGTATCCCCCGAATTTCCAACTGCTCTGGACGGCTCACATAATTGTTGCTGTGTTGAAATTACAATACGATCAACAAAACATAAGCATAGATAAAAGATGGTAAGCATGTGGAAAACTATTTGCATTGGCCAAATATTATTATTTTCAGTGTCCTCATGGAGAAAGGCCATATGATCGCTAGGAGTCGAAAATGATTTGAAGCTACATGAACAAAGCTAACATCCAATAGGAACGCTAAATGACATTCCTATTCCATAGAGCCCATTTACTTAATGAGGGAGAAAAAGCGGGGAGTTGGTGCCACGCCGTAGCGCCACTAGCACCACCTTCCTTAGGTTGCTTGAGGATCGAGGCGATGGTTTGTTTGGTCGGGAGGCGCCCAATCATCCCGAAGTTACTCCTCGGCCTCTAAGGCATCTGTGATCTCTGCGGCCCCGGCTGCACTTCCGGGCCTGTTGGCTTCGGCGCCTCCTCCGAGCCGCTGCGCTATCACCATGGGGACCGATTGTGGCGGCGCAAAGTAACTGTCCTGCATCGTTTGCTCTTCGTCGGGGGCTGCCCCGGCGCAGCGACTGCGCTTCCTTCGGTTTCTCGTGTCTTAACATAACGCGGAGCTGTGTTCGATTCCCGAGAAGGTGTAAACTCGACTCCTAGGAGAGCCTCCGGATGAGAGGCTTGTGTAACACTGGTAAGTCCCGCATTTAGTGAAGTCCTGTATCTTAGAAGTGGGCGTTTCCCCCTTTCCCATGTAAGATCGTCAGCTGCCTGTCCCCCGCCCCAAGCCCCCGTGGTCTCCTGTCCCAGGTCTAAAAATGAGGGTTGATTTATAGGCCATGTTATCGGTTTCAAAAATAATGCAAGTATTCTGTTCCGTACCAAGTATAAACATTATGTTGGCAATTTTTTAAAAATCAGAAATAAAGAGCCAATTTGCTGCAGCTATTAAGATACCAGAAAACGGGAGAGCCGTGAGTTTTAGTCCTCGCTTAGGGGGGCTACTTTAGGTCAGTCCCTCTCGGCCCTAAAAAAAAGGCAAGGGCGACCAACCTCGGGAAAACTTTGCCGAAAAAACCCTGCAGGGATTAGTCCAGGCAATCACCGGAAGTCGTCAATGATTCGAAAGCAAGAAAGGAAAGGAAAGGAAAAGGAAAGGAAAGGAAAGGAAAGGGGGGGGGGAGGGATTTTCTTTGATTTAGCCAGAGATCTTTTTTGCCCTTCTTCAAGAAATAGTTCTTGATCATTTTTCGGTACCCATAGCAGCAATTAATAAAATGTCTGTCTCTCTAGCTTTCATTGTTACTTTTGTTTCCCTTTACTTTTCCATCCCAGCAAATCTATCTGGAGGAAGAAGCTTGCCTCTTTTGTAACATGAGTATAAGCTGTTTCTGCTGCCTGGAATGCAGACGCTGAAATCCCAGAATCTTAGGGAAGAAAGATGCTCCAGACCAGTAATTACAGCCTGGTGCTGTCTTTGCAGTTCCTCCTCTTGTCCTATGATCTCTTTGTCAACTCCTTCTCAGAATTGCTTCGCGTGGCTCCTGTCATCCAGCTTGTGCTTTTCATGTGAGTAGTAAAGACTTGCATATGCTTCTTGGTACATATTCTTTTCAGAATTACTTGGTTTTGTCATAATAACAGCAGCAAAGTGAAAGCAGTGAAAGAGGGTTCTGTCGCTTTTAAAACTGTTATCAAGACCAAAATGGTCCAGGAAGGGAACTGTAGATATTTTTATAAGATCTTTTATAAGATATAATGTTTCAGTCTATACCTGACTTTTTAATTAATGAATCATATTTATATGGTCACCCATCACAAATGTGACTCTAGGTGGTATACAATATTAAAAAAAAAAAATACAAGCCATAAAAACAAGCCATTTGATACCATATGCATAGGCCTGCAGTTTATGCTAGGAAACAAAACACTTGAGAGCCAGTTTGGTATGGTGGCCAAAGGCACCACCTTTGCAAACTAGGTGATTGAGTTCTAGTCCCACCTTAAGCAGTCAAGCCATGATTTGGAGCTGGTGGCATTCTACGATTCCTAGGAAGAAGGCAAACTGAATTTAAAAATATTGCACAGAAAATTGCAACAACTTGTCCAGTTGCCCATTTGCTAGAAATCAAGACTAACTCAGAGCCCCTCCCCCAAACCACTTATCAAAGAACAATGTCTCTGTGTAGATTAGAATGTATTTTAGGGTAAACTTTCTTAGAATTGTATTTTTAGTTTCTGCTCTTCCTGAGTTACTTACATTCAGGAAAACATAGAGAAAGCCAGACAAAAGTTGATTGCTGTGAAGTAATAAATAAAATATTTTTAAAATCTAACATCAAATTGTATAGATTACTGGCAATGTGTGCTGGTTTGAACAATGTATTAAAATGTTGCTATATGCATGATGTATTATTCAGATCATTGTGCTTAGGGAGTAGCAGAGAAAAATGGAACTGATGGAAGCAGAGAGCTCAATGTGACTCTTATTTCCATGGCAGTCTTTTAAACAAGAGCTTTGGGATCTCCTTTTCTTGTTATTAATGAAACAGTAATATCCCAGTGGAAAAATAGACAAAAGAGATTTCAGCAGCCCTGTTGCTGTATTCTCTACTTGTAAAAAGCAATCCCATTTTTGTAGGATATATGGAGCTATGTCAGTCTCTATTTCATTAAAAAAATGACTTTTTCCCTACAGCATTCAAGATATTACCATCCTCTTCAATGTCATCATCATCTTTCTCATGTTCTTCAACACTTTTGTTTTTCAAGCCGGCCTGGTCAATCTTCTGTTTCACAAATTTAAAGGAACTATTATCCTGTCAGCAGCATACCTTACTTTGAGTATATCTTTTCATATATGGGTCATGGTAAGAAATGATTATTTTTGGCTCTTAAAGAGGTTTACTTATCTGGAATATTGGAATTAGATAAAATTTATATTACAATCCATTGTGCATGAGTAGTTTATTTTCCCTTCATTTAATTCAATACACATCTGTTCAGTATGCATCTGTTCAATACACACTGATGGGTTGTTGTGTTTTCTTTGCATTAAACTTATAATAATAATTTTATTGGAGGAATACTGGCAAGAATGAAAGTGGGTAGAAGAATGTGATTTTCCATGTGAGCCTGTTAAAGGTAATATATATTTTCCATTTGTGACTAACTTAGTAATTAGGAGGGGGAATGAATTGGATACTATAAAATGCAGTGCAATAGATAAAAATATGAAATATCTGAAATCTTTTGCAAATACTGCTTGTAGATTTCCATGTCTAGCTCTACTACAGTACTATGATCTCCCTCAAACAGAGAACTTAGTGCATGCCGGTGACCACTTCTGTACATAATCCGTGTATGCATAATTTGTAGAATAGAAACTAATTGTAGGTTGGATTAGAGAATTTTGAAGTCTAAAGAATTAATTGTATGATTTGATTACTGTATTATGTTATCCTTTCCTTTGTGGATCAGCAGGAACTATGTGTTACTAGTCATGTTGTTGCTTTTGTTCTACAGCAAGTGTTAGTTAGCATCCTCTCTCCAGTTGATCAGTGACATAAACTCTGATGTGGCATGTGTGATTAAGATATGTTAAGATGCGAGTAGTTAAGTTTAGATATTCTAGGAAATTTCATTATATATTTTAAAAATATAAAGTCGTAAGTTAGAATGAATTTTACTGTCTTTTTTACACCATATATTAATTCACGGTTTCCTGAATTAATCCAGGTGGCTAGGTTTTCAAAACACACTGAACCTTAAACTAGCCACTCTATGCTTTCATGACACCATGTGCATTTTAGGCAAACATGGACAAATCTACCATTTTATTACTATTGACTCAGTTGACAATATTTAGGTAGACCCAAGAGGACTTTCAACTGATTTTCCATAGTAAATTTTCATCTAAGATGCTTTTTTTTAAGAGTTCAGTCTTTCAATTTCATCTCACATACTGTAGGTCACATACACATGCATTGATCAAGTATTTTCTAGTAATTTTGAATAAACAGAACTTTTATTATTGTTGGGTATAATTTATAATGGGGAGTGTCTCTCACTTGCTATAGGTATTTATGTTGGTGATTTCTGTGATCCTTAAAATATGTTACTATCTAAGGTAATTGAATGAGAGGTCTACCAGTGGTTGTATAGTGTGTCCATAAATGCCCTATTACAGATTCTCAATGTTCCAACATTATGCTTAGTAAATTGGAACATCATATACTCTTATTGATACACTGCATCCTCTAAGTGAGTTTCTCCCTTGCAGTCTTTATAAATGTTGATTTTTCTAGGCAGTATTGTTGGACATAAAACATGTATAAGAAATAGAGTATTCTAATAAAAAAATGAAGGTCTTGCACTCCTAAAGTCAGTCTATATTTATTTGGGTTGAGGAAGAATCTACGCAGCTTCTTTTGTTTTGTGGCTCTCTAATGACCCTTATTAAGATGTAACAAATCTTAATAGCAATGTAACAATTTTATTTACCATTACAGAAACCTGTGGACTTATTTGGTATAGCGGATAATGTGCTGACCTAAAAAGCAAGAGATTGCATGTTTCTAGGCCTGCCTTAGGCATGAAAGCCAGCTCGCTTTGGGCCAGTCATTCTCTCAGCCCAATCCACCTCACAGGGTTGTCATTATGGGGGATTTCTGGGGGAGGTATGATGAGCTTAAGACATCTTTGCAAAAGTGGAGCTGAGGTCTACGGCTGTCAAAGAACCAGTGAGTAGACCAACCTACTTCTTCATATAAGGAGTGCATGGGAGATCATCCACTATGCTCCAAACAAGATCACAGGATAGTGGTTTTCCATGAACGTTGAAAGAAGAAGGGATCAGCCATCTGGCTTGCAACTGCAATGGAACCTTTTAAAGGACACTGTGTTTACAAGTCTCACTTTCTAATCTCTTTTGGAAATCACCTATTAATTATCTTAAAGCTATTAAAGACCTTTGGAATAACAAGTATGGAAAATTAGTGGGTGAAATTATCTTCAACTCTGAACAAAAGAAACATTAATTAAAAGTTAAGAAATTAAAGAATTTGAAATAAACAGCAAAAAGCTACATAAGATTTTCATTAACAAAGTTATAAATGGATTACGGGTCCAGATAAATTTCGAATACTGATTTTGCTATAAGATTTTGGAGTTAGCTATATCAACACCTCATGGGTAACAGATTTATTTGATTATCCTGGTAATTGCAAGTCATAACAAAATATAAGTGATGATTTTAGAAACTGGACATTAGAGGGGACTAAAGATTTTAAGTTCAAGAAAAAAATACAAAACATGTAAATAATCGGATTTACAGAATGATAAAAAACATTATAACATTGGAAACATTAAAGGAGTTCTTTAAAGATTGGATCCTGAAATTAGTAAGTATAATAACAATATTGCCAGTAATTATGTCTGCTTCTATGGATAGACTATGTTTAAAAGATGTTAATGAAACAATGACGGATATGGAACAAATTTTATTTGACAAGACAGAGAAAGTACCAAAAGTGGAACTACAAATGATGGGCTAAAAGAATTATTTGCAAAAGGACACTTTATTGGATGTACAAAAGAAACTGGCTGAAGTTTTTAAAACTAAAAGGAAATACAACTAATCAACCAAGAAAATAATCTGTAAAGTATTTTCTTATTGGATCTATAAAGGAGGCTTATTAGAAAACTGTTATGTGATGAAAAATTGAAGAGAAATCAAATTCCTCAACAATATGTGATTGGAGTCAACATTAGAACTATTAGAAGTAAAAGGGAGGAACACAGTTTATTTGATCAAGCTTAAAAATAAAACCTTTTTTTTCCCAACATTCTGGCAATCTTTTATGGGCTTTTGTTGATTCCAAGATTGAAAAAGTTGATGTTTTACGGATTTGCTTACCGATAATGAATAGAATATATGATGAAGAGATATCTTGTAAGGAATGAAGAGTTACTAAATTTGTTTATAGTACTTGTTTGATGTACGGTAGGTTAGAAGTCATATAACTTATATATTTCTATTTCCTTACTGTTTGTTTTCTTTACTTTTTCTTCCTTTTTTCCTGCACTTTTTATATTTAGTTTGTGTTAGTAATCAAAAAGTAAAAAAGTTGGGAAAATAAACTGGAATATAGCAGCATTTACTTCCTTGAGTCACATATATTTATAAGGTAGGATAAAATAATAATAATAACAACAACAAACAACAACTATACAACTAACTCATGAGATGACTTTAATATATAAATACTCAACAGCAATTGTATCATTTTTGTAACTATTATTGAAATTTTTAAAGGGTGTGGCCAATCACATCAGGGACATTTTTTTACTTTATAAACAATACACATTAATTGTAAGTACAATATATAGATGGCCCAAAAATATGTCTAGTTTTTAATTAATTAGCAAATGTCTCATCAGATATCAGAGTCCATATCTATGTCTTGTCATCTCCTATTTTCAGCCTTTTGTTCTGTATGTGTTCTTTAGTTGATTTTTATGTTTCTTCCTATATTGAAACTAATATTTTTCATTCAGTTTGATAAAGCTGTCCCACTTGGAGAGCAGTCTAGGTTCAGTTGCATAGACTGGGCCCAAACCTTGCTTAGTCAGGATTTTAAGAGGATTTTGTGGGATTTATTGTTGGTAGCTAGAATAAGTTTGACGTGCTTTATAAATCTGATGATCCGATTAACCTTTCTATGCTCCTCGGCTTCTCTCCAGCGCTCACACTCTTCCCATATGGTATCTGAATGCTTAATCCTTAAAACAGATTTGAAGGAAGGGGTGGTTTTAGTTATTTGTTGTATTTTACTTTGATTATAACTAAAGTGGAAACATGAGTTCTAGGGCTTCTCAGAGGAGGGAGCAATACAGGTACACAATTTTCCAGTTGATTCAGGTATTTATGAAATAAAGAGAATTATGTAATATACTTTACTTTCTGGCTTTGCATTTTATATTTCAATATGTTTTAATTGAAAAAGTGAAGACCTTCTATTGTATTTTACAGAAGTTCTAGAAAAAAAGTTGAGATGCTATAGAGCAAGAAATTGATTTATGTATTTGTTGCAATTATGCCTAGTCTTTTCTTTAGGTTTAGGAACTCAGACCCTTTTCTGTTCTATTTGTTAATTAGACTGAGATTTCTCCAAAGTCACTATATGGATGGGATTTGAACTGTAGCTACTACATCACAGCAATATTTGCATCCATCATTGGACTGCTGCAATTCTTGCTTGCTGGCAGAGCTTCTCCAGTTCTCTTTAAAAATCTTGAATGTTGTTGGTGGCCTCTTAAATTGGCTTTTGTTCAGAGCTGTTGTGACTTCCATGTTGACATGATATGGCTTGAGATAGCCTTACAAGATTTCATTTTCCTTCTCTCAATTGCTACATACTTCTTTAGGCATCCCATTTTCTTGCTTTTGTAATGGCTTTTTCTTAGGAATAAGGATTAACTTGGCTATAAACTGTACAGGTATCTACATTCCTGGTGTTCCAGAGGGGCATGGAAAACTACTTGGCTAGGTATTACTATTTCCAAGCAATCTAGTTTCTTGAAGCCAAGGCAGCTGAAAGAGGTTTTCCTTGGAGGGAAATCTGTATGACTATTGCTGCAATGGGCACTTAACAAAATTATATTGAGTGGAACATTAGTGCAACATTATCAAAGGTAGTTGTTTCAATTCATATTGTCAGTTGGACATGTATATCAATTTAAGAGAAAGGATCTTATCCAAGAAATAGACCTCAGTGAGCAAGAATTGCAGACATTTAGAAGCCTAAGACAGAGGATGACAATCTAGGATTTGAAGTCTACATGTCAGACCAACTTAGTCCATCAAAATAAATTAATGGGGGGATCTTTATCCCATTTTTATTCACTCCTGTATCACAATTTAAAAAATTAATTCCTCTTTTATGAAACTTGAATGCATGGAGTAAGCAATCGTTGGGGGAACTGATATTAAGTAAATGTAAAGTTTTAGCTATAGATTTTCCAAGATTTGAAAAAAATCATTAGAACTATCTATTAGTTAACTGTCCAGCTGGAAACGTAGTATTGGGAATCAATATTAAAAGATAAATAAAATTGCTGGATAAAATCAAATTAAATCCTAATTGCATGTTTATATATAACAAAACTGTTACAATCGAACAAGTATAGATCAATGTGTAAACCAGTACATGATTACTTAAAGAAGATGCTACTTTTACTGGGACTTACTATGGGTATATGTTCGTTTTCTCTTCATTCTGTCTTTGGCTAAACAGTAGAAATTTGAACAATTAGCATGAGAAGTGTTTGAAGACAAAGCAATACACGGGGATTAAGTACACATTAAACTATACTGCATGTTTGCATTTGTAGAATGTTTAATTAATTTGATGATAAACTCTACTGACATCTCAAGAGGAAAACCTTATGCTACTTTCCAATTATAGAAATATTGAATTATAATTTTTTAAATTCTTTTTATGCTTTTCTTTTTTAAATAGAACTACCGCTGGGAAAATTCAAACGTCTTTGTATGGACTAATGGGATGCAGACTCTGTTTGTTTTCCAGAGATTAGGTAAGAATTAAGTTGTATCATTTCCCTTTGTGTCATGACTTTTGAACTTTTTAATGAAGATGGTGTAGTCAGCATTTTTCCTATATAAATAAATGGGACAGCATATGAAAAATGTAGGAATTGTGTCAGATATCTACCGTATGTCAGACATATGTATATTCACCAGCCAATGATTCTTTGACTTTTCAGGCAAGCCTTTCCAAGCCCTCTCTGAAGATGCTAGATTTTGCATGCAAATCATCTGTCCTTTCACAGATTTGCTAATAAATACTTGTAGAGGGTTTTGGAATATTCCCCCAAACTAGAAATCCTCTCTGGAGCAATGGTGACATTTTCTTGACTGGAGGAAGTTGGAGAGCCAGTTTGGTATAGTAGTTAAAGATACTGAAATAAAACACTGGGAGACTGTGAGTTCTAGTCCTGCTTTAGTTATAAAGCCATCTGGGTAAGTCTGGACCAGTCACTCTCTCTCAGCCCTAAAAAGAACATAGTAGCAAATCACTTCTGAAAAATGATTCCCAGAAAATTATATGGACTTTTCCATAGGGTCATCAGGAATCAAGAATGACTTGAAGACACACACAAAAAGAGAAGGGGGGAATTGATGACTTTGATAACGCAATCCTTTTTTTATTGCAGTGGCTGTGCTATATTACTATTTCTACAAGAGAACAGCTGTTCATCTAGGAGACCCACGTTTCTATCAAGACTCTGTATGGTTACGGAAAGAGTTTGCTCATGCCCGCAGTTGAGAGCTACTTCTGAATTATATGGAGGTGCTGGAATGTTAAAGAGATCTCAATCAGTATCCTGAAGCAAGTTTTCTTCTCATTTTTTTAAATAGTCTGGATATTAACTTTATATGATGATTTAATCCACAATACTATTCTTCTGTGGAGTCTTTATCACTACATAACTATCAGGCTTCTACATATCCTCTCAGGTCTACACAATGCACTTTCAGGAGTTGGTTACAATTTTTTTTGGAGGAATATATCAAGTGCCAAATTGGTTTGGCTGAGAACTTTCAAGTAACAGTACTGCAGTTTATTTTTGCAAATATTCCCTTAATCTGTTTGCTGCCTCTTAGAAGGTTCCCTTGTTTTTATTATGAGCAATGTGATTAGTTCCAAACCTTTACAATAGGCAAATGTATTCTCATTGACTTTTTTTCTTTTGTACGTACATTTTATAAGTTATGAGAAAATAAACCTGCCATTTTGCAATAATCATAGCGTGATTCAGGGTTGTGGCTTTTTTTGTAGACTCTAATAGTAACGGGTGGGTCATGCAAAGTTAAGTTTTAGAATAATATTCTATGTGTATATATTCCTTTTGTTGACATTGAATCAAACTGTAATATTTCATTATAAACAGAATCAGAAAAAGAAATATATTTAATTTGGTTAACTGAATATGCAAAGTCATGATTTAATTAGCCTTGGTTATTTCCATATATACTAAGCCAAAAATAAAGTGTATGTTATCTGAATACTAATTCAACAAGTTCCCGAGTTGGGTATAGTTCAGATTAAGATAGCAAACCTTCTTTCATATTAAAACAGAAAATCTACCTTTATATTTTAGATTACAGATTGGAATTCTATGGAGTGTTAGTACTAGGAATCCAAATTAAAGTACCTTGGTAGTTAACTGTTTAGTCTCTGCTTGAACATACTTTGTGAAAAACAACCTATAACTCTCTTGATAGTTGGTTCCACTACTCTTGTCTGTAACCATTTATTTTCTAACTTTTAATTAGAATCTGCCTCCTTGTAACTTAAATCCATTCTTCTAGTTCTGAACTATGGAATTATACAGAACAAATCATAATCCTCTATGTGATATTCTTTCAAGTGTTTGAAGGGCACTACTCTTATTTGTGAGGTCCTTGCTGCTCTCTGAGCTTGGTGGCCTCCTTGCAGACATTTCATTACCGAACTAGATAACATCATCAGTGCTATGACACCTGAACTACAAATAGAGTTAGTCCTTGACTTAAATCATTTGTTTAGTGACTGTTCAATATTACAAAGGCACTGAAAATGTGACTTATGATTGTTTTTCACACTTATAACCATTATAGCATCCCTATGATCATGTGATCAAAATTTGGATGCTTGGCAACTGGTTCATATTTATGATGGTTGCAGGGTCCTGGAGTCATGACATCACCTTTTGCGGCCTTCTTACAAGCAAAGTCAATGGGGCAGTTAGATTCAATTAACAACCAAGTTAATTAACTTAATTGCAGTGATTCACTAAACTGAAAAGTTGTAAAATAGAGCAAAACTAACATAACATCTGTCTCAGTTAGCAACTGAAATTTTGGACTCAATAATGGTTCTCTTCTATTGATATTACAGGTAATTCTCAACTTAAAACAGTTCATTTAGTGGCCATCCAAAGTTACAAAGGCATTGAAAAAAGTGACTTATGACCATTTTTCACAATTACAACCTTTGCATCATCCCCATGATCATATGACCAAAATTCATATGTTTGGCAACTGGTTCATACTTATGACAGTTGCAGTGTCCCGGAGACATGTAATCACTTTTTGCAAGAAAAATCGATAGGGAAGCCAGATTCACTTAACAACCTGGTTACTAACTTATCAACTGCAGTGATTCACTTAACTGTGGCAAGAAATGTTGTAAAATGGGGCAAAACTCATTTAACAAGTTCTTAACAACATAAATTTTGGGCTCAATTGTGATCGTAAGTTGAGGACTACTTGTTTCTCCTTCCTTTCAGTCTTCTTCAGTTCAAATGCTCACAATACCTTCAATCTTTCTTCTTAAGGCTTTGTTTCCAGTCCCTTGAGGTTCTTTCTGTCCTTCTCTCTCACCCATCCCTCTGATGCCTAGGGGTAGAACAATGAAGGTTGCAGCTTTTGACATCCCACCACCAGGGTGTAAATATAGCAGACAATCTAGGAGTGTCCACCTTTGTAAAGTAGAAGCGGAAAGTCCCTCACCGGCAGCAGGCATTGACAAGATGGCTGAATCTATTGGTCTAGCCCTCTCTTCCCCTCTGCCCCTTTAAGAAAAGCCCTAAGAGGGCTTTTCCTACTACCACCAATTGCTTAAACTGCCTTACAATAAACTAAAAGGACCTACGCAGAGCACACTTATATGACTATCCTTTGTGCAGCCTCGTAGACTGGAAGGTAGTAACATTAAACTAGTCTAGGGCTGTATGTTCTGCAATTGAGTCCCATATTTCTATCGCTAAGCGAGACACCGCAACCATCATAAATATGAAACCAGTTGCCAAGCATCTGAATTTTGATCATGTGGCCAAAGGGATGCTGCAATGGTTGTAAGTGTGAAAAACCGTCATAAGTCATTTCTTTTCAGTGCTGTTGTAACGTTAAACAGTCACTACATGAACTGTTGTAAGTCAAGGACTACCTGTACCTACATTTAGAGGGCAATGGTGGAAAATCCAAGTGATGAAAGGCAAGGTCAACTGATGAAAGGCAAGCACAGGCGCCATCCGATAGGCATTTGCGGCTCCAAGATGGGTTTCCTATCAGAGAAAGCTCCTCCTTTCGTTCTCCTGAAGTTCTTTGGAAAAGGGCAACGTGGCCTCTGCATTGCCTTGCTCCGGGACAGACCCAAGGTGGAACTTCATTGCAGCTCTGGCTATTCAGTTTAGCTTTGCGCATGGCTAATCTAGTGAAGAGAAGGACCAGGGGAGACATGATAGCAGTGCTCCAATATTTGAGAGGCTGCCACAGAGAAGAAGGGGTCAGGCTATTTTCCAAGGTACCCGAAGGCCAGACAAGGAATAATGGATGGAAACTGAACAAGGAGAGATTCAGCCTGGAAATGAGGAGACATTTTCTGACAGTGAGAACAATTAACCAGTGGAACAGTTTGCCTTCAGAAGTCGTGGGAGCTTCATCACTGTAGGCTTTCAAGTGTCACCTGCCAGAAATGGTTTAGGGTCTCCTGCTTGGGCGAGGGGGGGTTGGACTAGATGACCTACAAGGTCCCTTCCAGCTCTTGTTATTCCGTAACTGAGGGCGCGAAGCTTCCCAGACTGAGCTTGCGTCGGGCGCTGCAGCCCAAAGCCGCGTGTGTCTCTCTCACTCTCTCTATGGGAGCTGGGAATCTGCCCCTTTGACTTCCGTTTCGTCAGCTCGATCGGAAGTGGGCCTTTTTTTCTTCTTCTTTGCGTAGCGGTGTCCATGGAGACGGAAGATGGCACCTCGGCGTAAGTGGAAGGCTCGGCGGGTTGACAGGGTGCCGGTAGGAACGGCGAGGTCATGTGACGAACGAAGCGCGGGAGGGGAGGGGGGACGGGCGATGCGGTGCCTCGCGCTTCCAGGTTCCAAGTTCGGAGGCTCCGGTCTCGGGCAGGGAGCGATGCGGGCGCCACGGAGGGGGTGGCGGGATCTGGCCCCGGGGCTCCAGACGCTGCCGTGGCAGGAGATTCCTCGTAGGGAAAGGAAAGGAAAAGGAAGAAGACCCCGCCGTCAAAAAGCCAGTCAATCCGGCATCCCTCGAAAGCAGGCTGGGTGCACATCTCCTGTTGGGAGCATCACTTTGAGATGCCCCGTTTAAATCCCATATTTCAAGGGAATCGGTCTTCTTTTTTTTAAAAAAATCATCTTTCGGATGATTTGCACCCAATCGGGTGGCGGAAGGCTGGATTCTGATACCCTGCGATTCGCAATGGGACCTAGGTTTTAATTGTATTTATTTATTGTTTTGATTTGTCAATCGTTTTACAAGGTAATAGGTATAAGAATAAACATGAGTATGAATGAAATGGGTACGAATAAATGGGGACAGTAGGACAGGGACGCTTTGAGTATGGTCGGAGTATTTGAACATGAGTCAAATTTGCAAAGAAGAATGAGGATACCTGCCTGACAATAAGGTGGAATAGAAAAGATTAGGTTGACAGTAATTAGTCCTAGTGCTTTGGAAGGTCTTGGCCAGATCTTAAATACAGGGATCGGGTTGCAACAAGCAGAAGAGCAAGACAAAACATTTTGTGCCTTTTTCTAGCCGTATATACATCACAGTTCCTCCAGCAACTGGTATCCCTTTACATATAGACGTTCATGAGATAATCTTTAGGAATATCAATTTAAGTTTATGACAGAACAGAGATTATTATCATTAGGTTTGCAGTATGTGAAACTATTATTTCAGTTCAATCCATTTCTTTTTGAAAAAAGATAAAAACTAATCGCAGACATATTAAGGTTTTGGTTGTACCTCCTAGATCGTCAACTTTCCTCTACACCTCTGGAAATTCTGCTGTTCCTCAATGGCTGGTATTATGCCACATACTTTTTGCTGGAGATTTTCATATTTGTCTATAAAGGTGAGTCTAAAGTACAGGACATTAGTGGGGTGGGGAGGGGGGTTGTTTCATATTTACCGTAGGTTTCTTCTTTGCATAAACTCCTTTGTTCTTTTGAGGTATCTGTGACTTACCTGAAGAAAGTGAAACATAGAAAAGTGTTTTTTTTAAAATTTCCTCATTAATTCTGTAACTTAACCTTTGATTGTATAGAATTCAAGGTCTTTGCGGAACCATTCTTTATAGTAGAATTATTGAAACCAAACAAACCGGTAGATTTCAGGTATCCCTTTCCAGAAGCCATTAGAGCTTCTCAACTGGTTCCACATCCTGTTTTGGGGTAATGCTTCCTGCTGCTATCTTCCTGAAGATAACTTACCTGGAAGCCTCCACCCTGATCCGAATGCACACATACACAATCCCTGCCCCCCACCCCAAGAACTCTCGGAACTTGGGCAGCATTTCTGGTGATTAAAGCTCAAAAATCCAACAGTTGAAATAATTTATTTATTGCATTTTCCTGGCCATATAATTTAGATGTGTGTGACAGGTGATTTCAGGCCTTCTATATTCAAAGATATTAAGAGTGCCAAACTTGGCATAAAAGATATCAAATAACAGAGCAGATTATTGGAAAACAGCATCTTATTTAAGAAAACCCAAAGAGCATTATATATATTTTACGAAAGATAATGTAATGCTTCCAGCTTTTTAATAAAGAGCTGGTAGCATATTACAGTAAAAGATTAAACTTAATGCAACATTCCTAGTTAATGTCTTACCAAATTTAAGGTTCCTGAGCAGATATTCTCCAGTTTCTATTATTCCTGGGTTTCCCACATCCTGGAGATTTCAATAATTTAATTATTGAGGTTGCTGAATAGATAGAACTGCAGCCCTTTTTTCAGTCTTGGTCTACAGCTTTCATTACATATATAGACATTTTCCCATCTCCAGCAAAGAAGGTGCATGTATACCTTCAAGTCAATGTTAATTCCTAGTGATTGTCTAGTCTAATCTTCACAATTTTCTTAGTAGGATTTTCAGAAGTGGCTTGCTATTGTCTTGGTTCAAACCCATGCCTGACTCAGGGGGAGTGTTGATTGAGCATCTGGCATGAGGTTGACCCATTGTAGCAAGGATTCACTGTCTCTTTTTACATTTGATCTTTATCAACATTAAAGATTTCTTTTTTGAGAAATGGCGGAAAGGGTGGCATCTTGCTTTTCCTTCAATTCATGTGGCCATTTGTGTACCTTTATAGGTCTCTTGTTGCCTTATCCATCTGCTAATCTGGCTTTGGACCTGATTATGCTTTTTCTCTATCTTGGGATTGAAGTCACAAGGATATTTTTTGGTAAGCATTAAAGGATATACAATGATACTTAAAGGAATAGCACATGCAATTTTCAGTTAAACACAAGCTTTTTTGATGGCATTTAAACTTACTAGATGCTCTCCTCTCCCCATCCTCAGGTTGTTCACCAAATTGTCAGTAAATAAATCCTGACTCCCTAAGAACAACACATTTATGAGATTTTGACAAGTGACCCAGAGCAGATCTAAATATATAGTTGCTGGCAGAATTATCCTACTGTATATTGTGCTCAGGCCTTCTCAATGTTCCTACTCAACTGTGGTAGTGTACTGTAGATATGGATAGCAGTGAACATTCCTTCTTTGTGTAGTTGGGTTACAATTATTTGAGAATAATTAGGAACCATGGTACAATTTGATATATGGGGATGGAACTGTAAGCTTTGATCAGTCAGACTGCCCCTCTTGATCTGTGAACATATGAAATCAGATTCTGAGAATCTGTAAAGTTCAGAACCCATTCTTTCATTTTAGGAAAGGTTGTTTCCAATAGGTCATTTTCATGTCATGAAAGTGTAATAGGAGTAGGATATGCAGAGCACAGTGCTATACATGCTACACTTCAAAACTTGTGTGTCACAAATATTTCAATAGACACTACATCAGACAGTCCCTGTTATTAATATGGAACAAAATTAAACATGACCACTATACTTAAACACCCACTTGGCTATCTACGATGGAAGCATACATACACCCAAATTTAATTAATATGGAAAATATAGTTACATATAAAGAGTTATTGAACAGACAGGGGGAGATCAAAACTAATTAGAATTGGCATCACAAGGGGTACAAGTAGAATGGTGGTCCTACTTACAGATACAATCAAGATTTGCACAGGATAGGAAGAAGGAAGGTATTGCCAAAGATTACACAATATTAGATAAACTTTTGATACAGACAGAAAACAGGCTGATCAAAGTATTGTATAGATTTTTGTTGGAATATAAGCTAGAGGAGGAACATGTCAAAGAAACTATTGTAGCCTGGGCAAAAAATTTCGGTTATAATGTGGAATTGGCTAAGTGGGAAAAACTTTAGATACTTAATCAGAAACTAACAATGGCTACGGCGTATAAAGAAAATCTTTATAAGATGTTCTACAGATGGCATCTCCCCCCAGTTCTCCAAAATGTTTAAAAATCTGCCCCCAAATTGTTGGAAGTATAAAAAAACACCAGGCACTTTTTATCATATGTGGTAGACGTGCAATAAGGCAAAAAATATTGGAAAATGATTCAATCATGGTTAGAACAAATGGTGGGAGACCAAATCTTGTTTAAACCAGAACTTTTTCTCCTAGATATAATACCGGAGGGGTTTAAGAAAGATACACTTTATCTAATTATACATGTACTAACTGTGGCACGCATAACTTATGCACAATATTGGAAAAAAGAAAATACACCATCAGAGCTAGATATAACCAGAAAAGTATTGGCCTGTGCGGAAGCAGATAGGCTCACTCTTGAACTTAAAAATAAAGGGGAATCAGAATATTATGAAGTCTGGAACAGATTTTATGATTGGTATAAGACAAGGTGACAAGACTGGAACAAACTGTATATATTGTGATTGGACAGAAGGATAGACAATGTATTAAGTAGGCTAATTGTTAATGGTTGAAACTAGCTGTATATAATGTGAATGTATGGTCACTTCGACTTCGCGGTACTGCAGTTTTAAATGTAAAAATAATAAAAATATATCCCCCCCGTCCCGCCCCCAAAAAAACGTTGTGTGCCACTCCCCACACTTTCCTTTGTTGAACAAAGTCTGAAAGAGAGTCCTGTTTGTTTTCAAATGAATATCGGTTGCAATATCTGAGGCATCACTGATTCAGATAAAACCAGGGGCAGAAAAAAATGGTGAGGAGAGATTTAAATTCATGTTAGCACGCACTGAAGTGCCTTTTGGTTCTGCAGCTCAATTCTTTCTCTTAAAGGATTGAAGGAATTCTTTCTCTAGCTCCTTCTCTCATATGAATATCTGAAAGAATTTACTGGATTGTTTCCGACTTCTGCTGAATGGTCCATGTCTTCTGTGTCTCGTATGTTATATCTGACAGGCTCCAAAGGTAACCTTTGCCAGCGGAAAGTGCCACTTGCTATCAGCCTGGCACTAACCTTTCCAGCAGCAGTGATGGCAGCCTATTACCTACTTCTGCAGACCTACGCCTTGCGTTTGGAAGCCATTCTGAATGCCATCCTGCTCTTCTTCTATGCAGTTGAGCTATTACTGGGCATTCTAACATTAGCCTCCTTTTCCAGGTAATTTTCTTGTGAATCTGGGATTTATTGGAAGAGTCCGTTTGGTCTAGTAGTTAAGGTACTGGAATAGAAAGCAAGAGGCTGTGAATTCAAGTCCTGCCTAGGCCAGGAAAGCCAGCTGGAAGAGCTTGGGCCAGGCACTTTCTCTCTTAGCCACCTCACAGGGTTGTTGTGGTTTAAATAGGAGGAGGAAAACGTGTTGGATAGGTTCACTGCTTTGAGGCATTTGTAAAAATAATAAAGGAGGTATGAATAAATAATAAAAAATAATAATTTTAATTCTTGAAATCAAAGTTTTGGTTGTAGGTTGCCTTTGCATTTTAAAGGCAATGATTGGTTTCCCACCCCTGTGACTTTGAAGAAAATATAATCCTTCTTTATTTAGAATCCAACAGAAATTGTCTTCTTAGACAATTTAGGAGAGGGAAATAAAAGAGGGTGGTTATGGAGGGGCAAGGCTATTTTGAAATAATGGTTGAGAATAACGAGTGATCAATTCCAGAGGGCCGAATTGACAAGAACAAATAGACAAATAAAGACCAAGTAAAACCAAACACAACCATCTCAGCAGTATATCAAACTTCATCATAATATATTGAGTCATATCAGAAATGAAATCTTAGAACTGTCGAGGATTACTGCACAGTGGCAATTGCATTTCACTGTCTTCTTCCGACCGGTGGCTGTAAACATTTCTGTCAGCACATAAACTAGATTTGCTTTGTTGATTGGTTCTCATCTACCCTGGGTAAGGTAAGAGGTGTTTGGAGTGGTCATGACTAATATCCTTATGTTACCTCTTTTTTATTTATTTATGCTTTCAGTTTGGATTCATATTGAGAATCTCTGTGGATTGCACTATGTGAAACACTTTGTGATTAAGGAAGTTGCATGAAACCATTTCCATGCCTAGCCTTGGATGAAGTTGGCAAGCTGGTTTCTTGGGCAAAATGAAAGAAGATATAGTTCCAGTCTTTGCTTCAGACATGCTGAGGTACTGTCCTGAGAGTAGAGTTTCCAATCCTAGACTGGATGGCCTAAGCACATCCTCATCACCATCCTCGTACCCCATCCTAGAGCATAACAATTGACCCACTTGGATTTGGCAATATTCAAGACTTATTTTTGCAGGGTCTCAAGACTCTGGATCCATGGACTTCAGCCAGTGCAGAGATTCTGCCTGCGAGTGCTGTACTCTTCAGATTCTTCAAATGGAAACATTCAAACACTGACTCAAGTCTTTACCAGGTATATGATGACTCTTGTCAGGATGCCTTTGTCAACTCTATTTGTTACAGCCGATGTCCTGCTCTTAAGAGGGATGTCCATTCCCTAGAAATCAGTATTGTTATTGTGGTGTATTGGTAATTTGTGATTGATACTTGATTTTTTTTACAATACCCTTGACATAAATACTTATTTTTCAACTGTTGTAATTATGCGATGGTAATTAAATGATAGAGATAGGCTACAACCAATGAAAGATACACACACACACACACACACACACACACACACACACACACACACACACAACAAACGTTTATATGTGCTATGGTGACTTAAGACTTTCAGTCATGTGTTTAAGTCCAAGGAAAATTTTGATTTAACCAGGTTTATACGAAGGGATCCTGAACTGGACCAGCCCCAACAATTTAATTTCGTACCTTTCACACATGACTCGGCATTTTTTGTTGTTGTAGTTGTTGATGTCATGCTTCCCTTATTTTGCATTGAGGTTGGGAGGAAACAGGGTTATTGTGATAGAGTTAGTCTTTGAATTATGACTAAAAATGACCCAAAATATCCATTGCTAAGCAAGACAGTTGTTAAGTGAATTTTGCCCCATTTTACAACCTTAATGGTTGTTAAGTGAATCACTGCAGTTGTTAAGTTAATAATCTGGTTGGTAAGGGAATCTGTCTCCCCCATTGACTCTGCTTGTCAGAAAGTCACAAAAGGGGATCACATGAACCCAAGACCCTACAACTGTCATAAATATGAGTTGCCAAGCATCTGAATTTTGATCATGTGACCATGGGGATGTTGCAACGAGCCTAATTCTGAAAAATGGTCATAAACCGCTTTTTTTCAATGCTATTGTAACTGAACAGTCACTAAGTGAAAGTTGTAAGTCAAGGACTACCTGTACCATTTCAGACAAGTAGCTGTCCAAGGTACTTTGAGTACAGTTTGGTAATAATATTAACTGTTATTGTTGAAGTGTATCTTCAGGTTCAATTTTTTATGATTGCCTGATTGATTGATCATGTGCCATTAAGTCATTTTCGACCCCTTACAACTACATAGATTTTCTCCATAACGATGTATCCTTAGTAGGAGGCATTAAATAAGACACACAACAGAAGTTTAATGGAGGTCAGAACCTCTCAATAATGGAACAGAGTTGCACTTGAGGCATCAGTAGACCCAGTCCATACTCGGCCTCCTTGATCAGCCATAAGATATTTGTTGTTGGAAGCCTTGATTATAAGACAGGTGGAGGATACAAACTGGAGGCTGAAATTGCCAGGACGGTCACTGGTTACCAGGATTTGCCCATCTTTATCCAAGGCCCAATATTTGCCATCTAGCAGGGTTAGTGGAAGGAAAGTATAAAATTAGACAGAGGTCAGACAAACCAAAGTACTCGGTTTTCTTGACTTTTAAGGGTATTCTGATGATTAAAGGAATCATAGGTTGCAGTCATGTTTCTTGTAAGCACCAAATTTGAACTAAAGATGAGTGGGCAACCTCTTCGGGCCTCATCTGTGGCTAGATTGGGAACTACAAACACACCCATCCTTAGCAAGACTTTGCTTTTTATCAATTCTTGCTAAGGAACATGACTTCCTACATGCCACTTTCAGTCATCTTACGCAAGGCCGCCAGGAAAGAGTTTGGGAAGGACTAGTCCTGAGTACTGCAGCTTCTTGGATGAGAAGTAAAATATTTTCAAGAAAAAAATCAAGAAGGCCCAGTTGCCTTTTGAAAAGGACCTTTGGGACAACCATGACCTGGATGATTGAGAATTTCCATAAATACTAAGTTTCATCTTTCTGCATTCCCAGCAGTCCTAAAGATTTAACAGGAAGAACATTTAATGCCCAACGCTAAAATTGTGGCTGAAACGTGGGCAGAACCTTAAGGGCCTTCAGTGGTATAATTTGAGGACTATATAATTGGAAAATATGAACAATACTCACTTAATATTTAAGTAAACATAAATGGCCCAGAAAATATCTTACTTTTGGGGTGGGGAGAGGGAGGGAAGCATAGTGGCAAAATCATTTTCTTTCTTCCTTCAAGTTAGGGTAAAGGAAGTGGGGATATGTTATGGCCTTGATTCCATTTATCTCTATGGAGCTTCCTTCCATAACCTGGCCAGGCTAGAGGGGTGTATGTCAGAGGTGGGTTGCCAATTTTTCTACTACCGGTTTGGGCGCTCTCCCACATGTGCTCGCGCGCATGCCAACACTTCTATGCATGCGGAGAAGCATCTGGACAGGTGGGCCAAGCCTCCCGTTGCCGCTACTACTGGTTCGCCCGATCCGGGCCGAAACGGCAATAACCCACCTCTGGTGTATGTGCACGAAATAGTAGTCCTGTATGTCAGTTTCCCCTCATAATGCAGATAATCTGGGGTCTCTGTTGTAAACGAGCTTAATCAGCTACAATATACTAACCAATTTGGAAATTATAGTAGCCATCTTCACTGAGTGACAGGCTGCTGAGCACGTAGTCAGAACAGTTCCCTTCCAACCGCCTCATGTCAGAAGTCAGACCAACATAACCAGCGTCACTGTGCAGGATCAGTAGAGGCCGGTTCACCAGAACTACCAGAAAATCTTCACTTTTACCTGTAAGTGCAACATAAACCTCTTGATATTGTTCATCTTGGTCTGCAGCCACCTGCTGATATTTGCTAAAATGCTTTTTACCCACCAGATAAAAATACCCAAAGTACTAGAATGAGTAGGAAAGTTGACTGTTGGGACTATTTGGTTTGATAGTTCCTTTCCCTAGTCTTCCTAACACAAACCACAATATTGACATTGGCCTAGAAAGCCTTTAATCATTGGGTGGCCATATTTCAAAGGCACCTGTCCCCAGAAGTTTCATCATCATTATTTTCATACACCTAGTGCACTTGCTCTCTTAAATTAATTGTCAAATGATAACTTGAAAAGTGTTTCTGCTATAAGTATCTAAACACAGTTTTTTTTGAGGGGGGAGGGAATGTCATACCCCAAGAACAGCAGACATCTTGTCACCTGCTCCAAGAACAAAGAAGAGACCTGTTAGAGACCCATGTCCTACTGTTTCACAAAGATTACAACATGAAAAAAAAGCACAGGGCTTGGTTTCCTGTGCTACTTTTAAATCTAAGATCAATTTAGGATTGTGATCCATGAACTTGGTTGACTTAATGGATTTAAGAGAGGGAAAGGCATGTCGCTGCTTCTTATTGACGATGGCAACCAACAGTCTAAGAAGAGCTCTGATGTTATAAGCTCAGCCCTAACATTAATTTTCAGTTGGCCATCTATGGTTTCTTTTACACAATTTGCCCATATTTTAATATTGCCCATACAGAAGCCAGGTAATTACAATGAAAGCTACTGACCAACTTATACCTGCAGCTTTGGGGACTGCAAGGAGCTGTCCGTTGGGCCGCATAGACACATACTTGTCTCCCATGTGAAGCAACACCTTCTGATCCTGATACTGGAGTTCAAACCAAGCATTTTTGTCCTGTTTGGTGCTGCTAATGATACAGTCATTGGGTCCCTGCGGGAGAAAGAGTGGCTTTACTGGAAAGGAAATTCTGCCTTACCTAATCTAGAAAAAAACATTCCCAACCCTGAGGTTGAAACTTAACTTTCAATCCTAGCTGTTTGGCCCTGCATTAAAAATGCTGATTTTACATGTCAGTCTGTCTCTATATATGTCATGACCCAGCCCCAAGTTCAGCTACTGTAAGATGATTGAAGATAATGGCTGTGCTTGCATCACATTAACCTGCAGTGCATTTGATCTACCTACTGTGTTGTTCAAATCTACCACTTCAGTCTAGTTGAGTGTGACCTTAGTCATGGTTTCCATAATTTCATTGCTATCAGGACATGATAGCTTGGCTCAGAGTGCTGTATGAAATACACTCAATCACTAGGTTTATACTTTGTGATATTCTATTATGTGATTTGACAAGTTTTTCTTTAACATGTTGCATGAACCCAGAAATTGTGGTCTATATTAGCGTGTTGCATGATCCAGCCATTTGTGATACTGTGCAAACACACACATACTGATAAACATTCTGTGATTACTATCTACAGTATGTATTAGAACTGCCAATCAAAGAATGGTAACATAGGGCAGGGGTCCCCAACCCCCGGTCTGTGGACTGGCCCCGGTCCACAGTATGCCAGAAACCAGTCCACACGAACAAACATAGCTGCAGGCAACATATGAATCCACATCCCCTCCAATCCGTGGAAAAACCTCTTTCCATGGAACCAGTCCCTGGTGTCCAGAACATTGGGGGTCACTGACATAGGGCATTACTTCCTAGTTTAGTTTCAGTTCTGGATGGAAAGACATTTTTGAGAGAAACCTCAAATGCCCTGTTGGTAGGAAAACTTCAATCTATCAGAGTGACATGTTTTGGAATAAGGAATTAGTACCCACAATATAAGTTACTAGCAGCCACATTGCTGTCAGAATGTACTGTAAAGAAGTTGATCTAAAGTGCAATCTTAATGGAATTTTTTTACCACTCTTTTAAGATTAGGTAATAAAAATTAATTTCTTTGTTCAATCATTAAAATAATTTATTTATATTCCACCAGAAATAATAGAAGGGAAAAAAGAATTTCCATACCAGAAAAGGGGTTGGGTGCAGCAGCAAAATCAGTAGATCCTTTTGGGAATTGCTTAGATTATTGGGATTAGATAACTATTAAAGACATCTATGCCTGTTATGGTGTGCCACATATATGCAAGATATTTCTCTTATCTCAGAATTTCTTGAGGTGGAGGAGATCTAGGATGTTTTCAATTTTTGGTTTTCATACAGTAGCAATTTTATGATTGCTTTCATGAAACTCAGACAAAAATAGCTAAGTCTCCCTATTAACCTTTAAATGGAATTCTAAGTTCTGGGATACACAATTGCGTTACTTAATTGAAGTTATAATTGAGCATTCATATGGAGAATTTGAATAGTATAATCTGATGAGGCAATTGCGTGAGTACAGGTAGACCTTGGCTTATGATTACAATCGGGACCAGAATGTCTGTTGCTAAGTGACGGGGTGGTAAAGCACAACAACAGGTGACTATCGCTTAACGAAAGTAATCCTGGCAGTTCGGTTCCACTTGCCATTGTACCTCCAGAGGTGGAGGTCATTAAGCTGGAAGCAGAAGGAGTTGCAATAAGGAGCTCGTGGGGGCTGCAAGGAGGTGGGAGAGGACCTGGGAGGCCCAGTGCAGGCCATGCATGAGTTGAGGGGGGGGGCTAACGGTAAAACACAGAAGTGCAGAGAAAGAATACATTACAGCTCAAGGACTTCTTGGTATCCTGTGGGCCTGGGGCTCCAAGAAGCTCCTGAGTTGCAGCGCAACTTGAAGCCATGGCTGCCCAAGCTAACTCAGCAGCACAGTGCAAAGCCACCGCATCCTGGGAAGTGCTAAACAGCTAGGGAGCCCCAGCTTTTCCCTAACCCAGCCACCCTCACTGCCCTGCATTCTGAGACCTCTGCTGCCTTGCACTCCACCCCACCCCCATCCCTGTTGACTTCGTCCCGCTGCTGAGGAGACAAGGCCACCCTGGCCCTTTGCAATGCAGCTGTTGCCCACACCGGGCCTTCTGCCCAAGGTTGCTGGCCCTGTTTTCCAAAAGCACGATGGCCTTGTCCAAATTACATGCAGCCTTCTTATGAGGCTTTGGAAGGCTTCCAAGCCTTGTGAGGAGGCCATTCACAATCTGGACAAGGCTGCACGCAGTCTCTGGAAGGCCTGATGCAGCCAGCAGCTGTCTGCTAGACAGGGCGTGCTTGATTAGCAACGGGAGAAAGAAGACGGTGAAGGTCAGCTAGAGCTGCAAGGGCCATGGAGCACAGACGGCCAAATGGCATAGATTGCAGGGAGATGATCAGGTGGGGCGGGGGGAGCTGAAGTTTTCCTGTGGTCCAAATGCAGCACAGGCTGCCAAAAGCCCAAATTTTGACCATGTGACCACAGGAGGGCTGCATTGGCCATAACTTCAGGGACCAGTAGTTAAGTCCATTTTTTCCAGCACTGTTGTAACTCTGAACAGGTGGTGAACGAATGGTTGCAAGTCGAGAATGATCTGTAAAGCAGCGAAGGAAAGATGAACTACTGACAATGCCTACCTTTCATTCCAAAAGGGCAAATGTCATGGCACACTTAGTAACGGAAGTAGCTGATCTTTCCCAGTCTATCCCCATTCTTGCATTATGCAGATGGACTCACCAAGGACATGTACGTGCCACTATGGCCACGGAAGCAGACCTTCTTTGCAGTGTCATCATACAGCAGTTGGAAGATCTCTGTGTTGCTGACTGCCATTGCAGTGGCATAGAGGTCAGCACCTGCAGAGCAGTAAAGCAAGTTGAGACTCGTTATGGTTTCAGCCCAATAAATTAAGACTATTGTCCATTGTTGTCTAAAGTCAAGCTAAAGCAGTGCTCAACTGTATTGCAAAAGGATAGTAACAAGAGAACGGGCAAAGAATATATAATACTTCCAAAATCCTGTCTTTCTTAAGAAAACGCTAATGATCTGATCTTCATGACCTTCTCTTGGAACCTCTGTTGCTTAAATTAACCAAATTTTAGATGTATCCTTAGTTTGATCAAGACATTTTCCTTTATATACATTTCTCAGCATGGAACCAGAATGGTGCAATTATAGTACAACTCTCCATGGGCAGCAGAGAGAGGGCACGGATAGGGGAGGTTTCTATTCGCTGCTTTCTCAAACTAATCTACAGTACTCATTAGGGTTAGATCAAATCTGCCGTAAGTTCAGTGGATCACTGAATGACTAAATCCAACCCAATATTGCTATTATGACAGCTAGCTAGATGCTTGGATTATGTATGGTCAATTCTATCATTCAGTTTTTACAGAGAATTGTAGAGTTATAAGGAGCCACAAACATCATCTAATCCAGTGTTTTTCAAACTTGGCAATTTTAAAATGTGTGAACTGGGGTATTCTGGGAATTGAAGTCCACACATCTTAATGACACGTTTGAAGAACACTGATCTAATCCAGGCCTTTGAAATGTGCAGGGAAATCTGTTAAGGCATGAAATGTCCCTTTTGTTTTTCCTCTTTTCCCTTCTCTTAAAGCTGCTTGGTGACATAATTAATAACAATTGATACAACCAATCTTTGCCCCCTTGCTTTGGGTCTCCCCCAGATCGCCTTTGTAAGATCTCTGCATTTTTGCAGATTTTGGACTGTACTTGTTCCCAAGGCAAGTAATTCCACTCACCAGACTAGGCAAAATAACGTTACTCTTAGAGGCTGTGATTAGAGGTTCAATTGCCATGACTGTCACTCACATCTAGACAGATAATGTTGCTTTTACTCAACTCACCAGGCTTGCAACAGACAAACTTGTTGGTAGAAGAAGAGCGCAGTGAAACTTGGGCAGGGCTCGTTTCCACGCTGAAAAGTTCATCCCGTCCAGGTCTGTCCATCTTTAGAGTTTTCATGTTACCCTCTCGCCCAGTCAAGTACTTTCCCTCATCATCCCGGAAGGCAACCAAGCCACCATGGACTTCCAAGGAGTACATGGTTTGTGCAGTAACATCAGGTACCAGTGAACCATTGGAAGCTAAGAGTTTACCTGCCCCATTTCTCAATCCATACTTCTTCACTGGAGATAGAGCAGGAGAAGGGAACAAAAAAGAGGTTGACAGGGCTTGGTATTCAGTCCTGCAAAATAATCTCAAAAATGAATGACTGCAAAGCAGCGCTGCAACTATTCGTTTCATTCTAGAATGAGAGCAGAGGTTTTCCACGTGCAGCCCCTGTTTCCAACATCTTTGTTCTCACCACCTTCAAATTATCCCAGTTTCCTATGTCTATAATTTACTATTGCGTACTTTAAAAAAAAAATCAGATTTAAAGTCCAAAGTGAACTGTTCTAAGTGAACTCTATTCAGGACAAGAGGGGGCTTTTTAAACTACTTATACAGGGATTGTGTTCTGTGCAGTACTAAATAGTTCTCTCTTGTATTGGTTTGCTTCCTAGTTCAATAGCTGAAATTGCCTAGATTTTTTAAAGTATAAAACCTGTTCATCTACGTCCTGTTTTCCTTCTACCAAAGAATCGGTGCATTTCATGAAGGTTGGAAAGAGTTTTCATTTTAGCGGTTCGAACTCATATTCACCTATTTGTAGAGAGATGTTTCTAGAGATGTTTCAAGAAATCTGATTCCAATATACAGTATCTCATCCCAACATTATTCTGAACTTATCTAGAGAGCTCTGAATTTTTCCCACCTTGGTTTCCAACTTAGAAATGGATGGTCCTGAATCTAATGCAGAACAGAGATCAGAATACCGTACATCTAGCTACAATGAGACATTTTAGGGTTGAAGCATTTCAACCTTGAAATATTTTGCATGCCTTGTTTTTCTCTTCCCAACACTAGAGAGAGCTTTAGTATACCCAAAATAGCCTCTTAAATAATCTACATGCTTGGAGACCTGGGGCCAGTCAATCTAAGAATGGACACTTGTGTAGACATGATACTAAATAACATCTTTGCACATCCTCCCCATTTTCCCTGCTTTCTAAATATCTTGCCTGATAAAGAATGCTTGGAAATATTACGGCTTGCAACTATAATGTATATTCTTCAGTCTGTCTAAGAAAGATGCTGTCCCCTTGGTTTTGTTTTTGTTTTGTGGACAATGTGGCTTGTTTTTTTAAAATATATATGCTTAGTAAAAGTATATTTTTGAAAGAAACATTTTTGTTTTAATGCATTGGTTTTAGCTTTGCCCCCAGTTTAGGTGTTAACATCGCATGTTTTCTTATCAATCTTATTTTCTTTCCAATTACTGTATTGAGACTTTCTATGCATAGATTCTTAATATAGATAAAGACTATGGCCCCCAACTCCAGTAAAATCAGATGCATAGTCTGAGTTAGGAACTGGAAATCAATTTTCACATCACTGTTCATGGCTAGCTTGTCCCCATCTGTATTATAAAGTAGGACCAGATGGACTGCATTTGATAGAAAAAAGAATTTGAAGTGAAGATATTTTTGCAATGTTTTACAAAGATGATTGAATTTGGCCACGGAATCCTCCCTGATGAACATATTCCCCTTTTTGGCTTCAGTGCAGTGCGTGTACTACTGTCTAATTGGTATTATCCAAGTTACCTAACAAATGTTGTTAAGGAAATCAAACTTTGCACTATCCATAGTGACTTCCTGGGTAAGCAGAATTTGAATTCACCTGGTGTAAATGGGGACAATTGCCTTCTGTCAGCATTGTGTGCCTTGGAATCCAGACCTATTGAGGAGATGCAAATGACTCAAGCTTAACTTTTTCACATATTAAAACAGAGGATTATTTTAGGAGTTTGTCTGGCTATCTTAATAGCTTTTGGGTAAGATATTAGCAGATATGGCAATGTTACTCAAGCAGGATCATCATTCTCTCTCTTACCCTTCTTCATTATAATGCTCCCTTGATATGATTGAAATATAATATAATTTCCCCTCTTAATTTTCTTTTCTCCAAGACAAAACATACCCAGATTTCTTGGTCTTTCCTAACAGGGCTTAGTCTCCACTTCTAGTTTCTAGTCTAGAAAGGAGGTGACTGAGAGGGAACATAATAGAGCTGCACAGAATGATATAGTACATGGTATGGATAAAGTGGGCAAAAAGAAGCTATTTTACCTTTCTGAAAATAACAGTCCCAAAGTCATCCAATGAAATTCAATCTTGGAAAAAGCAAGATCAATAAAACATTTTTTTAATGCAACAGGTAAATAAACTTTGGAATTTGTTGCCATGAAACGTGATGCTGCTTCAGGGACTGGACTAGTTCATGGAAGTTGTGTGGATCAATTACCCTTGAAGGCACTGTGGTTGCCTCAGAAGCCCAACTGATGGGAGATTAGTGGGCTTTCCTATGCAGATGGTTGGCTACTTTGAGGTCAGACTGATGGACGGCCCAGGGATCCAGTCCACCAGGCTGCTGCGTGGGCTGATACATTCTATAAGTCTGATCATTTGAATAATTATTAAAATATGGGCCTACAACTGGATATAGTACTTCAAATGAAGTTTGATGTGCAGAATACAGTGGAATTATTACTTTACACAATTTGTAAATATTCCAAAAATCCAATAAATAAACACATAAGTAAATACATGAACAAACAAACAAACAAATCTGTTCAATGATTCATTAACAGTAAAGACTGTATGATAAACATTTTATAGGTGTATATAAATGAGGGCGAAGGTTCATTTTCCGAGCTTGTGGGTTGGTTTCCGAACATTTTGTTACCAGGCTAGGTAACAACTTCAGCGGAGTTTAGGGGAAGTTGTTACCTACCTTGGTAATGAAATGTACGGAAACCAACCCACAAGCTCGGAAAATGAACCTTCACCCTCATCCTACACCCAAGTTACAGATATTCACCACTATTGCAAATGTATATAAATGTAGTTTTTGAGTTTTATGCTCCTAATAGCAATCTATGCACCTAATGATAAGCAAGATGAATTCTACAGAAAATTATACAGGAAAATAATGGATATGGATTACTTAAATATTTGTATGATGGGAGATTTTAATGCAATTGTAGATAAGAATATGGACTATAACTCACAAAAAAACAACAAAGTCAAATAGAAAGATACTCCCTAAATCCTTTTTCAAAATGATTGATGAGACAGCTTTAAAGGATGTTTGGAGAGAGAAATCCTACTTAAAAACAATATACTTTATATACAATATACCTGAAGCCTCCGGAGGGGCGGGGGAGGCTCTTTTCGTCCTCCCCAGGCTCCTATAAAGCCTCTGGAGCCTGGGGAAGGTGAAAAATAGCTTTTAAAAAGGTGAACCCAGCTGGCCAGCGCGCGCATGCCATAGGTTCGCCATCACGGGCCTATAACATACAGGAAATTGAGATTGAAACAAGTACTTGGGAAACCACAACCCAATGGTAATTAAATGGAAAGGACAAAGAAAAAGATCTAGGTGGACATTAAACAACACTATATTAAAAGAGAAAGACTTTGTACAGAAAATGGAAAAGGAATTGGCCTTTTTCTTTAAAGAAAATAGAAAAGAGGAAACATCAATGCAGAACCTCTGTGACACAATGAAGGCCTATACCAGAGGCCTGATAATTGACTATACAAGGAAGAGAAATATAAACAAAAGACATACGCTTAAAGGACTTGACAATGAATATAAGGGTCTTGAAAAAGAACTACAGAACTCCCCACAAAAGAAGGACATTAAAGTAAGAATGGATACGATTAAACACAAAATTGGGTTAATGGAAAAAGAGGAATTAGCCCCCAAATTAGGGGTGCTAAACAGAATTATTTTGAAAATGCTAATAAACCAGGCAGATGGTTGGCATACAAACTGAGAAAAGAGATTCAAAGAAGATATTGCAGTTAATGGATGATCAAGGGGAAACTTGTTATGGGAATGAAGAGAATAAAAAAATTATACAAGATTACTACTGTAAACTATATGATCATGAGAATACAGAAGAAGCTGGAGTGAAATAATACACGAAGCCACCTTACCCCAGATACCCAAAGAAACTGTAACAATGCTAGAAGGCAAAATAACTATGATGGAGCTAACCGAAGCACTTAAAAAACAAAAGAACGGGAGGGCCCCAGGCCCGGATGGGCTACCAGCGGAATTTTATAAGACCTTGCAGGAATCGGTGTCTCTCCCATTATTAGAAGTTATGAATGAGGTGATGTCAGAGAGGAGAATCCCCAAAACATGGTCAGAAGCATATATTACACTTTTACCAAAGGAGGAGGCCGATTTATTACAAATTAAGAATTACAGACCAATATCCCTGTTAAATTCAGATTATAAGTTATTTGCTTCAATATTGGCAGAACGACTTAAAAAATACTTAAGTGGTTTCATTCATTCTGATCAAAATGGGTTTCTGCCAAAGAGACAAATTAAAGATAATATGAGGATAATCTTAGACACTTTGGAATATTATGAGACACATCCTGAAAAACAATTGGCATTGATGTTTTTGGATGCTCAGAAGGCATTTGACAACATGAATTGGCACTTTATGCTGTTACAACTGGAACAGATGAGCTTTGGTGAGAAATTTACTCAAGCCATACAAACTATATATTATAAACAAACAGCTAAGATAATGATAAATGGAGATCTGACAGAGTCTATTGAAATAAAGAAAAGGACAAGACAAGGCTGCCCATTATCACCATTACTTTTTGTCTTAACATTAGAAGTTTTAAATAGAAAGGTCAGAGAAGGAAAATAAATAAAGGGAATGAAAATAAAAAAGGAAGAATACAAGCTACAAGCATTCGCAGATAACTTGGTCTTCATTCTAGAGAATCCATTAGAAACGGCACCTAAATTGATAGAAAGAATAGAAGAATATGGAAAAGTAGCAGGATTAAAAATAAATAAAGACAAAACGAAGATCTTGACAAAGAATATGTCAACAAGACAAAAAGAAGAGTTGGCGGAAACCTTGGAAATGCAAGTTATGAACAAGGTTAAATATTTGGGGATATATTTAACAGCAAGTTGCAGAGCTCTTAAAGACAATAAATACTATAAACTCAAACAACAGATTGTGATGGACCTGAAGAAATGGGAAAATTTACAACTTTCGATGATAGGGAGAATATCTACAATTAAAATGAATATTCTACCTAGAATTTTATATCTGTTCCAGACGATTCCAATTAGATTAGGGAAGGAATATTTTGATGACTTAAATAAAATAGAGTTGAAGTACATATGGCAGGGGGGAAAAGCAAGAATAAAACTAAAATTGTTACAAGATGCAAGAACAAGAGGAGGATTGGGCCTGCCCAATTGGGAACTATATCACCAGGCAGCAAGTTTGATGTGGGTTAAAGAATGGATAACACTAAGGAATACCAGATTCTTGATTCTTGAAGGACATTATCTATTGTTGGGATAGCATGCTTTTTTATGGTACAAGGGAACTAAAACACAGGGGTATTTTAGAAGACATTACATACGGGAGGCTTTGCTATTAAATTGGGAGAAGATTAAAAGACAATATTATTTAAAAATTCCATTCTGGCTATCAACTATCAAAGCCTTTTCATACACAATAATATAGAAAAAGGAACAAACAGTTAGATATGGTGAAATATTGAATGCAGAGGGTGAACTTAAATCTAATCAAGAACTGAAAAAGGAAGGTATAAAGATGAACTGGTTTTCATATGTGCAAATACAATCTAGATATGACAAGGACCGTAAAGAGGAAGGTTTTTATGATAAAATGACTGAATTACATAAATTTTTGATGGATACTGATGAAAAAGTAATTAAAAAACTTTATGGACACTTACTAGAAGTTAGGTTAGAAGAACAACAAGTTAAAGGAACTATGATAGCTTGGGTGAAAATTTTTGGGCATGGGATTAAATTAGAGAAGTAGAAATTGTGGTCCCAAAATTACAAAATGACAATGTCAACAGCATATAAAGAAAATTTGTATAAGATTTTTACAGGTGGCATCTACCCCTGACGAGAATAGCAAGAATGTTCAAGAATAAGTCAGAAAGGTGTTGGAAATGTCATCAGACACCGGGTTCATATTACCATATGTGGTGAACTTGCGCAGAAGCTAAAAGATATTGGATTAAGATCCACACGTGGTTGGAGAAAATGACACAAACATGTATAAACTTTAAATCAGAGACTTTTTTTATTGGGAATTATACCAGAAATATATAATAGAGACTTGAAATACTTTATTGTAAATGTTTTAACAGCAGCTAGAATTGTATTTGCAAAAAATTGGAAAAAGAAAATACCAACGCAGGAGGAAACTATCCCAAAAATTATGGAATGTGCGGAAATGAGTAAATTGACATTTGAAATTAGAGAACAAGAAGATGAACAATTTTACAAGGTTTGGGATTTGTTTTATCAATGGTTAGATTAAAAAATCATGGTAATGGAAAAAGTGGGAGAACTTTTTATATTTTAAGAATAATAGAATGACATATGCAATACTATAAGGATTTAGCACTGTTAAACAGATTAGAATAATGTTGTATGTACGATTTCAATATATAGAATATTTTGTTTAAAATGTAGGAATAATAATTGGAGTTGAACTATTGATGCAAAATGATGTTGTATGTATGGATTCAATAGTCAGAATATCTTGTTTAAAATTAAGGAATAATAATTAGAGTTGAAAAATTGACATTTAATAATAATGTACTTATGTTTATCTAATGAAAAAGTTGTGATTCGATATGTAATTGTAAGTGGTGACCATGGGAAGGATGCACAAAATCTTGTAACCAAAGGACATGCTATATGAAATGGAAGAAGGTTGTATGTGTTTTATGATCTGTGTTCGTTTTTGTTTGTTTAAAAATAAATATATATATATTAAAAAAATAAAACATTTTTTAATGCAACAGGTAATTAAACTTTGGAATTTGTTGTCATGAAATGTGATGCTGCTTCAGGGACTGGACCAGTTCATGGAAGTTGTGTGGATCAATTAGCCTTGAAGGCACTGTGGTTGCCTCAGAAGCCCAACTGATGGGAGATTAGTGGGCTTTCCTATGCAGATGGTTGGCCACTTTGAGGTCAGACTGATGGACGGCCCAGGGATCCAGTCCACCAGGCTGCTGCTTGGGCTGATATGTTTTATAAGTCTGATCATTTGAATAATTCTTAAAATATGGACCTACAACTGGATACAGTACTTCAAATGAAGTTTGATGTGCAGAATACAGTGGAATTATTACTTTACACAATTTGTAAATATTTCGAGGGATGCATCCTAATAGTGTTTGCCTTTCTAACAGCCACATTGGCTGATAATTACAAGATTACTTCTCATATGGAAGATGGTCAAAGCAGATGTTTCCTACTCTATATCTATTCATTTGATTTTTTTTTTCTTAAAAGACAAAATTGTAAAAATTCAAAATTCAAAAAAGACAAAATTCACTTTCATGCAGATTTAGTCCCTCCCTAGCCTATCAGTATTATTAATTCCCTTTTTAGGCTATTGGTTATCTTACTTAGGTTTGTTTCAGTTGCAAATCTGATAAGCGCAGGGGCTGGTTATTTGAGGGACATCTATCTCCAATAGTTTCTGTCCACCTAATGAGACTGGGCACAGTAGACACATTCCAAGTCTGTTCAATTAAACAACAACACCTGTTGGAACCTAGAAAGTGTGTCTTTGTTATTGTGGCACCTGCCCTCTGGAATTGCATTCCCTGAAGATTCATAAGGCGCCTACGCTGCAGCTGTTCCACTGGCCTTGCTTGTGGAACTTAGCTTTGCTCCCAGGGCTGCAGTTAGGGTAACTCTTGGTCCCCTATAATTTCCTTTTGGTGTGTTAAGTTTCCTCTTCCCAATGAACTTGTCTTTTTTATTTCATTCTATTGTTTCCTACTTTTGACATATAAGCCACCCAGAGGGTTCAAGAGTTGGGCAACCTCTAAATCCAATAAATAAACACATAAGTAAATACATGAACAAACAAACAAATTTGTTCAATGATTCATTAACACTGAAGACCGTATGATAAACATTTTATAGATGTATATAAATGAGGGCGAAGGTTCCTTTTCCGAGTTTGTGGGTTGGTTTCCGAACATTTTGTTACCAGGCTAGGTAGCAACTTCAGCGGAGTTTAGGGGAAGTTATTACCTACCCTGGTAATGAAATGTTCGGAAACCAACCGACAAGCTCGGAGAACAAACCTTCACCCTCATCCTACACCCAAATTACAGACATTCACCAGTATTGCAAATGTATATAAATGAAGTTTTTGACCCTAACCCTAACCCTAACTACACACATACTTAAAACAGTTTGTTAACTTAAAACAGTTTGGTAATCAGAATATAAGTTATTTTCTCATCAGCTGCTTTGCTGAAATCAACATATATTATAATCGTGGTTTTCCCTCAATCTGCTAATGAAATAATACCATATAAAAACTGATAAAATTAATCTGAGCACAAATCCCTCCTGATATGCAATAATAACTGCATTATTTTCAAAATGTTTACAAACTGATCTACAAATTTACAAATTCTACAAAACAAACACACACGTACAGATTTCTAAAGTTATCTGCTCTAGAACTTTCCCAATAATCAATACCAGACTGACTGGTCTGTAGTTTCTTGGATCCTCCTTTCTCTCGTAGTTCTTTCTGTAGTATACTATGATGCAATCTATCTGAAGATTTTTTCATTCAGGGTCATTATACTATGACTTATTTCTATAGCATCAAGGTGGTATTCTGCTCCTTAATTCTGCTCTTCAAAATTGCCCATTATCCTCTTTGTAGAGAAATTAAAGGGTTGCTTGATAAAACAGGACAAAACCTTGAAGCACCCGGAAGAAGATATAAGGAACCATAAGGGAAAAGAGTAAGGTGAAGAAATGACCCAACATTTTCAATAAGTTGATGATTGCTTCTGAGATGTACATGATTATTCCTGTGTACAACAACAGTACAACATTTTAAAGTAAACTTGATTCTGAAAAGTTTTCAAAATTATATTGGCAATAGGAGAGAAACGTTGGATTGTATGTCATCAACAACCACATCACAGAAGAATGTTAATATGGAAGAAATCTGAACAAACCATTATTTTTCTGTAATTTGTTAGACACAATGTGGCCTAATACAAAAATATTGAAAATATGCATTTACTAGCTGGATACCCGTGCTTCGCTATGAAACTATGTGATCAGGCTTGATAAATTGACATGTAAAATCCGCAGGCTGGATGAGTCACGTGCTGGCCACACCCACGCCCAGTCTAGCCAGGGGGAATAGAATATCTAGCTCTTTAGCATTGACGCACGTTAATATAATACTGTATAAGGAATACTGATGATCTCATGATCATTTCGAAAAATCCTTTCTTAGGGAGCACCTAGAAGCCAAGAGGAACATACGTGCCAAATTCCAAATTTGTAGGCTTTACCGTTCTGGAGATTTCGTGATGAATGAGTGGTAGTTGGCATGTATGTATGTATGTATGTATGTATGTATGTATGTATGTATGTATGTATGTATGTATAGATTTAACAATCAACTTCATGTTCTGTCCACTCAGTGTTTATTTTTATTAGTTTTTTGGAAACTGTTGGAAAGGTAGTCATGAATTGGCCCCAATTCAGCTCATTTTTTCCAAATTACATCTATTGTATAATCTTATTCTTTTTTATTCAGGAAACTCTTCAATTCAGTGAAACACCTTTGCAGCAAACATATTTAGGATTCTATCTTAATCATGGCTTAATTTAGGTGTATGCATGTAGCCTTTATGTTTGATATTGTAAGATTTATTTCATTTTAGACTAAACCCTATTAAGAAGTATTCAGTGTGTTTTATCTCAGAATTCAAAATTGCATCCTGCTTTTTGCGACAGTTTGAAGTGTTAGTTTGAGGATAGCTGCCTGTGTTAGAAATGAAGCAAAGTGATTCATAAACCAGTCCTATCTATGTATCCCACTAGATGTTGAGCCACCTTAAAGAAGAGCTATGAATAAGACTCTGGACTAATACCTTATGCATAACAATAACATCTAAAATCACTTTTCCCCACCTTTGAAATCGTAGTAGATGCTGATGACTGATTCCGCCCCCCAAGGCACATCACGATCACAGCGCAATACCTCGGCCTTCTCATCATAACGCACATAACGCTTCCTGTTGGGGTTATAGATTGCAACATTGGGGTGCACTGCCAGGTGCAGGGTCCACTTTTCTGTTTCACTGGAAGTCTGGGCAAAGCAGGTAACATTGTCTTCTGCCCCACCCAGGTAACGCTTGGACTGCTCATTTTGCAGAGACACCTGCCAGGAAAGAAACGTTACCATGTCAACCTCATCAGATAAGGGGGTGGAGGTGGCGAACGAAACACTCACACTAAGAAGGAAAAGCTACAACGGCTCTCCAGGTATTGTTAAATGTCAGTTGCAGCATTGCATATCATGGGTTAGGGAATGTGTATTTATCTGAAACTTGCCGTTCAGCAACAATACATCCTGTGGTACATCCTGGTCCAGACCCTTCTGCTGTAAAGTTCCAGATTCTTTTTCAACAATACACTATAGTTGACCAGCATATTGTAGGTAGTAAGAACAAAATATGTATTTGGCCCACTAGCTAATTTATGAAGGATTTCAGGTAGGGTTGGAGGGAAGTATACTGTATGCCCTACAGTAGGACATTGAAGGCTACCAACTTGATTTATTTTGGTCTAGGTACAAACTGAGAATTAAGTTGTTCCCAAGCGCTGCACACTTGTAACTTCTGCTACTTATAGAGACCAATACATTGCAACCACATATGGGAGAAAGCAAATTATTCTTTTTTCCACAGCAAACAACTCCCTTTCCCTCCTCCCCATCCTTTCCTTCCCACCCTTTTACCTCAACCCAGTCCCACCAATTCCACTCTACTGGACGTAACTTGACCGTCATTCTGTGGCTTGGGATATTTAATCAATAGGCGTGTTTGGCCCTGAATGACTGCACCTTGCCATCTGGATACTGATGCAGCAGGAAGAACGTCTGAGGCCCCGGTTTATCCTGGTCACAGGTGACTTTGCCGTTTGGGTCCGCTGCTAAGTAGCGTTTCAGGGCACTGATAAGGTGAACTTTCTGGGCAGCCCCTTCTCCTGGGCCAGCTGCTCCGGCTCCATGTGGGGTCACAAATTGCAGCACCCACACCTGGCGAGGCTTCAGTTGCTTGCCTGTGGCTGCCACCTGGAAACGGAAAGGTTCAGCAGTCAGGTATCTGTTGGCAGCATTGACAAGTCCGAACTCCAGGGAGTATGTCATGGTGGAAAGGCTCAAATGGCACCAGTTCTTCAGGTCAGTTAACTGCTTGGCCTACTTGATACTGAGTCTGATGCACAAGATCATAATGGATGCCTAGTTACCTAGCAACTAGGTAAACCCAACCCCCTTAGAACTAAGCCCCACCCACAGAAGTCCATTACTCAAGCCACCATGTTCTGAAAGCATGACATCATCCAAGCCTCATCACTGATTACTTGCAGACGGCACCCTTTTATGGCAAACCCGAGGCTTAGTGCAACACTGTTCACATACAGTAAGACAACATATTTTCTTTTAGCCATTTGCTTTTTTTAAACCTTTAATGTAAGGCGTTCTACCCTTTGGCAAAAGCTTGTTCTCTGGACAACCAGTTGCCCAATTTGAATTAGAAGTTACTGGCAGGGATCCTTAAGATGTCTCACTTCATACAGAGGTAGTGAAGTGCAAACTTTTACACAGTGTGGCAAAATACGTTTTATGTCCAGTTTATAGCAATCTCCCAATAATGTGAATTTTCCTATAAAATATAGGAGTGTAGGTACATCCCCTGCTCCAGCATGTTTTCCTATGTCTAAGGTAATTAGCAGGGATGCATGGCTCAATGGCTAAGACACTGAGCTTGTCGATCAAGTCGGCAGTTCAGGAGTTTGAATCCCTGGTGCCGCGTAACGGAGTGACCTCCCGTTACTTGTCCCAGCTCCTGCCAACCTAGCAGTTTGAAAGCACGTAGAAAATGCAAGTAGAAAAATAGGCACCACCTTGGTGTGAAGGAAATAGCGCTCCGTGCGCCTTCGATATTGAGTCATGCTGACCACGGAAACGCCTTCGGACAGCGCTGGCTCTTCGGCTTAGAAATGGAGATGAGTATCGCCCCCTAGAGCCGAAAATGACTAGCATGCATGTGCAGGGGAACCTTTACCTTTAGGTAAGTAGGTACAAAAAAAAATTCATGATCAAAAACTAAATCCAGGTAAAAACACCTTTCCCTCTCCCATATTGGAAATTATTAGGTTTAACCAGAAGTCAATACTCTCAGGGATTTTGTCAGTCTGAAGTATGATTAATTAAATATAATGATGAGATAGAAGTTTTATCTTTTAAAAAGGCATTTTAATTTTTGTACACAAAGTGGTTTTTGAACTAATTTAGCATTACATAAAGCCATGGTTGTACAAGGGCTAGCATCCAGCTAGAACATGGCACCTGCCTTATTTATACATCTTCACTGACGTATCTAAGTCACATTTAGCCCAATCCCTCCCCCTACAATCTTTTTTTTTAATGGAGATTTCTAAAAAACAACTCACCCTCCCTTTTAAAACTTACAAAAGGAAAAGAAACAATACAATGCAGTATAAAAGATTGACAATATCATCAAGTTTATTACACAATTTCCAACCTATCAGAAAAAGACAAACAAATCAAATCACGAAGAAAAGGAGTGGGAGAGTTGAAGGGAACTGAAGTTATGTTTTCTGTTGTCTGTTTTTCTTCTTCTTTTTCTTCCATTATTTCAAAACAAACTAAAAATGTCCCATTAGGTAAAAAGCAACGTTTCCAATCCATATTGTATACTTTACAGTTTAAGCTCTCTCCGCTGGCTTACATTAACTTTGTTTTTTCTTTTAAAAAAACCATTGACCGTAGACCCTCTTGGATCAACAGCACAAAAGGAGGCATCATATCCCTTGGTGACACAGTCATCCTCTTTAATCTATCCAATTGTTCTCTGAGAAAAAGACAGATCTTTCTATGAGGAGGGCTTCCCCATGCACTTGAATAGCCACAATGGATGGTTGGTCTTACTAAAGGAATCCAGGATATGTAACTTGATTTTGTGTAACTGGGGTGCTAGGATGGAGCACTGAAAACTAAAATGCATACCTCAACGTTCCATCTCAAAGATGACACTTGAATCAAGATTTCTGCAGCCACTGTTTTTCCATAAGGATCCCCATGTAATGTGTTTCTGGTTTCAATCGGTTGCCAGCCGAAAGGCTCATTGGATCCAGGAATCCTACTTCTAAGTTTACATAATAAAAATTTAACTTTGTCTTTCTCTAGGCTGGCATGCCAGAGACCACTAAGGTTTTATTATGTCACCTAAGCAAATGTGTGAGTGAATCCCGCCAAAGGGAAAATTCTAAATGAGAACAGGAGCAAGGGTAGTTTTGGACCTTAATTCAACACTTACATCACACAAAATTTAAAATGCTCAAGGTGTGCTCTAATCAATAATGTCCAGAAGCCTCAGCTTGACTTTGCCCCAATTCCATGTTTCTGTATCTAGTCACAACTCTTCCTCTACAACAAGGAAGGTGATAGGCTGGGAAAGAATGCCTTGAAAACAAATGTTTGTGTAAGAAATTACAACCAGAGTAGCTAATGCATGAAACAAAGCAAGGAATTTGTCACTAAATCATCTGTAGATAGAGCTCCTGCAATAGCGAAAGGTAAGATTTATTTTTTAAGGGAGACTCAATGTTGTGGGCAAGCTTAACAGCACAGCCCCTCCTAAAAGAGGTTAGGTTAAATTGGTATGACAACTTTCAGGAATTAAGAAGAGGCGTGACTGGAAGCAGCAACTAGCCTGTTCTCATCCCAGAAAAGGAAAACAAAACTTTTCTAAGCTGTGTACAAAGCTGTTAAGAGTGCAAGACTGAAGCTGCTTTGGAAAAAGGATCAAAAATTAAGGAGGACTCTATGCACTGATGCCTAAGATGACAATGCAGTTTGAATTTTGAACATAAGCTCCAGTGAGGCTATGGTAATATACCTTGTGCTGTGCTGAAGCATGAGGTCTTCCTACAGGAGAGAAGCTGGATTTATTCCTCCCCGGGAGTTTCTAAAACGCCATGGAAAGGAAAGAGGTGACAGACCTCTGTGGAAAGCACCATTCTCTTTGGGTCCAAGAATCCATGGATTGAAATGGCCCCCTGGTCACAGTGGCTCAGACAACCCCTCCCAAACTCCAAGTCATTCAGTGTTCCGCCATCAAGCAACAGCAGCAGCACACTTAGGAAGAACTCAAGTCTTAGTGCCATAGTGTGCCAAATGGAGTCCTACAGGCAAAGTCACTTCCAAGGGGTCTGGAAAGAGCAGAGGGCAGCGGGAAGGAGTGGGTGGAGAATCCCCCATCCTTTAGTCTTGATTAAGGACAGGATATAAGTCCATAAAAACACTGTATGCTTCCAGCATCCCTGCAAAAAGAAAGGAACACAAAATATTAGTCACTTTAAAAGGCATTTTTGAGAGCATAGTTTAGAAAAGGGCAATTCCAAGAGTGAATTCCTATATACAGAGGGAATTGAAAATTGTGGGTTGTTTTAGAGCAGTGTTTCTCAACCTTGGCAACTTTAAGTCCTGTGGACTTCAACTCCCAGAATCCCCCAGCACAGCTGGCTGGGGAATTCTGGGAGTTGAAGTCCACAGGACTTAAAAGTCGCCAAGGTTGAGAAACACTGTTTTAGAGAATAGTTGACCTGGACTAGGATTTGAAGCCAGATTTATTCTGCCACTGAATTATATAGACTAGCATAATCCAAAAACTTTCTTCCCATCACAGAACGGTACCTACCAAAAGAAGACCACCACCTCAGGTCTTATGCAACCATTCAGAAATAGATGGAAATCAAAAGGTTGTAATTTAGAATTTTTTTGAAGTATCCAATTCCCTTTAACTCAGAGCAGATTATAGTGCAATAAACAGTTAAATTTGAGATTTTTTTAAAAAAAAGAAAAAATATTTTACTGATATTTCCCCTTCTGAAATAAGATATGAATTTAGGCATATACTTCACCCAGGAAAGAACAAAGAAGATTCTGCACAAATGTACTTCAGGATTTCCTTCTTGTTTAAGTAGTTAAATTAGAAGCTCTGGTCTGATTATCTACAGCAGTGCTGGATAATCCTTTTGGGCCCAGGGGCCACAGTTCGCTTTCCTGCCTTGCCTTGGGGTCACAGGGGGCATGGCCAGCAATGTGGTCATTTTCCCTGAAAAAAAAACAAAACAGGAAAAACCAGCCTAATTTTGGAGAAGGTGCTAATATTTTAAAGTGATGCTATGGTTCCTTACATCCCTGCAAACTCAAGGTGGGAATTCTCAAATTATGGGTTGTGACTCCCCCAGGAGAATTAATGGGCATAATGGGGAGGATCCCACTTGCTCTCACTCTATTTGGAAGTGGGCAACTCTGCTGAGCTACTGGTCCTGCACTATACGATTGAAAGGGTTTAGACTTTCCTTCAATTGCCCTAAGAGGTGAACTATCAGACCAGGAAAACTTCATCATGAAGCTTTTTCAGCCAACGCTCAGAGATACAACTCTGGGGGCTGGCTGAAAACACCTCATGCCAAAATCCTGCCTCAGCACAGGGGTTTTTCAACCAGCCTCCAGAGACAAGAGGGAGTTCTGTCAGCAGGTGTCAGCAGCTTGT